>NW_027286985.1:55439972-55772472 GCF_022747635.1 Hetaerina americana | reverse complement strand
TTTGGAGAAGAATGGAGAAGGTGAAATGGACAGAGAATAAAACAAATGAGGAAGTACTTGGTATGGTGGGGAAAGAGAGGGGTTTGCTGGGAGAAATCCTATGGAGGCAGGAAAAGTGGATGAAGGGGGTGTTGACCGGCAGTGGGATATTGAAGACTGTGATAGAGGGGAGAATGTTGGGCAAAAGAGGAAAGGGAAGGAACAGGATGGGGATATTGGACGGGATGAAGGGAGGAAGGAAGTACTCCGAGATGAAGAGGGACCTGATATAGAGTAGGATGATGGATTTTGTGTTTTGTTAGGAGTAATAAAATGTTTGTTTGGTAGTTGTGTCCATCCAAAAACCTACCTTAACCGGTAGATTACCTTTAAAAAAAAATATATATATATATATATATATATATATATATATATACTACCTTGATCAAAAATTTCCCGGAATTTATTCAGAAAATTAAAAATACAAGTTTATTCATCTAAATCTATATTGTCCCCTTCAAAGTAATCCCCATCGACTGCAACACACTTATGCCAGCGCTTGATCCAATCCTCGAAACATTTTTTATATTCGGTTTTCGGTATGTCCATCAGTGCTTCCTGCGATTTTTCCATTACTTCCTCTCGGCTGCTAAAACGCGTTCCCCGTAATGGTTTTTTAACTCGATTGAACAGAAAGAAGTCACAGGGAGCCAAATAAGGTGAATTCGGTGGCTGTTGGATGGTATTTGTTGCATTTTTCGTCAAAAAATTACGAATAATGATAGCACTGTGCGACGGTGCGTTATCATGGTGCAAAATCCACGAGTTTTCTGCCCACATTTCTGGTCTCTTTCGGCGAATTGCTTCACGCAAACGTCTCATAACGCCCAAATAATACTCTTTGTTTACTGTCTGGCCTTCTGGCAAAAATTCATGATGCACTACACCGTTGTAATCCATGAAAACCGTCAGCATTGCCTTCTTTTTTGACTGAAAACGACGTGGTTTTTTTGGTCTCGGCTCATTTGGTGAACGCCATTCACTTGCCTGATGTCTGGATTGCGTGTCGTACTCATAAACCCACGTCTCGTCTCCAGTAATGATCCTTTTGATGAATGTGGGATCGGATTCAGCCTCGCAAATCATGTCTTTTGCGACGTCAACACGGTCTCTTTTTTGCATGAAATTGAGGTCTTTTGGCACCAACTTTGCTGCTACACGACGGAAACCCAAATCATTAACCACAATGTCTTGGGCGGATCCATAGGCAATGTTCAAGTCCTCCGCTATTTCTCTGATGGTTAATTTGCGGTTATTGACCAACATTTCTTTTACTTTATCAATTTTTTCACCGACTTTCGATGTCGATGGTCTGCCACTGCGTTCATCATCTTCGATTGACTCACGACCACTTCTGAACCGCTCGTGCCACTGGTAAACGACCGTTTTTTTTAGAGAATCGTTGCCGAAACACTTTTCCAACATTTCCAACGTCCGTGCGCCACTAAATCCGTTTTTTACGCAAAATTTAATACAAGTTCGTTGTTGCAAATTTAAATCCATTTCTGAAATTGTAAAAAATCGCCAACACACACAGAGATAGATGTACTCTTGGCTACGTAACTTTTGCAAATGTCAAGTTATGACACTAAGATTTAAAGGGAATATCAACAACAGATGTACCAATTTAACAAAAAAAACAGAACTCAAATCGGAACGATGGGAGCGCCACACGGTGGTTATTCCGGGAACTTTTTGATCTAGGTAGTATATATATATATATGCTTTCATAGACGTAACACGGAAGTGCCGAATAGTACAATACACAGTAACACACAATATAGAAACACAAAAAAAGAGAACACTCACACGTATACGTGTGAGTGTTCTCTTTTGTGTTACTGTGTATTGTACTATATATATATATATATATATATATATATATATATATATATACACATTTATTTATATATATTCACATATATATATATATATATATATATATATATATATATATATATATATATATATTCATATACATTTATATATATATATATATATTCATATGTATTTATATATATACATATATATAAACATAAATCTCGTTTATTTCCATCGGGGCGTCGATACCTCGACGGTTTTACAAGACACAATTAACATCCCACGGCCATATCGCGTCCCTAGCCCCGCTAATTTCTTCTTCTCTGCTTCCTCCACCAGGGCGCCCTACTTCCTCATCCCGAGCCACTCCTCCCCTCGCCCACCCCACCCACTCACCCCACCTCCATGCCTCCCTTGGCAGTCTCTCTCTCATTCCTTCCCGCCAAATTCCTTCGCCTTCTCCCCGCCCCCACGCCTTCATTCCTCTTCCACGTGCCTTAGAGTATTTTTCAAGCGTTATATCTCCGCACTTTTCGCGCCTAGCTGGCGAAGATTCTTCCCTCTTGAAATTTTTTCCAGGAAATGCCTCGCCACGAGGTCGCCCAATAATTACGTCACCGAGTGCGCGATAGCAACTGTGTAGATATAAGTGATGCAAGTGCCTCAACGAATCGACCGACCCTTTGTTGACACGGTTTTATGGAATCAAAACGTTGAAAACGGAGAAAGAATTAACTTAGAATAAACAAGCGGAAAAGAGATGTTTTAAGAGGATCTTAAGAAGGCACTTCGATAATGTTGGAAGACTGGCAATATTTTTCTTCAGGAGCAGAAAGAAAATTTTCAATGCGATTAATTCATATTTCTTTTCCGAATACTAAGGCAACTGCTTACCTTTTTCCACGAATTAATTTTCATTACGTAAAATAAGAAAGGGGAGCTTATGGGATTGTACAAATAAGAATTGAAAATGGCTGATTTTGCTTCCTATTAACTCTTGGTTGCCCTAGGATTGTGACCCATTGGACTTGCCAGTGAATGCGCCAAAGCCTTTTCTCTATAACTAAAGCCTAGGCGGAAATGGAACTCGCGACTTACGTTAGTTGGTGGGCGAGACAAATAGGATTTAGCGACCAGGAAAAACGAATAGGTGAATTGTAAAACGATCCCACACATCTGCTGTGCACATGCTAATCCTATATTAATAGCCTAATTCTTAAAATACCGTGCTGTCCCTATTTTCTTAAAAATAAATACCTAAAATAAAATACTAAACACTACTCCTCATAACCAGGCAACATAACCGTAAAAATAAGTGTATACACAAAGCTTATGAAAAGTAAATACAATATTCCTTGGGTGCGATAAATTTACACCTCCTTCAAGTCAACCATTGTTCGAAATTTTGTAATAAAGGCAACCATTTGCTATGCCTTATGCGGGAAAATACTTCATTCATTTTTATTTATTATTATTACATAGTACCCTGAAAGCTACAGCTAGAAAATGACCGCTAATCACGTTCCACCAATGACACCAGAATAACAGAGGAGAAATCTAGAGGGGTAGGGTCAAAAAGTTGAATACAGTTTCACAATTCGAAAGGCCAAGTTCAATATCCTATGGTGGCGGATATTTTTCAGAGGCTTACCCATTCCCACTAAGGCTCCACGTGGAGAGCACTTCAAGTTCAATACTCTCCGTGTCTAATGGAGCGTTCAACCGAGGAACCAGTCGTGGGCGCCTTCCTTCATCAGTAGACTAATTCCGACGCCGGTTTCATGTCAGTATCCATCTCCCAAAACCATGTCTACGTTTGAAGCGTCAACCTATTTCCAGCGGCGCAAATAACATCAAAAGTAGACCCCCTACCAAAATGACCACAACGAAACAAGGTTTTAAAAAAGATTTGTTAGAATTTCGACATTTCTTGAAACAAACATTTCCCTTTTCCATGTTTGCCAGGAAAAAATTCCTATCCCACCCGTAGTAGTAGTTATTATGGGAGGTGATCCGCAACTAAGGTCATTCGCGTCATTCCTATCTATCCTGGGCTTCTGTGAAAGAGCCAAACCATAATGACAGTTTGAGCCATCACTGATTTACTCAGAAGAAGAAGCTAATATAGCAATATCGGTTACTTGACCGGATTGATGGCTGAATATATTGTTGTGTGCATGCAGACTGACTGTAACTTCCACCATTTTTTAATGTCGCCACGACCATTGAATTTGCAAACTCTAGCATTAAAATATCAGCCAGCCTTTTCCTTTGTCTTCCCTTGTCTCTCACCTTCCCATCCTATATGAAATGTCGTTGACTGTCCTTTATTATGAGTATTTCTCACGGAAAAGGGTCCCACCAAGTATTAGTGATGATAATTTCACACCAAGATAATCGTGTCTGAGCGCATTTATTACAAAATGCCCAGTGAGACAACGTTTGGAGAGTAAGAATCCTCAAGCACGTAGCCGTGTGTTAGTTCCTGTACGATACCCATAAATCATTTGTTTTCCAAATTATAATGAGAAAAACAATATGTCCCACACCGCTAACGGCTCAACTTCCAACGGCAACATTACATACTTTCGTATATAGTCTGGGTCACTAGAGCATAACTAGGGTAGGTTCTATGGGGGGTACAACACAACCGGTGTAACCGCAAAGACTCCTCCTATGGAATAAATTACCTAATTCATAAAATGGGTCCACATAATTGGCATCCTTAAGGAAAATGAAAATTTTCACGGGAAAAACGAAAATGAAAATTTTCTTGCGAAAAATAAAACCCGAAAGTTCGATGTATTATCGGCAAAAAACATATCCGGACACCTATTCCATGCTTGAAAAACTTTATCCCTAAGGTTGATGATAATAGTATGGCATATTTTTTTTAGTGATATAGCTAGGCTGATTAAACTCCGCGGGAAGAGCAAATCGATACATAAAACTCAATTAAATGTACAAAGAAAAAGAGAGACACTGATCACATCAATTCTCCAACAAGTTCTCTGATACATTATGGCATCTCCACTATTTTCTCTAAATGTGACTCATATCATTCTTGGATTTTCTCAATTTTACATTTACTTTTGCAAACTTACTGAATTTTACTCAATTTATAGATAATAGCCATATTTTTGTCAATCACTCCAAGAGTGGCCTTATGCCACGCCAATGAAATGTGCGCATAGGGCCAACTCTAAATCTTTTAAAGCAAACCACGTTTTGTTCGTGAGCAGGGTAATAACAATCCCTATACTACAGCTGGGAAATGACTCATGACTCACAATTTAATAAATGCCATGTACACATAAGAGGAATGAATGCACGCATTTACTCTTGTGCATAGAAATTCCACCCAAAAGGAAACCAAACTATTCGGATAAGCAAGAGAGACGACTTGGCCCCGCGATCACCGAGACTGGCAAAAATACCTTAAGCGACTTACGTATTTCGCTGGCTTCTATCATGGCTATTGTGCGAAATTTGGGTGTTCTTCCTGTAACTCTTCCCCCGGTGTCAAAATTTACCGGGCACCCCACCCGTGTTACATAACATGTATGGGCGGACCCCTCGCGGACACCCTCCACCCAGATACCTTGCCTTCACCGTCGGCATCGCAAGACGCGGCACAAACCCACCAAGCGTTTCCCCAATCCCCTGATTCCTCCCTACCGTTCCGCTTCCTCTGTCGCACTCCTCACCGCCTCCGCCACCCTCCCCCCTGTCCTTCCCGCTAAACCCACCCTCTATCCTCAGCCCCCTACCTTCCCCCCCCCATCGGCTCCCACTGGACGCCGTCGCGTCTCTTACTCACCCCGCAAAAATAGTTCCGACCTCGCCGAATGGGATGCTCGCGAAAGAGGTGAGATAGCGAAACACAAAGAATCTGTGGTGTTGTGTGTACGCGTATGTTTGTGCGGCGCGTGGCGCTGGGGCAATCCCCCCCTCCCGAAAACAAAAGAGGGAGAAATATAAAAGGTCCAACTCTCCTGCCTCGTCCTCCACCCCCTCCTTCCCCCTCCCCCGAGGTCTCACACTTCTCCTTGCCTTCTCTCCCCCGCCACAGACGTCCCAACCGGTCGCGCGCGCGCTACAAACAATCTCCCCCGCCGCGGCCGCGGACATAGGATGGACCAATTACCCACAAGCACCTTCTAGGCGGGAGGAGGGGAAGCGCTTCCTTCCCTTCGCACCGTAAGAGCACACGGGTCCGCGCATAAATTAAAGTCCGATCGTCCCCCGGAACGGTAATCCCTACTCCTTCAGTGGCTGGCAAATGACGCCATCCGCTCTTTGGGACGTGCGTAAATCCTTGGGTATCTAAGATACCATTATTTACGCTCCCGTCCACTTCATATAATTCCATTTCCTCCGCATCAATGATCGCCAAATCGGTACACGCGCACGGCGATCCAGCGAGGTGCGAGAGGAAATACTTCATGTTTGTTTCTATTCATTACGCATATTAAGCCGCGTTGAACCCATATAAATAAAACCTTAAAAATTAATTACACATTCTTATTAGGCGATCCTTCGATGAATAAATAACTTTCGTAGCCATGGTTAATTAAATTCTTCGTAATGTGAGCGTGAGCCAGAGTTAAAAATGAAAGCAAAAAACTTTGCAAATAACTGGCAACAATCGATTCAGCAGCGAATAGAGAATGGCTGCTTTGTTAATATAGCGAAGGCATAGTCCGAGAATCGCCTACTCACTCCAAAATTATATTGAATCCACATTGTCTGGAATAAAGGTGAGTGACAGTCCGTGCACTATTCTCAGCGAATTATCAAATGGAACAGCATACGATTAATTTGAGGGAGACTTGGCAGCTACGTTCACTCCTCTAAACTCTCTTATCACTAAAAAAAACCTGTTTTTGGCGCAAAACACGTTTTTTGGAGAAAATTGAGTTAAGTATCACGAGGGCGTGAATTAGACTCCTATAATAAGGTTCACACACAACATTTCGACACAGTGGTAACGTTTTCGACCGTCAGTTCAACGTATCGTGGTTCAAATCCACTACATTCTATTTTAATATGCTTCACTTTGTTAACTTCGTGAGTTGATAAAAGGTTAAAATTTTGCATATTTTCATGGTATTTTATTTGCGGGTTTTACGGACTAAATACGTAAATACTGTTACGTAACTAAAATACTGTAAAACATGCACAGTTTTAGTTCTTCAATAACAATATATTTTCATAAACTTAAGCCTGAAACTATAGAACTAAAGGAATCTTTATTATTATCTCGATACTAGTATTCTGAAAGAATTCTGGAATCTAAATTTCCTTGTTTCTCGATATTTGTGATTTCACTACCTTCCATATTTCGTTGATTAATTTTTATTCCTTCGATTTCATGTTTTCATACTTATACTATATTTTACCCTGTTTCCGCTCTCGCACTCACTAGGGTGATAAGTGACGTAATAGCAAAGATAATAATTCCACTGTCTAATATCTACTATATTCAATCGAAATATCTTGGAAAATTGTGCATTGCACAACCGCACTCTCCTTTAAGAGCGTCTACTTGATAAAATCATCGGATTTCTCTTTAAAAGATTCTCCATAGATTGTAATAATGGTGAAACGAACCGAGTAAAAAGAGCAATCAATTGTGTACGAACCATGGAGGGGTTTTCCACATAAAAATCTCCTCTGTCTATGTCAGTGAATAGCTCTCATAGTTTACTTTAGTGCAAAATGCATTTTGCATTCACAGGCACTCTATCTCTAATATCTATCATTAATTATTAAGCGGTAGACCCATTTCTGGTGGCCATTTCTCATACCACAACGCTCATTTCTCTTCAAACCCTTTTTAAGAGGCGGAAGTCTTTGGTAAGTAGGGTGGTATTTTTAGCGTGAGTTCAAATTATGGATGTTTGTAATCCCTGAGAACGGAGGATATTACAATTATCATATGCCTGATAAAACTCTGGACATTGATTGGGCATATTTTTCATGTTTTTCGAGAGAAATCTTCCGTGCTCCCAGGTGAAATTTTCATTTAAATTAGAAAAACTATGGAAACTTTAAATTATTCCGAACTTTTGATTTGGCATTTTCAAGTTTAACTGTGGCCAGAGTGAATTAGCTAATAATCCTAAACAGTACATTTTTCAGGACAGCAAAAATCTTCTTTTTCAGTGTCCCTCAAGATTACCATTTAGTGCTAAAACTTTGTAAGTGACAAGATATTTCTTGTTTGTGATTTCTTTTGGATTAAAATTTTAAAGCCAATCTGTCATACACAACCACTTTTAACATAGGAAAACTCTTGATGCACTCTATATGTTTACGACAATTGCACGACTGTGTTCCAAAAGCAACATGACTGAATTCTACTTTAGTTTGAAGCCAACATTTATTTAACTAACATCTTGAAATAATGACCTAACAAAATTCTGATCATTTTCACACCCAATTATAGGCATTTAAAGGAATTTTAGAGTAGGAAATTCCCTGGCCTGCCTTCTCCAGGCCTATAATTAAAATTTCAGTAACATTACCATCGCAAAATTTTCCCTCTTGCATGATTTTACGTGTTACGATCACCCTCTAATTCACAACTTAGTATTTTCCAGACTGCATGCAACTTCTAAGACAGAATGTGGGCGGAAGAGGGCTCCTTTTGTCGTGACAGAGCTCCGTCCGCTGACTAGCCTCCAGCCACGCCCGGTCCGGAGCGGTCGCCCCCCCCTCCCCCGCCCTCGACCCTCCGATGGGGAAAGGTCGAAAGTGTTTATCCTTTAAAGATCAAAAAGGATGAGAGTGCATCTTTCTGCCTCCTCTTTGGGACCAACCGGCCCCTGGAGGCGAGGAAGGGAGCACGTCAGAGGGGAGGATGGACTTGGGATGTAATCTCCTCCCGTTCCGCCCTCCTTCAACCCTATGAACAACCATCCCTCATAATAATAATCGCTACTTTTTTATCGGAGGCTTCCCTGAAGTGGTGCCCATTTACTGATGACGATTGTATTTTAATCACGTCAGGTAATACACAGATGCAACACAGAAAAATAAACTGAATCCCTAACTTCCACGTTTTCTGCAATCTCATAGGCATACGATACAGAAGAAATAAAAAAAAACTTAAGGACATGATTTGACAAATATTCAAAAAAATTAGCTCTACCACGTGAATCAAAAGTTATTACCATGAACATAGACATACGTTCGAGAGACTTGGCATGAGAAAGTAGCAAAAAGAAGCCGCCACGCGGGATTCTAAGGGTAGGAAAAAAGACAAAATTAAGGAAGAGCTGTCGAGCATAAAACAGGTCTGTCTGGCGTCGTAGAATAAAGCTCGACGTATAATTAAAAAACAGGGATCAGCACGGTGGGAGAGCCTTTCTCCAAGTATGTCCACAGACGAAAACACGCAAGTCGAAAAGTAGCCAGGGTAAAGTGAATTAAAAGTATCGCTACCCTTGGTAGCTGAGAGACATCTCGTGGAAAGGAACACAAGACCAACGGTGTGTTCATTTCCTCGGATTTCTGAGTGAAATCGACCTCGGAATGCATTCTGGCGCGTTTCAGGCTCATCTCCTCGACCTCTCAGTCACCTTATAAACTCACGCCGCGATAAAATAAATAATATCAAACTATTATTATTCTAATAAATAGCATTAAAACGAGTGAATCTACAAGTGCACTGCCTCATGACAAACGCTTTTTTCAAAGAGGTCGGAAATAGTCACTTTACTAATGTTAGATGAATAAAAAAAACGTTTCATAATAAAATCCGCGGAGAAAACATTTGAGACGTACGGGTCAGGGTAAATAGGTGGAATTTTTAAAAAAACCAACGAAAAATACGCTGCTAAAATTTTGAAATACAGCCACAGGCAACGCGATAGTACAACATTTGGGGCAGACTTTTTTCCAGCCGAAGTGCGACCGCGAACTCCCAAGTTTAATTGGCGCGACGAGATACGAATTGTTTTTACCCCCACGTTGCACGCAATGTGTTTCTCCTGGAGCGAGGCTAAAAAAAAAGGGTTCTGACTCCCGGACGAAGTAAAGCGGGGAGCGGGTCAATTTGACAGTCGTCATTTAAACTCAGTTTTCTCACAGGAACAGTTGAAACTGCACACAAAACACACATCTGCGGTGCACGCAGGCACGATACTTTCCGTTTAGTTAGAAATGGAAGAATTCAATTTCTGTCCCTTCCGAGTTAAAGAAAGCAGCTGACTAAACCAAAATGAGGTATTCCAACTCACTATTTAATTCCTCTTCTATCCTTTCCTCAGCATCTACCAGGCGTTCCTTTACGTCGTGTTGCTTCTGTTCAAATTGCCAATAAAGGTAACTAATACCGAAATAAAAACCGCCTCCAGATTCACGATCACTTCATGCATCAACATAACAACAACATGGTTACGCAACGAATTGAAATCAAAACCACTTGTTCTATACATTTCAAGAATACACTAGAAAGTTTTGGCACAATACTACAAATAACTTTGTGAGAACAAACGCAAATTCACCGTGCCGCGCTTACATAGATCAAGACCACAAATACGAAGTAATAGAGAAATAAGTACGGTTGAAAATATTTCGACCACACCAAAAGCATTTCCTACGCAACTCTGGGACGTATTTTTACCGCCTGGTTTCCCAATACATCACCAATTGATCGAAAACCGCCGTCGTGTGAGGGAGAAACGACACGAATTACGGAGACCAGAATAAGCGACGGTGCATTGGAGTGGGACGGTGTCGTAAGGTGGAGGAGAGAATGTCGCAAGGTTGGGACGAGAGAACTTAACATCACCCGGAATGGAAGCTTGGAAAAGTGTAGCACGAAGCTAGAATGATTCTTCGGCGGTTTTCCAGACCAATCGGCCGCGATCGTGATCAAACATCAAGCGATTTGAACTTTTTTTCGGGCTAACTGAATGAGGCTCCACACTGGGTCATCTGGGTCGTAACTACCTAGATATTGATTGACGAGAGCTTAACCTTCAGCTTTCAGCTCCAAACGTTCTGGGAAAAATCAAGGCCCACCTTAGGTACGTTAAGCCACCTCGTATTATCCCCTTATTTTCATCCTCCGGCTGACAGATAGGCGTCAACCTCTATCAAATAATGCTTGACAGGAACCGCAATATCATAGATAATTGTGCAACGCTCGAATGAATTAAGGTGAATATGATCAGGAGCGTTTCCATGGCTTAAAATCGACACAATTATTATTTAGGCACAGAGACGAGTGCCTATGTACGTATAATTAATGTACATCCGCCTACGATCTTTCTTCTTTGAAAACATTAAAAAGCAATACAATGACAAATATCCAAACACAGTCGGAGAAATTGCCGAAAGAATTTCATCGGCATGCATTGTGATCAATCAATACACGGTACGCCTTCGATCGCCTGCATTTTAGTTTTAAAAATGCAAATTTTAAAAATGCTCTCCTCACAATTTCCCTTCTACCTCATAAAACTGTCAAATTTGATATTACCCCTGGCTTCCATCGTGCAGCACAACATGATTTTTTCTCTTCCTAACCATTTCTCACTCACCGAGTTTTTCTTTTCATTCACTTCCATATCCTTGTTAACAAGAGAAAATTGCAGCTGGAAAAAAAGATGATGCGGAAAAATATAGCGATAGGAAAAGCAATAAGAAAACCAAATTTTATCGACTTAATATATAGAAGAGAAAGATTTCCATAAATATTTTTTCACAAACAAATAAATATTCCAATTGATTTTGATACAGCTAAAACAATGCATAATTCACATGTAAATTTACTGTAAATCTGTTCATTTATTTCTCCAATTTTATTCATTTCCCCAATTTGAATTAATAATGATATTTTATGACAAAGTAATGAATTAAAAACGTCATAATTAAAACGTCATTGATAAGCATCAGTAGTGACATTTACAGAAAATCGTTCTCTCCGACTTTTGGGAGCGACATAATCATAAATATTTTTATAATGGACTGGGGCGGACAGCTTGGCGTCTCTTTATCAAAACCTCTGAATATGTCAATCCGCGATGGAACAAAATTTGAGCAATTATATGGAAAAAAATGGAAGACATCTGCTTAGGCAGGTCACAGTTTACACGGAAGACCACCACAACACTATCTCCTTGCGATGGAAATAGTCTCCTACCAAACGCCTTCAAGGTATTGTGTCATCAAAGGATTGATGCCAATACCCTTTTACCCTGGCCTGATTTACTCCGCAGTCCCTAAAATATAGTCGAAAAGAGCATTTCAAATCATAATTCTCTGTAACACGACAGTGTAGTAATGCCATTAAGACAAGAAAATTAGGTTCAAAAATGTCCACAGGAAAATTTGTGAAATACCACGTCCATATGCCCACGGACTGATTCAGAGAATCTACCAGATGCGATCAACCAGTATATTTAACGTTCTCCTGACTATTTCAATAAAGAAGTAATTAAAAATCAATAAAAAGACCATTCATGAGTATTTTATAGTTTAGCTTAATGCTTTACCTTGCTCGTTTTAACGTTAATGTAGCATTAGAATGAAAATCGTAACTTGGGACAATATTTTGGCCTTGAGTTATGCAAAATACACTGAAGAGTGGCCTTCCGATTTCGTATTGCATGCTACATCGCATTTCTATATCACTTCATCTTCAATGCGAATTTAGGATTAGATGGTGGTAACCTGTTTTTTTTCATTTTTGAGGTATTCCAATGTTGAAGGTATGTTTTTGGACGATCCTAATCCTAATGACTATTTCATTCAATGTAACAAACACTAGAGCTTGGTATAAGGAGATTAATAAAAAAAATCTAAAACCAAATAGTCTCTCTGAAGGTTTTAAAAGGTCGGTAAAAAAGTGGAGAACAATTGCACCCTGAACATTTTATAGAAGTAAATGAATATTAAGAGTTCACCCGGCATTATCGGTTAAACTACATTGCTTTCATATTCTGAAAAAAAATATGATCGTGTAACCGACGCACAATAAGCGCCAAATAAGTAACCTTTACCGAAATCTCTTCGAAAAATAGAAATATTACAAGATGTTGTTTCCACATCATTTATAAAATTATCTAAGGAACAGATTGCCATGAAAGCGGGTTACCAAGCAGGTTAACGGATGATTTTTCTTTTCTCTCAACTTGATCAGAAACCCAAACTTGAAGTGCGTAACCGAGTTTCAACAGAGCATCTTGAAATTTCTATCAATGCCAAGATTATTTTCCGAAGAGGCTTTTAAAATGAAAAAAAACGAATGGCCAAATGGAACGAAATAAGACATTACTATTTTGCCACACCTGAAATGTAACCCAGAACGTCGGCATTAAGAAATTTCGTCGAGCAAAGTTGGACTGCCATGATTAAACCAATAATGTCTACCGAATCAAAATAAATCCCTTGAAACATAGGACCTAAAGGTCATTTTTGCCACAAATGCGATGGTTTGGGCGCGTGGGTTGCGAATGTAGAAGAATATGAGAGACAGGAAAGTCGAGAAGAGAGTCCCTATTTTTCAATATCTCAAAGTCAATAATACGCGCAAAGACAACACAGATCAGCATTCCACCTAAGGATTCCAATCAACACTCAAGAAACACCTGAACAAGTGTTTTGAACTGACAGATTGACTGGACCACAAAATATAGTCTCGACTGTAGAAAAAAGCGTGGCACCTAAGTCATATGGCATTACATCTATCACAAAATTATCTACGAAAAATAAAGGAAAAGTACTGCTACATAGTCATCAAGTACATATATATTTACTCGAAAGATAGGTGGACCATTTAACGTTTCCACAGCGGAAAACATATAGATGTAATCAAAACCCAAATGAATTGTACAATTTAAAATGTATTCATGCATAAAGTTCAAAACAATAGCTAAGAAAAAAAATGCATCCCAAAGCTGTACTATGATTGATAAAAAGAATGATTAATGAGCTCAAAGTTTCCTAAGGACCTCAAGATCTCTAATTCATACTTCCTCCGTCACTTTCCCTCTCGATTAGGAAGAGCGGCGAGTCAAGACCGCGCGGAATAAGAATTTTCCCACGGGAGCCTTCTTTCAAATCGCTTTTCGACCGCAACACAAAGACGAGCCCGTAAAAAATAGTAAAGAATGTTATTGAGATGCCGATTTGGGTAGTCTAATATGTAACGTGTTCAATGTCTAACCAGAAGGTCGCAGTTTCGGATCCCACCTCGAGCATGGGCGTTGTTTTGTTCTGGGGTTTTTTACATACCTAAAACTGGTGAATTACGACTCACCCGACGGTGAACCCATCGGAGAGAAATAACCCCGGAATAAATGAGGCAGGAGAACCTTAAAAAAAAGCCAATTATCAACACGGGTGAAATGGGTTTATTACAATCTTTTTTTCGAGTTGCCGACATTATTTTGTACGGGAAGAATTCCCTACCGTGAGGACAAAGCAAATGAGACTAAGAAATAAATGAGACTCAGACCCGGAGAAGGAACTCCACTCGTAACGAAACGAAGAAAAAGTGAAACCATTTGATGTTCACCGCTGCTGGGCCGGAGGCCTGGGTCCGGGGCGGGGAGGTGACGTTGGCGGGGAGGGCAGCGAGTGGGCCAGGGGAGTGATGAGTACACTACGTAGCCGAGTGAGGTGAGAGGGGTTTCAAAAGGCTCTGCTGGGGATGCCAAGGTGGGTCATGGGTGAGGAGGAGAGGGGTGGGGGTCTTTCGAGGAAGGAGGTACGCACGAGGGATGAGCATGTCCCCAGTAATATTGATCCAGACTGGCTCCCGCTTACCCCTTCCCTCCCTTTCCTTTCGGGAGAAGGGGGAGGGGAGCCTCGCGATTCCTATTCCACCGTCACCTATATCCTTCTGCACGTGAACAGGTCGGGGCCTTTGATTAGCGCTGATGAACTTCGAAAGTGATGGGCGGCTGACTGGTGGGGCGGGGGTAGCATTGTCGGGTCCTGTCCCTGTACTCCGCCCCTATTCGTCCCCCTTATGGTCTGCTCCCAACCCACCTCCCCTAACGCCATCTGCACAGCTGATCGCGGTACACATATTCACCCCTTCAGACAACCGGCATCGAGAAAAATGAGAGGCGGGATCTTAGAAACCGCGATGGAATCGGGATGATTGGAGGAAAATGACCATCATTCTCGGCCGATCACGATATGACACGGCATGCTCGGAAAATTCGGCGACTCGATTGAGTCGGGTGACAGAATCTTCGCGCGTATCCGTCACTGCGGCATGGAAAAGTTAAAACACGCTCCGAGGCTTCTTTATGTGCATTTTTTTAACTCGATTACTAGACTCGCAACAATTACCACGGAAGATACATGCAAAATGTCTAAAAATTAACCAGGAAGCATTTTTACGTCTCTTCTCCGAGATGACGGCCCTATTATTTTCAAACGATTTGAACAAAAATATCTGATAATACGATAAAATGTACTCACCAAACCTCGGAGAAATTCGTGATTCCTTTTGCTGTCACTATTCACACAATTATCAGGCGTTTTCCATTGAAGAACACACGGAATACTTCCTGGAGGTAAGCACACAAACCACAGGGAAGTTATCTTACGAGGCAGGATTTTGATTAATGTACGTGGCGATCACATTTTAATCATAACCTGAGAATAAAATGAGGTATTCCTTCAGTCAATATTGCAAAAATTAAGCTGACAGCTGCTGAAACACAATATACCTGGACACTTTGGAGAAAAAGGTATCTCATGGTAATTCATACAGTATAAATCAAATGAAAAAATTCCATAGATAATCATAGCCAAAATTAGCCCTGAAAACATACGATAGTTTAACAGAAGGCAACGATCATCACATGTCGATTAAATTCATTACTATACACCCACAATGAAACTATACACGCAGCACAGTCGACTAAGGGAAAATAATTAAACCAGAAAAACGCTTAAAAAACTAAGGAGTTAGCATTTTGATAACAGACGATACATTTCACAGGAAGATTAATGATTGACTAAAATAAAATCTAATTTCATTCATCGTGCAGCCTAATGCAACATTGACAATCAGCAGTGGCCAAACAATTGCAGAATGATAACATAAAACATACCGTGAAGCTTGCCGCATGTGTTGCATTGACATTAAATTTTCGAAGAATATTCAGAATGATTATAAGACACTAACCTTTTGCTAAACATGCAATTTAACCGACGTTAGCCCTCCAAAAAATTCACAGGTCTTTACCTACTACGAGCGCTGTCGCGCACAATTGAATGCTGCAAAGCGTACGAAAACAGTCTACAAAATTCGTCTGCAAAGCTACCCGATCGCCATGCCTTAGCGCTACAAATTTGAAATTGGCTCTGATTTTGTTGTTGAAGTTGGCAAATTTGTGTGATTATTTTTTGCTATTCTATTCTCAGCCTGCATTCTCGTGATATTGTATTGATACCAAGCATCTCAATTGATTTCAATGTTGCTTATTTAGCTTCTAATTATAAAATGCCGCCTTTATGTTGGCTTTTAGGCTTTTTGTGCCACAGTACACAACGAAAAAACTGATTTTTTTCTTGCTTTTTGTTGTTTATTTAATTAAATTAGTGAAGTTGAAGTAAATTGCACAGAAGTTAGCTAATTTTATTTAATTCTAACCAGTATTACAGCTTCAATGCCTCTATAAATATGTAACGGTAAGTATTGTTGTATTTTGGCGCAGAACAATTTGAACGTTAAGTCTTGCTCGTAGATGTAATCTTCTAAATCATAACTGCTTTCATTCTTCGATTATATATTTATAAGTAACTTTCGAAGTAATTTTTTTTAATGCTTTCCAGACAGAGATATTCGTTAATTTTACGTTGATCCATCGACACTGAAGAAATAATTTAGTCATAAATCAGCGAAATCATAGCTAAGGCCTAATAGTTATATAACTTTGAAATTCCAAATAATCTATGTAAAAAATCATACCAATCATGATTTAGGTGCTGATAGAATTTATGCGAAATTGACATATTATAACGATATTAGTCAATTTTGTTATATGTGCTGACAAATTATACAAGGACTATCCTTACCTGTGACATAGATTTTTCGTTGTTCAACCAGTTTATCAAACTGGACAGTTGACATAAAGAACAGTAAAACCATCAACGTTATAAAAATAAAAATTATTTGTTCGTAAATACATGTATGTACATCCGTGTTGCTCTAATCAGTTCTATTCATGAATTAATTTATAAGTATTCAAACAGCTATATTTTAACGAACATTATATTTAGAAGATTTTTACATGCCCTTTTATTATGATTACACAATCAGATTTATAATTTTCTTTGGTAGTCGTTATATTTTTTCCTATAGAAATCTTGATTGGGTAGTCGCTCACCTTTCATATAAAAATGGACAACTGGTGGGCTTGATTTTATGCAGAAACTAATAGAAACACAAACAAAGACACACAAATATATAAAAGTAAATATAATCAGACACAAGTTAGGAGTTTTTTGGTAAATGCATGACTAGATACACCACAGTAAACAGCTCTAAGGGTAGTTTGATATTTAAGTGCGCTTTTATTTATCAAACCGAACTAGGTACTACGGCATTTTCAATAAACACATAAGGGTAGGGATGCCAGTTCTTTCCTTGCAATACCTTTGGTTTGCCTAGAAGATCTCATATCCCAAAATAAAGCAGTTTTGGTAAACCTGAAATATTCAGTCACCCAGAATTTTACTCCAGGACCTCTGGTCAGTAGTCAGATAGTCTACTAATTGAGCTACCGTGCTTGATGATTGCGTCATGAAATTAAAAATTTAGGAGGGCAATAAAAGAAATCATTTAGAGCAGGGTTTCTCAAGGAAATAAATTTATTGATCAAATTATTTATAACTCATTTAAGTTGATTTACATTTGTGTCTTCCTGTCCTGAGCAAAATTCTTGACCATGAACCATGAATAAATATCTTCCAGAGCTCCCCCTCTCACATTTTAAAAGTAATTAATGGCTATGAAAATCGGAAGTTAGTTTCCATATTAATGACAATTGATATTAGTATGGCCAAAGCATTAAATCCTAGCATCACTTATTTAGTGGCTGCCCACAATTATTACCATAATCATACAAATAAAAGTATTGTCAGGCCCACTTAGTCATAAAATTCCATTCCATGCTCATTCCCTTTGTTTATTAAGCTAAATGGCTATATGCCAAGAAATGAACTTAAAACATCTCGGTGCAATAAATAGTTGATGTACACTGTGGAAATATGGGTTAGTATAATATCATCAATGAAAAGACTATAATGCAGAACTGAGAGGTACATTCTGAAGTAATAAGAACTATGTGGTGTCTAAACCAGATAATAATATGTGTACTATGTGTTCACACTGAAGCTGATAAGAGAAAGAGAACTCCATACCACTTAAGTTGGCTATATAAGGCATGTGACTTGGCAGTTAATCATCAACATATTAATCATTGAATTGGAACAAGGAGAAATCAACAAAATTAATGTGAAGGCCGTGAAATTCCTGCACAGAGGAAGCCATGCAACTGAACTATTATACAATCTTCGAACTCTTCACACCAACAGGATGGCTAAACTAGGACTACTGCTTCTTACTCACGTTTTTCAAGAGCTTAATAGAATTGCTGCTCTAGTCAGTGGACAAGGACATGTACACTGATGGAAGTACAGATGGACGATAGCCAAATATATACCCGCAGATAATGAGATAGTTCTTGGTGAAGACAAATAGGATACTTCGTATAATAAAGAAGAAAAGGATAAGTACAGCATAGGAAAGAGTACAATGAAGTTAAGTGTCAATAATAGTAATACTTTATTCATTTTGAAAAATGGTACAATCATATTACATGTTGTCAATTTAAATATTATTTAACTTATAAACAAGTTATTAAATGTGATGAAGATTGTCACAAAAGAAATCATCCAATGAGTAAAGTGGGTGAGCAAGTAACCAGGTATATACCCTATTCTTGAAACTCTGGATACTGTCTGATTTCAACTGAGTAGGCAGTTAGTGATACAGTCGTATGTTCATATTATGAAATGTGTTGTAAGTTGATGACAATCTACAATAACTAGTATTTAGATTTGATTTACCTCTTGTGGAGTAGTTATGGATGTTAGATCTTAATTGGTAAATTTCTAGATTAACTTTCACATGAATCAGAGCCTTTGAGTCAGACAGTAGAGTTGTCTGAGAAACGTTCTGAGCTAAGAAAGAAAGGATAACTAGATAATAATTCTTTAAAGTGGGCAGCAAGAAAAACATGATTAAAGCATTTCATCCAAGCTTGAAGAACAAAAGTTTGACCTCGAAAGCAAAAGAAAATATATTTAAATAGCAACTGAAACAACAATGATGTATAGTTTCAAAGTCTATAAGACAAAGCTTATGGTAGCAGAAGAGGCAAATTGGAATGAATGTTGACGTTTATATTTCATAGATCAAGTTAGAAATGAAATAAGATGATGGACCATGATGAAGAGCACAGCAATTGATGTGTGATGTACATTCAGTCATTTTCAAATTTCCTGGGCATGACTGCTTTGGGTTTCATTTGGTATATTATATTTCAGTCATGATTTTTGACTTCAATTCAAGAGAGGGCTATATATTTTAAATGGTAAATTCATTAATATAATTTAAACAAACTTATCAATGATGAAATAAAATTTGAAAAATACAAGATATTTAGAGTATGAATTTTTTTAATGTAACCCCACCTACAGATTAATTTCTAAGCTTATTCCTTTTTAAAGAATAATTAAAAGAGGTTCAATTACTTATCTTCTTTCAGTCTTTACATCAATAATTCAATAAATAAAGTTGAACAACATGTATACTATTTTTCCCCAAGCAATTTCCTAATGTGATAAAACAAAAATGTGAAATTGGGTTTTGTCTTTCGTTTTCTTTTGGCAGGAAATATAGGTAATTCAAGATGGGTTTATTTATTGAATTTCTCTACATATTTGATTTTTCCATTTATATCCTTTGAAAAATTCTGAAATGGACAATACTCTTAAAGAAACACCATAGCTATGAAATATTCATTGCACTAATACCAATTAAAATAATACCTTAACCAAACAGAATTTTAAACTAATACCTTTAGCTAAACAATATTATCTTAACTATGCAACTGTAGAGTCCAATAAATCTTAAAGTACTTTTTAAAACCACATGAATATGTAGTCATCAATAAACACTCAGCATTTAATCCAAAGACAGGCTTGTAAGTAACTATCACCTAATTTTAAATCTTTACATTGAATTATTTTATTATAAAATTGAATGATTCAAATATTTTTAATGATAGAATAATAATCTCTCTTAATTTTATTATTTTTGAAACCATAATAATATATTCTACAAATAACAACTAAAAAACACAGTCCTCATACCTTGGGTAATATTGATAGGTGTGAGTGATGCAGCCATATGGCGTAAAAAACTAGTGAACTCTTGATGTATTTGGGTGGGAGGAACTACTTTCTTTGTGCTCTACCTGAAGTTTTCTGGGAAAGTAGAACTACCAAGAAAACTGCCTAGTGTAAGACAGCATTTGAATCTTCAAGGTGAATTATCAGCAATTTTGGGAAAAGAGATTCTACTGATAAGAGCAAAACATCTTATTTAACAATTACCCAACAATACATTAATATAATAGATCAAAATTTTGAGGACCTAGCAGATGGTGGGGAAGTATAGTAAGCTCTTTGTACTTGTCTAAAATTCCAAAAGCTATGTCTCTTTGATATTCATACCAGTTTAACTTAGGAGCAACAGAATTCTTCCCTAGAATTAAACTAATATACAACTTAACAAAATTTAGGCACAATATCAAACTGGTCAGCTGAAACCTATCTAGGGGACCCTACTAGAGTACCCTCAAGTACCCAGAAGATGCCATTGGTTGGGGTCAAAGAGGAATGGTAAGAGGTTAAGTGCATTTTAATAACTGAAAAAATGAAACAAATGTTTCACCCCCTTAAAATTCACCCCATCAGCCATAATGAAAAATAGCACAATATCAACACCCATACTACTAAGGATGATAATATTGGTAACTTCGATCTTACATGTAACCACCCCTCTAAAAACTCTCTCATAATTCCCCCAAATCAGTAAAATCCGTCTGAACTAACTTATAACTAACTTCCTGCTCAAATGAAATTACCTGTCAATAGCTCCTTGGTGATTACAATTTCTCATGCTTAATGCTGACATTTCATCCTGAACCACTGCAGGTCAAGTGCACTCCAACAATAGGGCATCATCTCACCTTCTCCAAATATTGCAACATAATTTGATAGTATATAATATCAACCCTGCTTTCCCCTAATGCAAAACAGTAAGGACCACATCTACGCGGTCCACCTTCTTTTTTCTTACTCGTTCAGCCTCTGCTGATAAAGCTAAGGCAGCAGTACGAGATTTGACCCAATAGGTGGCCAGGCTTCACTAGGAGACGGGAAGTAACCCTTAGCATGCCCAATGGCTCTGGAGGCATAGGGATAGCTGGTGGCCGCAGCAGATAATGATGTGTCATCTCTCCAGCAAGACGAGTCTTGTACAAGTACCTCACAGGAAATCAAATCTCTCCTGTGCTCATTGGGGATCTTTGATGGCTAGAGGCTCTTCCTCTTGGATGGCTAGCTTAACTTACAGGGCATGATGGGATAATTTATTCGCCCTGCTCCTGCTTTATATTTTCTCCATCTATGAGGATCCATGGCATCTGATCTTGGGAAAATGAGGATATTGGGGCGATGGAACACACAAGTTGCTGGTGCAGGAAGGACCTTCCAGGGTATACCTCAACAGCTTTCTTCATAACTTGCTTAACCATTTGCAGACAGATTTGCCTTTCTGTCTCTTTAAACGATTTAAAACACCATATCTCAGTTTCCTAAGGTGCTTCACCTTCTCTAAGATCGGACTGCAGTGAAGTGCTTAACGGATTCTGCAACCATTGTTGCATGTGGGCTGCTGTTCGTCTTCCTCAAACAATGCGGCAGCCACACAACCAAACTTCCGTGATATGGAAAGACTACAGCGCTCTCTTTATGCTGGCATAACATCTTCCCTGAGTCTATTCCAGACCTACAGGCGAATTTCTCATCTCATACTTTGATTGTATTTGATGCAAAATATGCATCATGTCCTTTTTTTTAACCTCCTGATAGCTCTCATTTTCTTCTCTCTTCAATGTTCCTTTTTACCTCTCCTACATTTCCTTCAATTCTCACTTCTGCATTTCTCCTCATCCTTAGTTTCCATATCCTGTTCTCCCCTCAGCTGATCCATTGCTATATACTAATGTTTTATCAAATAAATGTTTTTATTATATTCTTTGCTTTCCAGCTAAGGTTATATATACCACATTTGGATACTCCTTCCACTTTAGGTCACCTTGAATTTTCAGTCACATTTCATAGCCACTAAAATATGATTTGAATCAGACACACCCCCTCAGTAAGCAGTCTGAATTATGATATTCATAATTAATCTTTCACCAAACAATAAGAAAATTGTCTCTGTATCTCTTTGCATTTTCCATATCTGCTTACACCTCAAGTGCATTTGAACCATTTGTTAATTATCATGAAACCACAACAGAACTATGCCGTTTACTCGGTATGGCAATGCTTCATTCCTGCAAGGATACTTTCATCCCATGTGATTATTCAGACTGGTTCCTTTATGGTAGCTATTTATATTATGCTTTGTATGAGTATGGCACTATGGTGTAATACCAAATCGAATGCAAATAAATGCTCTCATGCTCCCCCTCCCATTACTTAGTTCATTTTCCTTTCATTCATTTAACTTTTTTAATTCTTCTCCGCACCCATAATTCATGTCTTCAATCCATGCCTATTATCTTAACTCTATGTTAGAAAAAATTTTGTTTCAATGAAAACAAATGATATACATAGGTCTTAATGAAGTTAAAAGTCGAAAAACAAGATTAGTAGGCATTACCAATACCATACTTCATAACCAGATCTATACATACTACATCACCATAAAAAATATTCCTTATGTAAGATGAGATTAGAAATCAATGAATAAACACATGCTTAAACATAAAAAAAGAAAAACAAATAAGCATGGGTCATTTATAGTGGTTACTGTCAGATATCACTATTCAAACAACAGGTATGTCTCATGGAACCGTAATTTAAGTCAGAATTTCAGATGTGCCAACTATGGAATCAGTCAATTTGATCATTGACTATGAAAATCAATGTGCCTTAATTTTCATGGCCATTCCAAATACACCACAAGTGAAGTCCTGAATGGTAAATGATATCTGCAATATGATTGGTACAAAAACTCAGAATCATGATTTCAGCAGCATTACTCAGAATCCATCAATGAGTACCGACAATACTGAGTTATCAGACACAAAGTCAAGCAGTATAAATCCATATTTTGCTATACTTCTTTGATTTTAACATATAGGAAAACAAAAAGAGGCATTTCAAATGTGACATGGTGGAATATCATAATTAATTAAAAATTTGCCATTTTCCACAAAATAAAATTTATCAAAGCGACCAGTTTCAATGTAACTAAAACATCATCAGACCTGATGATGATGTAATTACATTGAAACTGGGCACGTTAATAAATTTTATTTTGTGGAAAATTGCCAATTTTTAATTAATACTGGAAAATACCAATGAAAAATAAAAATTTTTTAATCGGTATGCATGATTTTAGACTTAGTGAAATGCCCACTTTTTTGATGAAGAAATTGCCCATTGGTTCTACTTAATAAAGATTTCTGTATTATAATGACTGAGGATTTGATACAATTTGAAAATAATTAAGTGTCAAATCCTGGATCATTTAATAAATCCTTATTAAGTGAAATAAATTATTTCTTTTCTTCATCGATAGAACTTCAAAAAGATGGCTAAAAAGTAATGAAGTTTTCTACATGATTTACCTTATGGCTGCTCAATCTATCCTAAGGACCACAATATTTTTCCCCATATTTCCCCACCTCTGCTACCCAATAGGATTTTCATTTCTGTGACATTTGAAGCCTAAATTTCAATTGAGATGGCGTGTTTTCTTGCTCATATTCGTCTCGCATTACCTATATGAAAGAATATTTTACAATTTCAACCAAAATACTATCAAAAAATAAGAGAGTTTAAGGCTGCCTTAAATGGTTTGAGGAAAACCGCCAACCAATCAATCATTAGCCAATATTTCTCATAACAAAGTTTGATACCTGCATTATGGATCTTTCCAGTAACACAAGCAATGACTATGAAATAGAGCATAATGTGAATTGGATAACTTGCAAATTATTCACAGTTAAGTATTGTCTAATTTTTCTAAAATAAATTCTGCCACACATTATTGACGTGGACGAGTACTCATGGTTTGGCATTTTACAGCACCTTTTAAAAAACATTCGGGTTAAAATGGTAATTCTATAAATAATATACATTTTCAGTTTAACAATATTTAATGTACAGGCTATATAGCAACATATAACAAATCTACATAATATAAATAGAGGCATATGTATAAACTTGTTGGAAAATAGATTTCTGTCCTCAAAGTTGCTGAAATTGGTCATTGTAGCAGCCAGAACAGTTTAAATATAATAAAAAAATAACAAAAATGAATAATAGGCTTAATGATGAGTGAAATCATACGTAAATCCAACTCAAGCCAAATGGCCAATCGACATAGATCATACAGTTACTTAGCAGCTTCAATATACAATGCATTGGCATCTTGTAATCTCATACATCTAGCATTACTACTATTTCACAATATATCTAGTCATTACAATTATGAATGGAGTAAATGACTTCAATGATTTTCTTTTTTTTCTTCTATGCCTAAATGTATTAATGCAGAGAGTACATGGAAAATATCACAGTCCTTATTTCATAATGACTGGACTGTTTACATAATTACATTTCATTTCCCATTAAACTTGCAAGTTTACATGCTAAGCCACCACATGCAGGAAAGGTAACAGTCACTGGGTATCCAACACTGGAATGATTCTCTATTCACAAACACCAATTTCCATCATCATCAACACTTTAGCAGCGTGTCTCATATAATCCACTGCGGCCAATGTATCGAACCCATTTAATTACATCATGGTCTGAGTAATTCAACTTGGGTTCAAAAACTTTAAGATACCTAACTTTGAACCCAGATGGTGCAAATGGAACCTGAAAAAAATAATGATCATTAAAACATTGTAATAACTGAATGAAATTATTACTGGGCTAAGTGAATCAAGAAAGATAATTAGGAAACATTAAATAATGTGGTTCCATTCTAGAAAACCTAAGAAAGACTTCTCTAAACAAAACATAATTCCAATATTTACTTAACTCCATAATTGCTTTTATTATTAATATTTGGTAATCTATCATTTAAGGTTTTTGTTGGGCAGAGACAGCATCTCCACATTTTTAGCATTCCTTAACAAGATGACCTGACACCTCACATACATTAACCTGCTCTTCAAAACTGCATATTTCCTACCATCCTCAATTCAGTCCAACATACATATCCTTATGCTACCCCAACCTTGCCTGGCCAATGCCCTCACCTCTTTAACAGTCTTTGACATTCAATTCTCAATTCAAATACCCTCTACCAACCTTTCCCGTCTCCTTTGGACTTCTCCCAACAACCCTCGCTTCCCAGCCCTCATGATTAGTACTTTTAATTAGTAATTTTTCTTTCCATCAGTTTTCACTTTTCCATCCTTCCCCACAATCTCATCTCATAAGCCTCGAATCTACATCTATCATTTTATTCAAAAAACCATCCTTCTTCACAGCACAAAACCACACTCCATTTCAAAGTTTTAATGAGCCCTTTCTTTATATCCTTATTCAATGTCCCTATCATCAATGCTCTTATTTCAAAAACTAGTTTTCATAATGCAATTCTTCTTCTTTTGTCCATATTACTTTGAGCATCTCGGCCTTAAAATCATCCAAGATAGGTACACATATCCGCTGCAGCTTTGACCCTCCTATTTTAACATCTAACTTCACCTTCATCAATCTCATCCTCATCACCTTTGTTTTGTTGCCAATTCTCATATACCCACCACACTGACTTTCTAATAATATCCCTTGGCTGACTGGATAACTAAATCCTGCAAGTCATCCGCAAACCTAACTGATATGAATTCTCCCCGGCCTTTCATCCTATCTCTTATTCTTCCTCTGTCTCTTTTACCATTCCAACCATGTACAAGTTGAAAAACATGGTTGATAATGGACACCCAACTTACTCCTCTTCCTAACACTGCTCATCCAGACTCTGCATCCTCCATGAGCTTCTGAGCAGTCTGAGATATGTACAGCTATTAGTATAAAAGATAAGTGCCCCATCCCTACAATCTAGTCATATTTTCTTCAATGCATTAATTAACTCTACCCTGTCTATTTTATGGAATGCCTTCTTAAAACCTATGAAACGCACAAATACATATTGAATGCATTCTACGCATCTCTCTCTATTAATTACCTCATTAGTGCTTTAACGTCAGGAACACTCATGTAGTTCCCCAGGGATTTACTCTCCACTTTCTAATTTGATTTTAATTCCCTTATCGCCCTTTCTATCTTACAATCTAACATGCCTGAGGTTAAGATTATTCCATTCCAATGTCATACTCTCTTTCTGTTCCCAAATTTGCGGGCCTACTACCTTTACTAAAAAAATACTCAATGCATTATTTCCGTCTGTCTTGGTTCCATTAATAATTTGCCTGCCATATCTTTAACAGTTTAACAGTGCACATGGATTTACCCTTCCAACTTCCCAATAAGACTTTCATCTTACTGTTCAGGGCACCCATTTCTCCCTCCCTTTGTTGATTCTAGGTATCATAATACCTGATCTTCCATTATGCTATTTCCCTATTAGTTTTCTGCCTCAGTTTATTATCTCTCTCTTTCTACTTTCCTCCAAATAATTCTATGTTTATATTCTTCCACTTCCTCCTCTGGGCTATCTTACTAATTATATCATCTGTAATTCATTGTTTCATGGCTCTTTTTCTGTTAACTGTTATTATAGTTTTGATATTATTGGCATTTTGATAGCAAACAAAGATATGAGATAAGTAATTTTGTTTCGCTAGTTATCTCAAGAAGTAAAAACTTCACAAAATGAATTGCTTCAAGAAGAGCTTTCAAATATTTGACTACAAAGAGTAAAATAAAACAAAACATAGTGTAATGCCTATTATGCATGAATGTATACATTCCCACACAATTCCTTACTTCAAAGTTCATAGAGATAGGAGGTCTGGTCCACTTCTTCTTGGTATCAGTTTCCAGCAATTCTATCTCAGCAGAGAGCTGTGTTTCTTTCATTCCAGCCATGCGTTTAATCCTGAAATTTGTGACACAATTAATGTAGATCATTTAAAAAATACCATTTAGCCGAAATGCCATGCCTTACGTGAACATACTTACTTCCAAACAATGGCATTTTCAGAAGCCTTGTATTTTGCTTTCCCTTTAAGGCAAATAAGTTGCACTCCAGAAGTATTCAAAGGGGTGGGAATTTTCACTTCAATTTTTTGGCCAAGTAATGAGGGCTTGAAATTAGATTTGAGGACAACTTTCACTTCCATCTTGGTACGACCCACCTCTCTAACTAATGGTATCACACGGAAAGGTAGTGATATATCTTTAGTTGTTCTATATCTGTAATTTAAAAGAAAATTGTTCAAGATCATCCAAATCTATGCCAAAAATGTCTATAAAACAATCATATCAATGCCAACAATACTAAGAACTTGTAACTAAAAATGCAATGACGAGGAAAATTAGGTTTTAAGTAATGGAAGTTTTTAACTGTTCCAATGTTGCAAAAGAATATCTTAACATGGAGCTCATGGCAGTAATAATTAATAAATACACACATACTAATTATCTTGGGCTCCATGGAGCCAAGAGAAGATCTATTGGCAACAATAACATAAAAAACTAAATGCCTTGGAAGGTTGATAGGTCTTGAAAGGTGCAGTCTCAAGCATAAGTTTCAATGATCCATGCAGTCACCCATGAGTAAATCAATGAGGGCACCAAATTGGTGAACGAATGTTATTTCAAGTTGTCTTACAATTGCTTGCAAATAAATCCAATAAAGTTTATAGCATCTTATCTCAGAATTCGATACTTTATAAATAATTTCCGCTGCAATGAATGAAAATGATGAGATGATATTGCACGTGTCAAGATTTAGAGTAGTTTTAAAACAATTTTCAAGAACCCAATTAATAGCCTAAGGGTGGCAGCACAAATTGCACAAACACTACTTAATTTGTAGAAAATTTTAAAGTCAATAATCATGCATAAGTCATTGCCCTGAGATAATGCATGACTACAATTATCTTTAATTTCAAAATTATTCCAGTTCGTTCATTTAGTAATGACCTATTTCCAAATCATAGATTGAACACCATCATCACTATCAAATATCACATGACTATTTTGCATGGATATGCAAATATGTGAAGTAAAAACATTAACACCAAATATATGGTGAACATCCATTGGCATTAATAAATGAATGAATAAAAAATAATGATAGATAAAAAACCTGTACTTTTCATGAAAATGTTATGTGGTACAACTATTAAATATTTAATATCGTTGGGTATACATTTATCTGCAGGGCATGGAAGCCTAAATAAGTAAAACTCAAGTAAAGAGATAGTACAAGGAAAGTAGGAGGAAGATGACTGGGGGTAAGCAGAGAAAGAAGAGGAAAGGGCAACAGCATTGATGTAGGGATTGAGGTTAACGGGTTATGGGTGTAAGCCCAGGAAGTCTGCATAGAGGAGTCAATGAAGATTAGGAAGATACTTAAATGCTTGTCAAAATGCAATAACTTTGTCTCACACATTAATACCAGCAAAATGATTCCCACCCCTTAAACATTAAATTAATCCATCAAATTATAAGCATATACATATGCCATAACAATTACGTGGAAAAGTAAGCCAATACCGATGGTTGAGAACAAACTATTCATACATATATGATGATTGATATCAGAACAAGACATCTTCATGAGCAAACCAAGAGTTAAAGATTTTTTGGTATTGTCAATAAATATGCACTTACCTCATCAATTCAAATTCTCCATCTGGGGGAATAAAGCTGATCGAATGTTCAGTCTCAAACTTAGAGAGCTTGACACACTGGTGAAACTGACAATCATCAATCACTACCACGGGTTTACCGGAGCGGGCTGGGTCATCAGTGCTCATGCCTTTACCCTTTGCTTCCATGACAATTTTATCATTGATGCCAAATTTGCATTCTGGCATTCCCGAGAGGTATGACTTCATGACAACTTTGCCTGCCACATGCGCTGACAGTACTTGACCTATAGCAAACAAAGTTCACGTAAATATATTTTAAGAATGTCTTGGCACATACTAAAAATTAAAAAAATTGAGGGAGGTTTTTTAAGATTATTATAAGGGACATCTTACAGTCTTTAAAGTAAATTATAGGGATGGCTTGGTTTTTATTCTTCAGTTCCCAGTTCTAGAGACTAGAATTGGTAGCCAAAATGAAATGAAAAAGATTGCTCTTGGAACTGATATTTTTAAAAAATGAGGTTGTTTTCACACACTAAAACCACACACATATAAGATATTAATATGAACTACAGATCATCAAAGGCCTCTTTTTTTTATCTAAGCATTACACTCTGTTGCCCTTTATACATACAGCTATCTCTCAATGAACTGGAATGTCCCCATAAAAAATTTCATCTTGCTTAACTACCTAATACTTTTAAAATTGGATATGTCTCATAGAAAAAGCTTCACAGAAGTAATTTGTACATAAACAGTTTAGTTTTCCCAGTCTGATAAAGACACACATTATTGTTACACATGGTAAATGCTTCCGGCATAAAAACACCTGATGGAACGCACAAAATTAATTTGATCAAAGGAATGCATCTGCTGAAAAATAATGCACTTGATTCAATATATTCACATAAATATTGTAGTTTCATTTCCCATAAGTGTGACTGGGGAGTATTTGAACATATACATTGAATGCACTTCAAGAATGAAGGCATTTTACACATTGCACATTAAGTAATTTGGAATCGGAGAGAGTAGTTGCAAATATTGATGGGTAAAAGACAGTCATTTGGATTTGCATAATTTCATCCATTACATATTTCAGTTCATTGATTTATTCATTATAATATATGCATGTACAAGCATCACCTTGCATTCAGACTCAACACATTAAGAGAACTGGTTTTTAGATTGATTGTTCCTTAATTGAGACTCCATAAACCACCTATATTCATCAGAAACTCAGTTTGCTGGAATAGAGATAACCCAGGGTCATCCTTTTCATAATTGCTTATGAGCAATGTTTGTTAAACTTCACGTCTGAAAGTTCTTCAGGGAAAAATATTTACAAGCCAGGTATTGACCGCATGGCAAAAATGCCGTATCTAGTTATATTCTAATTCACAGGCTAAAAAAAATCATAACACAATGGGTATTGCCTAAATTTTTGGCATGGAAAGTGGATTAACAGGATTTTCCTAATCCAGTTTCAGTATTTCATTCTCCCTGGATAATTGATAGTCAACCCTACCTACTGTTACCTCATGGTGCCACAAAATGTTATGCAATGCAAATATGTTTTTCGTAATTGTACACAATCAGTCAAGGCGGGAGTGTTTTTAATTAAAATGAATAATGTTGTCTCACTTATCCCTTTGGTCATAAAATACAGTAATGGCTTCTTGCTAAGCCATTAGTTATTTACTACTGGATGAAGTATCTATGTATTATGCACATAAAAAATTCATAAAGTAGATTATGCCTAGTGGCTTATAGTATTTCTTCATACCTCAAGAAGCCACTATTATAATTATGACAGAAATATGCCAGGCTTATTATTGAAAAAAATTCCTAGGGCAGATTAAATAAAACATTGAAAGCTGGTATTTAAAAAATATTTAAATTAATCATTCATATCAAATGAAAATACGAGCCATTTTTCTTTCCTGACCACTACCTATTTTCTGGTAAAATAACATTAATCATTCAAAATTTTAGTTTTTACTGCTCATGTCAGGTGCACCTGTATTTGTTAAGTTGTTGCTTATTCTCAGAATCAGTATTCAAAGATGACTAGCCACACTGTCACATGAAATTTTCATACATGTGATAACTCACAATAATTAATTATGTATTTCAACAACAGAAATTAGGCACTTTCCATCAGCTTATTTAATTGCCTTTGCAAGGTTAAAGTAATAAAAATGTGGGATTGTATTCTAGCTGTTAACAATAAAGATATTATGTAATTTTATGTCAGAATATGTATATCTATAAATCCAGAACCAAATCATCATTATTACATAAACACATGCAAGTCACAGCACATAGGTATAATTGAAATATATAACTAAGTCAAACGTTTATTTTAACACAGGTACATTGTATAAAGTTATGCATGCTTACTGTTGGTTCCAAAAAAATGTATCCTTGAGTTTGAGGATATAGATGTGGATAATGGGTCATTGAATTTAATTGTATTGTGCATCTAAATTTAGTTTTAGTTCTTAGTCAAAGGATTACTGAAAATGCTAAAAAATTTTATTATTGCCACTTAGTGTCATAAACAAAAGGCAATTTTTGGCTCTATAAGACAATACCTAGCTTGCAATATGATGACAGGTGTAGATTGGAGGACTTTAAGATGTGGGTATGGAGAAGGATGGCAAAATAAAATGGATACGAAGAAAAACTGATGACGAAGCACTATGCATGCCAAGGAAAGAAAATGGCTGCTTGGAAAAAATTTAAATAAAGTAAGACAAGTGATGCTGAGTAAACAAATGACTTCTTCTGCCATGTATTACAGAGTGTCGGGGGTAACAGGATATTTTGCATCATGCTTTTATGGCATTATCTTAGTGCACTGTCCCAGGGCTTATCAAAAACTTGCCCAAAGCTAGTCGACTACTACTAATGAAAAACAATTAAACCTCTACTTTAAAAAGAGCTCTAATTAAATTTTAATTTAACTCTATCTCTCAAACCAGTGGTCCAATAAATTGGCATGCCCAGGGATTATATTTATCTCAGCACCATTAGTGTATTAACATAATTTTGTAGACTTTAAACCATCTTGTATGATTTGTATAGCTTTAAATTGTCTAATGTTCAGCACATTATGGCTAATTCCACCATACTGGGTGGAACCACTATGGCTACTGTCCAGAACAAGTACCACACAGTTTTTGCCATAGCCACAATTCACCTGCCCACTCAATGGCTTACTTTATAAGACTGTGTTTAGATGAGCCAGTTAGTTCTACTTATATTTAGAGGTGATTGGAACTGAAATATCACATATGTGTACACATATTTTTATCATATAAAGAGAGCTGACTGATAAATACCACAAATTAAGAAGAATTAAACCTAATAATTAATACTTCTGTGTATGTAAAAGTCACACTCTTTTCTCAGATTTTCAAACTAACTAAATTGTTGCCAAAATGGTCTTCATTAATTTTTTAGAATAATCTTTAACTAAAAATTCATTTGGAAATAAGAGCCCAAAATTATGGCAAATGACTAGATAACCAGAAAAAACCTGTGGCATTATTCAAAGGATTAACAGTATTTTCATGACTTTCTTAAATACCACGTACATTTCAGTAATTTGTCTTAATGAGTAATTAAACAAGGGTTTTTCCAGGAGAGAGTATATTATTAATGGAAGTACACCATTTAAGGTAAGTGTTAGGTGGAAAATGATTGCTCATTGCTAAACTTCCCTGCTCCTTCCAAAAAGACCTGACACCCTATACTACAATAAACTGCTCTTCATTTTCAGACTATTTTCTACCTCCCTTCATTCTGTCCAACATGACCATCCTCTCCCTGCCTTGCTGGCCTAACATCCCTTCCCTCTATCATGGTCTTCAGATTTCAAGTGTCTGTAAGTATTACATAAAAAATTCTTTCATTAATCTTAAGGCTTCCGTGATGTCTTTCTGATGAAGTTTCCATGCTGCTTATGGGAATTACTATCGTGCAGGTTGGCTTGCTGGACAACAGTTTGACCCCGGTCCTGACGGTGTCTCCAGGATGAAGTGATCTTCCATGTATTTTGGCTGTTAAATATAGGAGACACTGGCTGGCCCAGAGTGTTCTGATCGGTTGCACATTCGCGCTAAGGAGGAACTACCGTTTTCCATGTCAAAGTCAGGGTGTAGTGATGGAAATTATTTGGATTTTTCATTGTTTCTACAGCTTCTCTTCTGAGTCTCAGGAAGTAGCCAGCACTTTTGTTTGCAAAAACTTTATTCCATGTCCTGATTCCATTCACCCATGTTCGGGGATTGTCAAGAGTCAGAACTGTTAGATGTCAGTGGATCAAGTGCACACGTGAAGAATCCTATTTCAGCCAAAAAGGAAGGACCATTAGATGCACAATTAAGTAGTACCAAAGGACCACTGACAAGAAACTATTCTAACTCTCTGTAATTGCAGAAAATGTGTGGACGGAACCAGGACACAAAATTGAGTTTTGACATACAGAAGGGCTGGCTAGGGAAAAACTCTATTTCACAAGACTTATAATACATGTGGTAGAAATAATGAAAGTCCAAATAATTTCAACCAAGAGGACGGCTACAACGACTTTGACGTGGAAAAGGGTAATTCCACCTTACCACCAAGGAACAAGCAATTGGAGCAGTCCAGGCCAGCCAGTCTCTCCTATTTATAGCGGCCAAAATGCAACAAAGATCGCTCTGACCTGAAGACTCTTCAAGGACTAGGGGCAAAACAGTAGTTCAACAAGCCAACCTACACGACGGCAATTCCCAGAAGCAGCATGGAACCTTCCTACTTTAATTAACATGTTCTAATCACTTGAAGATACCATAATAAATAAAAGTAACCAATTATCCATTAATTACAGACTCGCTAATTCAATACTGATAAAAGTAGACATTTTAAGCTTGCTCCAGCTTTCCACAGGAAATATAATGAATAATAGCATCTCATTACCTTTATATAATACGAAATCATCCATAACCAATGGGTTTAAAGGTAAAATATGAAAATAGTTGTTTAAAAATGTGATATCTTACCCTGAGGTGACATGAGTAAATTTACATACTCAAGAACATCCAAAAAGAGTTCATTTCTTCGATATTTGATTCCTTCTCTGCGCCAGCCAATTTGACCTGTTACCTGTGAGGTTATTTGTGCCTGCTCCTCTTTCGTTTGAGACTTAATTCCTTGTTGGGTGATAAATGTTTTCAGAACTCCAGTATCAGTGTTTTGAGGATAACCAAAGTCGAGAATTTCTGGAAGAAAAAATAACCAAACCTATTAATGAATTTTACATTCCATAGGCAAGTAACATACCAAGGGAAAGATTTGTTGCTCACATCACTACAAAGGACATAAAAATTCATCTACAATATTTCTGTAACTAAAATTTACCCAATTTTCAAACTAAATTGCAGGTTAAAATTATAGTTGAATACATTAATTGAAAGAAAATTCACATGTAAAAATACACAGCTCAGGGTAAGAATGGAAATTAACAAAAAGCCATAGTTCTCTTAATTGTATAAGATTAATTCATTCCTAACATTAACAAATAAATAACTATTCAAGTTCTCTTCAATCAATTTAAAGCCATTATATTGATATGCCAGTCATGATTTTGAGTCTGGACTACTGTACTGGCAACTTCCACCATTTGACATCAGGAGTTAATTGGTAAGGGATGATACTGAAAGGAATGGTAGATATATCACTTCTTCGATGGGAATTTGCTAGCGCCACTCAAATTTTACTATGTGAGAAAAAAGTTGCTGCATTTTGCAGATAATTTTCAGATGAACATTATCAATGTCAGCAAACAGCTAAAACTTTGCCTGCTGGTGCATCACTTACAATATTGTTGAACTCGCACATGACAGCATTAAAAATTTAAAGGAGGCACAAAAAGTCTACGGAGGCAATAAAAATAAAACAACAAGGTGCTGGGCGTAGAATGTTAGATAGGCGTACTAAGAGCAGGAATGGATTAGGCATTTTAAATGGTTTATTAGTAGGCATTTAAAGGGAGTTGAGACAAGATGATAAGGAAGACAGATGAGAGAATGAAATGGATGAATGTAAACTGAATTAGATGGACTGAATTGAAATAAGATAAATAATGAACTGAGACGGAAAAACTATTCTCAAGGCTGTAGGAGTGTGATGGATATGTTTCGCAAACTCAAATCAAAGAACGAAAAACTAAAATTGATGTTCTGCACATCATGAATAAGACCCGTCATAACCTATCCAAGCAGTGCATGGGCCAGAAAGGCAAGAGGGAGTGAGATGAGTCTGCAGTGGACATTTGATTCCAAAACTTTTTAGGTAAATTCTGCATCTGAGGTAACTCTTCACAAGAATTGTACTCTGGCTAAAATCCCAGAAGTAAAGGAGCACATAAGGGTCCACGCCAAGGACTTCTACTTGAAGGAAGATACAGAGAAAGGGCTTGTTTATAAGTTGGGAAAAATACAGTTCCAAGAACTTGGGATAAACACAAGAGATCAAGTTCCAACACAGTTGTTGATGACAACCAGCCTCTTCCAAAATGAAACCGGAGTGATTATCTGTTAGGAAGCAGAGCAGAAAATCCACACGGGAGGCAATACCCTTTTAAGTCTTTGGTTACAAGAATTTAATTTCCAAGGAAAGGAAGGGATTTTGGAAGCTTTCACTCATGGATATCCAGGGATAACTGGATTTCAGATACTCCCAACATGTGCTCCCTCACATGATGACCGTTTCTGATATAATCATATGAGCTACCACATTTATTTATTGTACAGCCTCTAATAAAAGTAAAAAAAATTATCTACATTTTGAAATTTAACAATTTAAAAGTGATCAATAGATTTGTTGAGCTGATGACAACTAGACTTTGAATAAATAAAAATGTTTCCAAAGCTATTAAATGAAATGTTAATTCCCATTTGGGAATTGCACACACAAAGCAACACTATTCAATGTACACTATCTCCATGTTGAATTATTGACCCAGAAAAAGTAACCTACTCTCCTCTCTTCTAAACTACAAGTTAAATCCACAGTTTAGGAGCCTGAAGAAACTAAAGTATTCTTCCATTATATTAAAAACATATAATAATGTATAGTTTGAATAAAAGAATGAGTTCTCCAATAAATTTACATTTGCATTAGAGAGGTGATGATTTAAATTAAAGGGCTTGCCCTGGTGCTATTTGAAAAATTTAAATAACCATCATCTCAACATTTAATCTCAATGTTGAATCTTAAGCACTAAAAAGCATCAAAAATTAACAGCAATAATTACATATGCGAGCATGATAGTGCACATTTAAGTATGAAATGTACCCAAAACAGTATCATGGACAGCATAATCATCATAATCTGTTGATTTCATGTCAAACATAATGATTAAACTTACTAGAAATTTATAAGTTCAACAAATTAATATCGATTTTTAGCTCTGAATATAAGCTATTATGAATAAAAAATGAAGCAAAAACGAAGCAGTTAACTGCACATTCTAAGATTAATTGAAATAATTACATGAACGTGATAAAATGGAAATATTATTACTAAATAGTTACCATTTAAAAATAAACAATATACATGCTAGCATACCAAAATTCTAAAGGGAATTTTCGGTATATGGCCTAATTTCCCACAGAGAGATATACACTTAAAAATGTGCGTCATAAAGAAAATACTATGGTGAATTTATTAATATTATACTTCAATTGGAATAGTGTAGTGTATTCCCAGGTATATTAATAGAATAGTGTATTCCCTGGAAGTTTCTAATTTCACATGAGTTACAGTAAGATACAGGCTGATGTACCTTAGGTGATCTAAATAACAATTCAAACAAGACATCAATAGTTATATAGAATAGAATTTGATAAAGAAATTGACTGCACAAATCCAACGTTACACTAGGAATACTGTAACCAATTATATGTTAGGCTTAAAAAATGCTGAGATATTAATAGAAGTGCGTGGTGAAGGTACAATTTTCAACGCTATGATAGAAAGGTGAATGGGGGAGCCAACCATACAGAATAGGCAGAAAATTTGATTCAAGGTTTTTATAATATCGATTCAAGACATGATAAGGGTGAATAAGGAATGAGTGTTTCGGAAGTTGCAACCTTTCTATCCATTTTTGTCTTTCAGCTCAATTAAACAGAGCTGGCATCAGATTTGAGCAACAAACGCATCTCATACGGTAATACAACTTTTAGCACTAAGAATGGGCGTGTTAACTCAAACACATATAGTTTTGGAGGGATTAGGAGCGAATTGAAACCCAAAAAATATGCTTTTAAGACAATGCAAACTATTCGTACGAATTTTCATTCCTAAAGAAGAGGATCGTCCCTTACCATCGAGAAGCTCATAAATTAGAACAAAATTGTTCTTGATGTTTTCTTCAGAAATCTTGCCAAAGTAAGATTGCATGACATCGATAACTTTGAGTAAGAACTCAAAAACCATCGCGGCGTTCACATTTTGCTTAGTTACTGCAGCAAGCCAGATGTTTGATCTCTGCGAAGACAAAATAATCATCAGCGAACAAAGAAGGTGGTTAGCGATTAACTTGACTATATATTCTGTAGAAATTACTTACTTTTATGTGAAAAAATGAAGTTCGAGCAATGTTAGTGACAGGCGAGCGAACTTGTTGCCTGGCATGTATGACATTGACCCTAAATGCATCTACGGCATTTCGTCCAATATCATCTCTATACACCCGAGAGATCAGTACCTCTCCTTTATGATTGTAAACAAAAAGACCGCCGATCATTGTCGGCTAATATATCAAATTAACGTACGATTATTCTGAAAAATAAAAATCTACATTGAGATCAATTTAGTTAAATACCCGAGATTCTGGCGGCACTATCAACTAGAATTTGTATCATATAATAAGCAGATAATTTACTGTGCCCCATTAGCATCCAACCAATCACTCTTACCTGAAAACACATTTACAAGAACTTGTAACGCTGAAATTGACTTCACTCATCGGCCTCACGGTAGCACCTCCCACAACATGGCCACTATCGCTATAATCGAGACTTCCTTTTCCGCTCAATGAATGGTTTAATATATTTAAAAATTTGTATTAAGGAGAACATATTATTATACTTAGGCATTATTTGCTAATAAAAATTATAATATAACATTTATCTATTTAACTTTTATTTTTAAATGCATATATGCTTAAATGAACTGCCGCCAGAGTACATATTAATACCTTTCAAAATATTGTATAAATATTTAATGAAATATATTTATGCAAATTATTATGTTTTCAGTACCAGAATATCATCATAATTGAATGAAGCCATATTTTAGGTGCTTGAAATCTGGCCGTTGAAATGAATGATTAGCAAAAAAAAAATAAGCTCCGTAGTGCGTATTTTTTTAACCCCAAGTTGAAGTGACTAGTGTGTTTTTAGATCCTTAGTTCTCATAGCTTAGCTAGAGCTGGCTTCACCGGAGATAATTAGACTGAGGAAACGTTGACGCTAAAAATCATCGCCACCGGAAATTTGCGAAAGCTGAAGGCATCTCAATTTTTTTCATGTCATTATAAAAATGGAAGATTCGCCGCAGCCCAGAGAGAATATTGTGCGATTCTTCGACATTCATGATTTTTATGTGATGTTTAACGTACACAATGATGTAAACATTGAATTGCTTTGCAGATCAGTACCGCTGTCAACTTCTTGCAAAATCCCAAGGTTCAGAGTAGTTCAAGAGAACATCAGCAGGCATTCTTGAAGAGAAAGGGTTTGTCGGATGAAGAAATCGGAATTGCGTTCGATATGGCTCAAGGGTTCATTGACAAAAGGGTTTTGGTAAATACAAATAGGTCATATGTCCCATCCGCTATATTAGAAACTACAAGAAATTGATAACAATATTTGCATCAATTCCAGGTCCCTAGCCCGTCAACAGTTGTACCTATCCCTCAACAATTAGTTCTGCCTATACAGTCAAGATGGGCTAGACTATGGGATTTTTTCAACACACTTATGCTCGTTTCTGGAGTATCATATAGTTTGTATTGCTTGTATAAGGTGTATATCATTTTTTGAACATTTTTTTCTTAAAATGTTATTTGGAAATGTATTTTATTGGATGTTATATGGTGACATATAAATATTGTAAATTAATTCCTCAAACAGAAATATTTGGAACCATTAATCTTCGGGAAAAAGGATAAGAAACCTACAGTGGAAGAAACTGTGCCAGTAATGCAGGAATCCTTAAAGAAATCGGCGAAAGAAACTAAAGAAAACTTTCGGAGAGTGCTGGAAATTTTGGATACCCAGCATCAAGAATTACTCCGAATTGCATTATATCGTCAAAATAATACGGATCTGCATGGTGATGCTGCAACACAGAGGAATCTGCACGAGCTTAAAGCGGAGGTTGCATCTATCAAAGGCATTCTTCTAAACAGGTATTTTATCATTTCAACTGAAATCTAGGTGACAAGGTACTTGTCTCCGGAATAAACTTTTTATGCGAATCTAGTGCCATCTTTTTCGCCGAAAGAATCTGTGCATCATGCTTAAAATTAGTAATATTAAAACAATACTTGACATCATCCATAGAAAATTTAATATATATTAATATTCTTTCGTTCGTGCTGTGACAATAAACTTCGTTGCCTATTTTAACAAAACTACATCCGGTACTACAATGAATCGTACAATTCCGCATACCTCCTTCCTCTCTTCATTTCATGCCTATCCTATTCCTACCCCTTCATTGCTTGCATGAGAATTCCCCTCTATCATAGTCTCAAAATCCCATCCATTGGCAATCAAAATGCTCTGATTTCATCTTTCCTGAATTCTATGGATTTCTCTGAACGGTCCTCTTTCCTCCCCCACCATACCCAGCACTTCCCCATTATTTGCAATTCTGGCCATTTCACCTTTTCCAACCTTCTCTACATCCACATTTCATAAGCCTCCAATTCACACTTATATTATTTCAACAATTCCAATGCCATTAAAAAGTCCATGTCAAAGTTTTAATGAGTCTTTCCTTTGCATCCTTAAACTAAGTCCTGCCATCAACTCACTTTTCCTTGTAGGAGCTTCTTTGCCAAATGCATTTCTTTTTATACTCACTACTTAGATCATTTGGTCCAAATCACTTACAAGAAAGGTAAATGGGGATCGAGATGGTGCGGGGGCTAACGTACTGTCATCCCACCCAGAGGGCCCGGGTTCAAATCCCGGTGGTGTTGAATATTTTTCAGAGGTATCTCGATCCCTACTTGAGGTGCTTTGTGGGGAGCACTGCAAGTGAGTACGCCGTCTGTCGGATGGGACGTTAAACTGCGGACCCCTTGGCGCCTTTTGTAAAGAGTATGCAAATGCCGATGCCGGGTTTCTCTCCACCCTTCATCCTTTCCTGTCCATCCCTAATGGCGCAAATGACCTCAGCTGTCGGTCGCCTCCCCTAATTACCACTACTAAGAAAGGTAAATTGTTCCACTTTCGCCAGTTTATGACTTCTCCCCTATATTAGCTCGCCATCTTTTTTCCCAAATCATCATAACGTTTTTCTTCTCAATGATTCCCATATTATTTCTATCTAACTGATTTTCTAATGTGCTCAAGCTCAATGCTCAGAACCCCTTGGCTGACTGGAAAACTTTGGCTTGATCATCTACGAATCTAACTGGCTTTTATGAAATGTCCAGCAACTTTCATTCCTATCTCCAGTTCTGCCTGTGCTTCTTTAGGCATTTCCTGCACATATATGTGGAAAAACATGCATGATAATGGGAATGCCTGACTCACGCCTCAACCTTACACTGGTCATTCTGACCCATCATCTGCCACTTGCATCTGAGCTATCTATGACATTTTCAGTTTGTGGATAAATCTCCTATCCCTCCACCCTACTCCTATTTTCTGCAATATATTCATTAATACTTCCCAGTCCACTCTTTTGAATGCTGGGGATCATGATTGGTGCGGTGGCTAACATACTGGCTTCCCACCTAGAGGGCTCGGGTTCAAATCCAGGTGGTGTTGAATATTTTTCAGAGGTATCTCAATCCCTAGGGGGAATCCCTTGAGGTGCTTTGTGGAGGGCACTTTGAGTGAGTACGCCATCCATCGGATGGGACGTTAAGCTGCGGACCCCTTGGCGCCTGTCGTTAAGAGTAGGCTAATGCAGATGCCAGGTTTCTCTCCACCCTTCATCCTTTCCTGTCCATCCCCTAGGGCGCAAATGACCTCAGCAGTCAGTCGCCTCCCCTAAATACTATCACTACTCTATTGAATGCCTTCTCATAATCCATGAAAAAAATAAATTATGAATATATTCTGTCTCTCTCTCAATTAGTGACCTCATTAGTGCTTTGGCATCACTTGTGCCTCACCCTTTTCTAAACCCAATTTTATCATTAATCTTAAACTAATCACTTGCCCTCCTCTTTATCCTCTATCTGAAGTACTATGTTACCTTTAGGTGAAATCAAACTAATTGTCCTTAGCCCTTACTCTCCTTTTGTTACTAATTGTCCTTAGCCCTTACTCCTAGCTTACCTCTCACAATTTTGGAATAGGATGAATGAAGAATACTAAGTATTTTCCTCAAAACTTTTTATTTGGTGTAACTAAATGTAATAGTTTCAGGTTTAACTTGTTGATGAGGGTAAAAGAAGAAATTTTACACTTCCACAATAAAGATTTAATATTTCAAGACCATGGTTTTGGTGCTGTGCATCTACTACTTGGTTTAACTAGTTTCAACTGATAAGGTGTCATCCCCTGGTACAAACAATTTTTAGACGACAGAGGTATTTATGCACTAGAGGTTGAGAGTGGGCTGGGCGAGGGAGGGAAGTGTGGAGGGTTTGTTGTTGGTAGAGGTGGTAAAGATAAGAATTGGGGAATGGAAGGTGCATTCTCACTATCTGCCCTGAAGCCATTGGAGGCAATGGGGGGTAGAGGGGATCGTGGGGAGGGGCAGGGGAAAGGGTTCAGTAGTCAAATAAGGATAAGGAGGCTTCCAGTAAGGGGAGAGTTTTTCAAATCGTTGATGCTGCAGTTTTGGAAACAGCATTTGTGTTCTTATGCTCTTGTTAGCAATGAACTCATTTGCCCTATGTGTGTTGCATTGGCATGTGTCATTGCATTTTGATTTATACTCTCTACTATTTGATAATTTTTCACTTTTGTCCTTCATTTTCCTCAGCGGTAAACTGAGGTTGCCCTTGTTGTAACAGGTGATTTTATAATGGCCTCTTGGGAAGGCATTATCGTCACGTTTGGAGATGATCATATAAAAATGGAGCTTATAATATCTTAATTCAGGTGCCATTTCTGTTACTGAATCGAACTATAAATTTTTTGTTCTGAGGAAATGTTTCTTGTCAACGAATAACTGATCAAAGCACTATTCCACATTCCATATTTCAACAGTAATGCCTAGGAAATTGAGTTTGCCTCCCTTCTTTTTCACATGTGAAATTGAAGGGGTTGCCCTGTTTAGTCAAATACTTTTAAAAAAAGTCTTTATTTCAGTCCCTGTCTATGTCACAAAAATGTCATCTATGTATCTAAACCAACAATGAATGTTTACTGCCAACAAGGGGTTGTCCTCATTTGGACAACTCTTTCCAAACTGTGCTTTGCATGCTTTACATAAAACAAGAGTGATTGTCTGCATCAAGATGTGACAGTGGATGAAACATGGATTCACCATTATACGTACATCAGAATGGGAACAACGATCCATACAGTGGACAGAGTCTAGTTCTTCAGCTCTGAAGAAGGCAAAGACTGTGCCATCGGCTGGGAATTGTCATGGCATCAGTATATTGGGATGCAAAAAGAAATCCTTTGATCAACTATCTTGAAAATGGCAAATGAGCTGGGTAGCACTATTCTAGCCTTATAACGAAACTGGGCTCAAAAATTCATGAAAACAGACCTGGTTTGTAAAGGAAAAAACATTTTCCATCAGAGCCATCACTTCACCTTCCCATAAAAGTGTCTTGGCCCAGGTAAAATTGAGGGATTTTCACTATGAAAGGCTGAATTATCCATCCTATTTCCTGGTTTTGGCTCTCTTTGGCTTCCCTCTTTTCCAAAAATTCAGAAGTATCCTTGCTGGTCTTTTGTCCAGTCAGGAAATGATTGCAGCTGTAGACAAGTACTTAGTAGCACTTCTAGAAGAACACTACAGAGATGAGGTCACTGGAATGCCGATGAATAAAATTGATTAATGTTGAAGGTGATCGTTAAAAAATAAAACTATGTTTAAAAAGGAAATTTTAATTTTCATCATCAAAACAAGAACTTTTCTGATCACCCCATGTTAATTGTTCCTGAACAATGGCCCAAGTTAGTTGGGTCGGCTTTTATTTCTACCAATAAAGTGCAATCATTTGCTTGGTCTCTGTTCACACTGCTTCTACCTCTCATTTTGTTTAATACTGTTGCCTCCCCTCACTGGTTTTCTTCTACTCTGCAATACATTGCAACAAACTTCACCATCCTTCCATCTCACCATGCACATCCATAAAATATTTCCTCTCTCAATCTCCCACTTTATATTTTCTAAGTTTGCTATCTGAAACATCAGTCTACCATTCTTAATCCCTTTTCTAACTGGTTCAGTCCTCTTCTGCACTGTTGCTGTTGATTTCACTTAGCAAAGATTTTGTGAGATGACAACCTCAAAAGCCTTGCCTCTCCCACTGCCCAGCATGATACAGTGGGCTGAATTCCATGGTTGCAAGGACTTATGCACAGATCTTTGACCATCATTGTTATGTGGCAAATTTCATTGTGGTGTTTTTCCATTGTCTCTCTCAGTTGCGTTTCCATTAAACCACCACTCATTTGACCTGAGGTCAGATGCCCTTGCAGCCACCTGTTGTCTGACCATTTTGTAGCACATATTCACCATGGGTGGTAAATAAAATGTCAACCAATCTTCCATAGCTATGGGTTCTTCTATATCTTTTGCATAATAGAACAGAACTTTGCCTCTCTGATGTCATTTTTAATTTGGGAAATAACATGTTATAAGTTGAAAAGATACGTTTTTGAGCTCTTTTGGCCCATATTCCAAGATGATAATTTCATGGGCATTCCAACTGATTCCTTTAAGTCAGTCATGACTTTTGGACATATTGAGGCAAAGTTCAAAGTACATTAGACCTGAAGAAGCCGGATGAAATGCATGAAAAACTTGTCGCCTTATCTGATATATGAATGCAGAATAGAACCTGAAGAAACTACATATTTTATCAGGGTTGTTGAGAAATGCTTAAGAAAACGTATAAACAGTTGGTACTTAATATGCATATTAAAGTAGTTAATACCTACTTCACATTTTTTTGCACTTAGATTTAAAACATTTACAAAAACGAAGATAATTATATTGAGTATTAAATTTCATTATTGTGATCTTTCTGATTAGAAATAATGCTAATTGTATGTATTAAATATAAGGTTTGCATTCGGAAACAATTCTTTCCTCACGTGACTGTATGTTGCACTGTTCGAGCTTTGTGGTGGGGGAGTCAGACCTTCAACACACTCCAAGTGCTTGCGGATTTCGTTCTGGCTAGATCATATTTTTAGTGGACCCCTGTTGAGTGACTTGGTGCAAACACGAAATGCAGTGAACGGTTGAACAGCAGTACACCATCGAATTTTGTGTTGGACTAAGGAAATGGGATACAGAGACATTGGGCAAGATTTGCCAAGTGTTCAAGGATGAAAACATGTCACAAACTGCAGTTTTTAAGTGGCACAAGCTCTTCAAAGATGACTGGGAGGGAGTGGAGGACAAGCTCCATGCTTGACGGCCATTGGCATCAAGAACTGATGACAACATGTGCATGAAGTGCTGAACTCAAACCGTCGGTTAAGTGTGTGCATGATCGCAGAGCGTATTGAAAAGATACAGTGCACATAATTATCACTGAAAATTTGCAGATGCGAAAGATATGCCCTAAACTCTTCCCAAAGATCTTGATGGATGACCAAGAACATATTCAAGTGTCTGCTTGCAAAACCCTCTGTAACGGCACGACGATTCTCCAACCTCCTTACAGTCCCAACTTGGTGCCAGCAGACTGTTTCCAATTCCTAAAAGTGAAATCCTCCTTCAAAGGACATCACCATGGGACTCTGATTGCCATCAAAGAAGCTTCCGTGCATATCCTTAAGGGCCTTCCTGAAAATGCCTACCAGCGAGTCTTTGAGCCGTGGAAAAGCCACTGGCAAAAGTGGGTTGACACTCAAGGGATGTACTTCGAAGAATTTTGAGTCATTGTAGCAAAATCTGAAATAAATTTATTTTTCTGAAACTTTTTCTAATACTTTTACAAACCTCGTCTCGCAACGCAGTCACAGTCACTTTAACATAGTTTTCTGGCTGATATGTGAAAAATCTAAGGCATTGTTTTGTCCTGTTACTCATGAAAATACTTGGATCAGAATAAATTCAAGATAGTGAAAGTTGAAAACTTTTGGTGCTCTAATCTCTTCCTTGAAGATTCTACTACATTCATAACATTGCTTTGATAGGTTTCATCTGGCAAGGTAAAAACAGAAAGGTTTTAGACCTAAACACTTCTACTACTGCGCAGGCATATTTTCAATGTTTTCATGCCTATTTTTGTTGCACTTCAGTAAATTTGTTCTTAGATTTTAGCTATTCAAAAAATAACCATTATGAAATAACTATAAAGCAGAAGAAGAATGGGATGGGAAAGATTACAATAGAGTCAGTATCTGTCACTGGACAAGACATGGACATTGCTTGACTGGTTAAGTCAGTTAATGGTATGCATGTGTATTTGTTTCTAAAATGTGAGGATAAGATTTCATACCGACCAAATGAACATAGAAATGCAAATTGGTAGGATAAGGTAAAGCTCACTCAGCTGTAAATATTGAAACAGGAAAGCAAAAGGGGTGAATTTGTGCAGGTGGAAGTTAAAAATGAAAGGAGTATAGTATACTTATTGATATATTGTGTTGTGAAAAGACAGTTTTCTCATTTGACTTGTCAATGAACAATTTTGCCCTCAGTTGGATGTATAACACCATGGATATCCAGAAAGTAAGTTTTTCTGGGCTAAAAGGAAAAACAAAATGTAAAGGTACTCTTAAAACATTATGTATTGGTCTTTGATGTGTGATCACTTCACTACTTTTTGATGTAGTGCCTGTCATTGTTAAGGCTCTTGTCATAGTGTGGCACCACTTGTCGCATTCATCATAGAAGGAACCCACCTATGATGCAAGCCACATTACAATAATGACTTTTCTGATGTTGTTAAGTTGGTGTAACAAATGGTCAGTAAGGCAGAATTTCAGATGAAGGTACACAAGAAAGTCAATTGGTGCAATGTCTGAACTGAAGGGGGGGGGGGATGTTGGAATTGTTTCCAGCCTTTGTTGATGAGATGTTGCATGCATTGCAGTGCATCCTAACTTCACTCAGCAGAGATGGTTGCATGCTCTATTCATCAATGTACACATTATTTGCATTGCTCTTTCCTGCCTTCTTTGGATTTCTCTGAACAACCATCCCCTCCCCAACGTATCATTCCTGTTGTGCTCCTTTCCATCCACTTAACCTTTTCCATCCTTCTCACCTTGTGACTATGTTAGAGTGGAGGATTTTAGGTAAGGTGGAGGTAGGAAAAAGATAGGAATTCTGGATGCAATCTAGGGAGATTGAAAGTATACAGAATTAAAGAAGAGTTTATTGTAGCATGGGGTGTCTGGTTTTGTTTTGCTTTTGAGACTAAGAAATTTAGTTGTGTTGTCTGTGTCTACCCAAAATCTATCTTTAAAGGTTTACTCCCAAATAATATAAAAGCATACCCCAATGTATATATATTCTAGAATGTTTGAAATGGCCTCATTGTCGTACCCATGAATCAGATAACTACTCAATCATTCACACTGATTGCAGTGGCAATATTTCGAAATGGAACTTACTTCTTGGATATCCCATTCCATCTTCTAAACATGCATTTCCTAAATTTTAATTATAGGTTCTGTTGATGTGTAATGATTCCAAAAAATGCTGATGTCGTGATTTCCTTTGACTATAAATCATTTATTGTTACAGGCAACCTTATACGCCCAGTTCATTCTCAGTACAGTAGCCTTGTAGCAGGAATAGAAAGTAGTTAATGTTCAAAACTAGAATTCGGTGTTGCATTTGCCCTTGGGTTTATTTCCCTTACTGAAATTTTCAGCTGGAAATTCGTAAATTTTATTCCGGAAATATTTGGAAAGGTAAGGAAATGCAGGAATCCAAAAACTTTAGGAGCCCTGAATACATGAGTTTATAATTTAATGATTACATGAAATTCCATTATTTATTTTATTTCCGTTCTACAGGAAACAGTTCCCAAGTACACCAAATCCAAGTCCATCCATTCCAGCTTGGCAAATGCCTCAAGACAACGGTGCAAATACTGGAACACGAGGAGAGAGTGCCGAGTCTTCAAGCCCTACATCAGAGTTCATCAAAGTTCAGAATTTGGAAGAACTTTGTGCGAGTGGTTCCAGTGAGACAGTCATGATAAATAAAAGTGAAGTGACAGGAGAGGGCAGTGACAGCAGCTTGGAAATGGTTAGGGAGTGATGAGTGAGAAATGTGGTGATTGTCAATTAGTCAAGAAAAATATATTCATTGCTCATAATTATTCTCTTGAAGGTGACTGTGTGCAAGGGAGATATTCAGGCTTAGAAGAAGAAATATTATTGACCAATGGGATTTGTTTTTCATTATTGTTGAATCTTTTTATTATGTGTAAATATAATGTTATTTTGTTATTACTGCTGTAATATGGATGCATTTATAATTTTGACATTTTTGTTGAACAAGTTCTTGCTGTCAATAAAAGCAAATGACTAATTACTTTGTGATACTTAAAAGCAGTGGTTCCCAAAGTGGGTGCTACCTCCTCCCATGGGGCAGTGCTTAAGTCTATGGGGGCGGAAAGAGGTAAGGGGGCGGCAGAGGGGCACCGGAGGGTCCTGACAATGTTACATTCGCTTGGTAACCTTCTTTTTGTTTCCGTTTTAAAGCTTCATGTTTAAAGTTTACATTGTTTCCCCCATCTGGAAGTAATTTAAACAACCTGTTTGCTTACATTTTAAAGTAGGAATGGTCGAAAAACATTTCCAAACCTTTCTTGCACAAGGGAAACTTTTGAAGGGGTTTAATCTTATTTGGTCTTTTATTAGCACAACTTCTCAACACTGAGTGCTTTGCCAGTAAGGTGAATAAAACGGGCGTGAATCTGGAGAGGAGTCTGCTCATCTGATAATTAGCTACGGTGTTTTTACGAGTACATTAAATTTTTAACTAAATAATCATTTTTCAAACAATTCGATTCCAAAAATATTATTAAGGCTGTATAGTAAGTAATTTATAATTCATCGCTTGATATCATTCTTGTTATAGTACTATTTTAGAATTTTTTGTATTATTTTATGATGGCGGCATATATTACGAAAATAAACGGCCAGTATGTTAATGTTGACATGAAATGGTAATATATTGTTCAGAAAGAGGACTTTTTCTCTCATATTTCGTATATATACGATTGAACTTTCCCTTTGTCGTCTAGTTATCAATTAATATAAATTCCTGGTTCACTGATCTAAGTCATGGTTTTGCTGATATTGTGCATTTCCTTGAAGTATAGCTTTTTTCAAACTATGGGTAATATTCACAATAATTCTTTGAATAAAAAGAAAACTTTGGAAATATTTTGCCTTCACAAGTAAATTGAGTGGTAAACATACTTCTTCACAAAACTCCGCCTAATAATATATCATCAAATGGAAAAGTGGCCTTTCAATAGAATAAACTTCAGTTCAACCAACGCACACACAAGCATTCAAAAATTGAATCAAAGCCAATTTCACCGCAGAAGTCCCTTGAATTGCCTTTCTTATGAGTACAAGTTAGTGAATTGCATGGACTAATGTGATCATTATGACAGAATAGGAGCCAAAGAAGTATTATTTCATCTCCAACTGACTAGACCAGCATTATGAATCGAATTCGAGAGGTGCTTAATTTGCAGCTGTGTTTGGTGTCTGTATGAAAGATGGCAAAGGTGCATGTGCAGACCTCTGGCGCAAACTCCCTTTATGCCATTTTCGAATTCGTTCTCCCAAGATAAATAGATTGCATTAGTATTTGAAATGTACAATTTTTGTATAAAACATCAACTGCATTAATATTTCCAGTTTACTGAAGTAAAAACTACTTCTGTTCAAGAGCAAAATAATGTGTAAATAAATCCTGTTTTACACCAGGTTTGCCAAACAAATACATGTATTCAACCTTGTTTATTTATGTTTGAAATTATGTCACAAGCACATAAATATTTTGTTTTGATGTTTTTCATATGATTATTAGTAATTTTAGTTTAAAAAGCAACCACTTAAAGATTGAATCCTTTTCTCATCAACTCATATGTACAGTCTATTTAGTTAATATTTTTATTAAATTTCGTTTTTACTAAATTTAATATTTATACCTTTATCGTAGGAACTGAATGGCTGGAAATGACTCATCAAAGAAGAAATGTAGACAGTATAATGTGGATTATCTTCAATACGGATGTATAGAGTCCCTTATAAACAAATACATGGCAATGTGCTTACTATGGGAAAGGGTGTTTTCACATGAGATGGTAAAACCTTCCCGACTAATTGACCATTTTAGGAAGGCACATCCTTACAATACAGAAAAGACTAACATTTTTTCAGTCACTTCGTGAAAGACTGCAAAATTGCACAACACTTTCAAGTATGTTGTGTAATGCTTCAAAACATATTTTATTATTTATTTACACAGTTACGTTGCAATTAGGCAAATTTCCTGGTGGCAACGGTCAGGTTAGGTCAAAGATAACTACTAACAACGAAAATTACATACGAACACATAAAAACAGATAAGAGACAAAATATTTTTACATAATGACACTTCCACATCACATACAAAATGCCGTTCACATTACATACAAACAATATTTTCAAAACTACAATGAAGTTTATTACCCAGTGGCTACTTAACATTTCAACTTAAAACTTCTAAAATTGGATGGAAAGGGCTCAAACAAACCTCCAGGCAGCTGGTTCCAATCAATAATAGTCTATTTAAAAAAGAGTATTTTTTCTTATTGGTTTTTTGAGTCCTTATTTTTATTTTGTGGCTATGGTCGTCTTTTCCCTTAAAGTTAGGCTTTTCTATCCCTTGCCATAAGTCTTCCCACGCTTCGTCCTTTTTAACAATTCTATACATCGCGCCTAACCTACTCCTTTTTCTTCTATTTTTCAAACTCTCCCATTTCAGTACATGTAACATATCCGTGACACTATCTGTTCTTTTGTACCTTTCGAGTACATATCTTGCTGCCTTTCTTTGAACTTTTTAATATGCCCCGTCTCATATGGATCCCACACTATGGAGGAGTATTCTAGGATAGGGATAACCAGTGCCTTATATGCTTTATCTTTTGTGGCTACGCTACTTCCTTTTAAATTTCTCATCACCCAATGCAATACTTTAAATGCCTTCCGGGTCAAATTATCTACTTGGACTCCCCTCCCAAGATCCCTAGTTAAATAAATGCCTAAATATTTGCATTGACTAGTACATGGGATTCTTTCTCCAAAGAGGGTGTAAATTTCCTTTTCTGCATTCTTTTTATTTGAAAATTTTATATGCTTACTTTTACTTATATTAATGCCCATATTATTATTTGTAACCCAGTCACCAAGGCGATCGGTGTCATTTTGTAATATTACGTGGTCATTTACATGTTCTATCCGTCTGTATATAATGCAGTCATCAGCAAAGAGTCTTATTTGGGAATGTAAATTGTTTGGTAGATCGTTTACGTAAATTAGGAAGAGTAATGGCCCAAGAACACTACCTTGTGGAACTCCTGCTAATACGCTCGCCTCATTTGAAAATGTATCCCCTAATTTTACTTTTTGAGTTCTGCCTCTGAGAAAATTTTTTATCCATTGTTTTACCCTCAAGTCCAATGGTAACGAATCCAACTTTAACAATAATTTATCGTGAGGCACTCGGTCAAAAGCTGCCGAAAAATCAACAATTACTGCATCTACTTCCTTTCCTTCGTCTATTGCGTCGCCGATGTATTGACTTAATCCCAAAAGCTGCGTTTCACACGAGTATCCCGTTCTAAACCCATGTTGGTGTTTGAATAGCCATCTATTTCTTGCCCACCATTCCCGAATGTAGTCAGCGATTCTTTTTTCCATTATTTTGCAAACAACTGAGGTTATGCTTACCGGTCTATAATTGTTGGCTATTGTTTTATCCCCTTTCTTGAAAATTGGTGTAATATTTGCTTTTTTCCAATCATTGGGCAAGGCATCATTATTTAAAGTTACTTTGAATAGATGACTCAGGTACAAAGCTATTGCGGTATCACCCAGTTTTAGAATGTCAATTGAGATATTATCCGGTCCCACTGACTTATTTTTCCTCATCCTCCTTATTTTTTTCACAAAATATGAGTCCTCCAAGATAATACCGTTTGTCGAGGGCAGTAGGCTATTTGGTGCTGTTATGCTGATGAAGTTCTCTGTCATTTCTGAGCAATTTAGGCAAGTCTTATTTTCCTTTTTGTTTTCTATTCCCCGAAAAACTTCCGTAAAGCAGGAGTTGAACATATTTGCTATTTCTACAGTGTCTGTTACAATACCATTTTCATTAGTTTTTATATATCATATCACTGATGGTTTGCCTGCATCATAAAACATGTCACTATTAAATCCTAATCTGGAAAGCCACTTACAATTGGTGAAGAACTCATCTTACCAGCAGTAAGTTAAGTCCTGAGTACTGTTCTCCATAAGCCATCATATGATACAATAAATATTATTCTTCTAAGCAACACTTCAGTTCAATTACGAGTGGATGAAATGGCTGAAAATGTGGAAGATATATTGAACATCATCCTGAGAACAATAGAATTTGTATTACAGTTGGACGAGTCAACTTTGCCTGGCAATGAATCTGTGTTCTGGCTTATGTATGCTGTATTAAATATGAAAATCTACCTCAAGAATTGTTGTTTGCAAGACAATTAGAAACTGACACTAAAGGGTCGACAATATTTCGTATCATAGATCAGTTCTTCAGAGACAAAAAAATCCACTTTCTAACATACTTGCTGCTGAGACGGCTGGAGCTCTGTCAATGACTGGTCGTCACAATAGTTATATTGTATACTTGAAAAAATATGTACCAAATGTTTTTGCTATTCATTGTATCATTCACCAACAGCATCTAGTGGCTAAAATACTGAGTGATCACCTTCACAAGTCCTTAAACATTATAATTACAGTGGTTAACAAAATCAAAGCCCATGCTCTTAATGATCGACCCTTGAGAGTTGTGTAATGAGAACGTCAAAGATTTCAAACATTTTTTACTACACACGGAAGTTCCTTAGCTATAAAAAGGCAATTGTATAAGGTGCTTCCATAATCTTTCTCACATTTTCGTGCAGTTTTTTAAGGAGAAAGATGCTTTTGCAGTGGCAACCTTAAAGAGGTTAGGATTGGCATTGTATTTTTATCTGAATTATTTGTGAAGTTCAATGAACTAAATTTACAATTGTGGGGAAATGATACTAGCCTTATAAAAGCAAAATCTGTGGTAACTGGGTTTATTTCTAAGTTGCTTTTATTTAGGCACAACCTAGGTCACAGTTGAGCTTTATCAATTTCCTTCCCTGCTTAAACTAGAAGAGAAAGCTGGTATGGGTGATGGTGATTTGAGAGTCTTTAGTGACCATTCAGCAATCTTGCATAAAAATATGATGCAGTGATTTGAGGATCTTTTTGTGGAAATTCCAGACTGGGTGATATATCCATTTGTAGATATTGAGGAAGTGGGAGTATTAGAGGAAGAATTAATTAGACTACAAAATTATTTTGAATTGAAACTAAAGTTAGAGATAAATTATCAAGAGTTTTGGTTACAGAAGGAGGTTTCTGATCGTTATCCTACATTATGGATGGTGGTTAAAAAACTCACATTTCTGACTTTATATTTGGTGGAATGTGATTTTAGTGCAGTCAATCAGCTTATTTTCGAGCAGAGAAACAGACTTCAGGTTTGTGAACACGGTGATTTAAGATTCCTGCTAAGTAAAATTAAACCGCACGTTGGAAAACTGGCATCAGGTCATCTCCTTAAATGACTTCTAGACTATGAAAAACTATAATCACTGGTCACTTAATTATTTAACTAATTTGAACAAAGCCTCACTGGTTATTCTATTTTCATAAATTGAAAATGTTCATGCTATATAATTGCTTAATTTAAGTAAGAAAATGACATGTAAACTTCTAAAAAAACTTTATTAAAAACCATTTGTTTTGATAATTTATTTTAATTTAAAAAGTAGGTTCTCACCTAAGTTCCTTTTATTGTATACTAAGTCTTTTGCATAAATGTGATATGAAAACTATACATCTGTTGGATTGCAAATACACCTTTGATTAGTCATTGTTTTTAATTTAATTATTTCAATGTTCCTCATTTGGTTGTTTTGTTGTATGATTTTGATTATTATTTTAAAGCTATTGATTTGGAGGCATTGAGATGGGAATAGGTTTTTGGATCCAAAGGGGTGGTGGCTCAAAAAAGTTTGGGAAACACTGCTTTTAAGGGTAACATCTGTCATAAACGCATACAATTGCTCAGAATAGGAAGACTCATGTAGGAAATTCCATCTGTCATTCCATGCAAGTGCAACAGTAAAATGTCTTTTTCTAGTTTGGTAATCAGCATAAATCCATTTGGAACAGTATCACATTCACCTTGGGCAAATTTGGGAAAGGTAGAAATTTGAAGAAATGGAACTATGGACCCAAATGACAAAATTTAATGGTTTAACTTGGGCGCATAACACTCAGTGCACAAAATGGGCATATTGTGCGTAGAGTTAGTGGATGAATCAGTTGCAGACAATATCAGCATATGTTGGCACAAAAAATGTGAAATGAACATGCAAACTCTACCTTTTCTGGTCCTCCATGAAGGCAACACAAATTTGGTAATTGTTTGCAAATTTAATCTATAAAATGAAGCTATTCATTAACCTTTTAATGTAGTACATACTGTACTACATACAATCTGCAAGACAATGAGCCTTGGTCATCCCTTTGATCACACGGCAAAATAGCAGGGGTTTCCTTGTTGGAAGATGGAGTGAAATGGTCATAGCAGGGCCATTTAACGGAGGGCTGCATGTATATCAACAGCTAATTTGTTTTCTCAACATTGGAAAAAAACTGGATACGGAGCTGATTTCTTGCCTTCAGCAGAGGTGACTGTCTCAGAACAGATGATCCTAGAGTGAAAGAGGAATACAAGGTATTTTCCACATACTTTTTATTTGCCCATGTGTTAAAATAGTAGCATTGAATAAAAAGTGTTTGGAAAATACTAAGTATTCTTCTTTTATTTAAGATGAATTTCCATGTAGTCAATCCTGATATCATCAAGTATAGGCGATGCTAGAAACATATGTTGGTCTGTAGAAGTTCAAGGCAATCATTCAGAATATTGCATATTGTCTCTACCACTGTGACTCAAAAATGACATGCCAGGGATAATGGACATGTATTGGTTAATGAGAATTTTTTTTAATTCCTCTCATTCTTTCAATGATTGCAGGGACTGAATCAATGCTTATTAGTAACTCAAGGTTTGCAGCTAAAGTGATGCTGGGTTGCAGAAGGGCAGGGCTAGGTACAGTAAGTTCAAATCAGTGTGAGGAGTTGGAGAGTGTCTTTAAAGCAACCTGCTGTGTACAATAATTAGCCCCTTGAACATGTATAAAAATGGGCAAAAACTGTCAAAATATACACAACTTATCACTCAAACATATGCAAGATGAATTTTGGGTGGCTAGGTATTAATGTTGAGTTATCATCAATCATTTAATTAGAAAAATATTTAATTACAACCTTCTATTCTACCTAATCCTATAATAATTCTCTTATTCCCTGGTAGCTCTTCTGTTCTTCATCCCTCTTTATTAGGTCTACATATGTTTCTCTCAGCCTTTATCTTAACATCTTTCAATCTATTTTTCCTTCTATTATATCCTATTCAAATTCATAGTCTCAATGTGTGCCCAATCCATCTTGCTCTTTTCCTTGCTACATGTGGACTTTTCCTCTTCAGTGACCTTCATTTCTTGCTTTATCTATCCATTTAAACTTCAGCCTTCACCGACAGCACTAAATGGACAGATAAAGTAAGAAATGAAGAATTATAGACATACACCGATATATATTTGATTTATTCTCCATCCTCTATTCCTAGATTTCAAAAGCCTACAAAAAAATTAATTTGTTTTCCTAAAACGTCAGGCTTCCGAAATATACATCATAATGCTACAAATGAAACTCCTCAAAAATCTTTTCTTTACATTTCCCCTCAAAGTCATGCCATCAATTCCCTCATATATGCTAGTAAATGTTATTTCATAAATAAAAATATTCTCCTATGACCCCATTTCTATACCCTTTTTTGTTTGACCTAAGTATTCCACAAGTTATCATTGATATTCTCACACTTTAATGTTTAGCTCAGCCTTCTCATTGCTATAGAAGACATCACATAGTCTTGCAATTAGGTAATTAAACAAATACTGACATGATTTCCAGAATTCTCAGTGGTCAGCACATGAAAGAATTGGCGGGGAGTAAATGACCGAAGGGATGTCAAGCACTCGTCGTTAAGTTTTTGTACAGGAAGTTAACGTTTTCCTTTCAAAGGTTACATTTATAAAATAACTTAGATTTAGAATTTTTTAACGAAAACAATTTCTTTTCCTAGAAATCTTCTATTGGACAATAGATAACAGTCAGAGAAAGACGAGAAACATATTACTCGTTTTACATTATATTAGGCATTAAACATTTAAGTAGGAGAGTTTAAAGTAGAACAGGTGGATCAGTTCATGTGCTTGATCTGTTTTTACAGGAAAATGGCCCTAGCAATGGGTATATTACAAGAATATTTGCATCAATGAAAGAGCAGAAAGAATAGGTGCGCTAAGTAAAGATATGAAGATTGATAAAGACTTAACCATGGAAGATAGCACTGCATCAGTGTACTACCTGTTCTTTGTAGCTTGAGCGTAGATTGGAGGCTCATGTACGATTTATAAGTACAATTTTGAACAAACTTTACCATCATATTGCAAAAATCACTATGAAACCTGTTTTCTTATTTCTGTTATACTGGACTGTAAAATCAATTTTTAAAAGCCAAAGACATAAAAATTTTTGAAAGAGAAACGGTTATTTTCAAATATTAGTTGTTCATTTGATATTAATAATTAATTAATATCAACTGAATTTCCTGACCCTTGAAATATATATTCTCACTCATTTGCCTGAGGCTAAAAATGTGATCCATACAGAATTACTCTGCAGAAAATCATTCCTGATCTTCCCTTGCATCTCATATTCCAACCCTTTTTTAGAATACCGCAACAAATTCTACTGATGGATGCCATAACACTTATCCCCCTAAAATTATTTGGGTGCTTCCTATTCCCTTTTTTATTTATAGCTATTATATTATACATATATATACACACACACATGCATACATTATATTATGAATAAATAAATAAATAAATATATAGTAGTAGTTTTGAGGGGAGGCGATATATATACGTATATATATATATATATATATATATATATATATATATATATATATATATATATATATATATATACATATATATACATATATATATATATATATATATATATATATATATATATATATATATATATATATATATACGTAAATTTGCAACAACGAACTTGTATTAAATTTTGCGTAAAAAACGGATTTAGTGGCGCACGGACGTTGGAAATGTTGGAAAAGTGTTTCGGCAACGATTCTCTAAAAAAAAAGGTCGTTTACCAGTGGCACGAGCGGTTCAGAAGTGGTCGTGAGTCAATCGAAGATGATGAACGCAGTGGCAGACCATCGACATCGAAAGTCGGTGAAAAAATTGATAAAGTAAAAGAAATGTTGGTCAATAACCGCAAATTAACCATCAGAGAAATAGCGGAGGACTTGAACATTGCCTATGGATCCGCCCAAGACATTGTGGTTAATGATTTGGGTTTCCGTCGTGTAGCAGCAAAGTTGGTTCCAAAAGACCTCAATTTCATGCAAAAAAGAGACCGTGTTGACGTCGCAAAAGACATGATTTGCGAGGCCGAACCCGATCCCACATTCATCAAAAGGATCATTACTGGAGACGAGACGTGGGTTTATGAGTACGACACGCAATCCAGACATCAGGCAAGTGAATGGCGTTCACCAAATGAGCCGAGACCAAAAAAACCACGTCGTTTTCAGTCAAAAAAGAAGGCAATGCTGACGGTTTTCATGGATTACAACGGTGTAGTGCATCATGAATTTTTGCCAGAAGGCCAGACAGTAAACAAAGAGTATTATTTGGGCGTTATGAGACGTTTGCGTGAAGCAATTCGCCGAAAGAGACCAGAAATGTGGGCAGAAAACTCGTGGATTTTGCACCATGATAACGCACCGTCGCACAGTGCTATCATTATTCGTAATTTTTTGACGAAAAATGCAACAAATACCATCCAACAGCCACCGAATTCACCTGATTTGGCTCCCTGTGACTTCTTTCTGTTCAATCGAGTTAAAAAACCATTACGGGGAACGCGTTTTAGCAGCCGAGAGGAAGTAATGGAAAAATCGCAGGAAGCACTGATGGACATACCGAAAACCGACCGTAACTTTTGCAAATGTCAAGTTATGACACTAAGATTTAAAGGGAATATCAACAACAGATGTACCAATTTAACAAAAAAACAGAACTCAAATCGGAACGATGGGAGCGCCACACGGTGGTTATTCCGGGAACTTTTTGATCAAGGTTGTATATATATACGTGTATATATATATATATATATATATATATATATATATATATATATATATATATATATATATACGCATATATATATATACGTATATATGTATATATATATATATATATACGTATATATATATATATATATATATATATATATATATATATATATATATATATATATATATAAATAATAAACACCATATTCTTCTGATATTTCATCTTCTTCAAGAATCTGTTTGGACATTTGCAGAGATCCGTATTTCCATAATTCTATCACAATTCCAGTTGGCTTTCCATTTCTTACCTCCCTTAATTTCTTTCATCCTTCCTCCTAAAATGAGCTCTACATGCTATTCTCTATTCCGTATTTTCCCAACTAATAGTTCTTTGAACTGCTGTTTCAATTGCACCATAAAAACAGTAGAGTTAGCACAGGATTGTTTGTCATGCTGATTTTTCATAGCATACTCCAGGATTCTGCAGATCTTTTATCTCCCAATAAATGATCTATTTCCCTGCATAATTTTTCCCGTGCATCTTCCTTTCATTTTGTATTAAGTTTATTGACCTTATGGGTTGAATTATCTCCATTTAAATCTTAAAACAATCCTTGAGTTTTACCTTTTCTGATGCAGTTTCTTTTATTCAATCACAAATTCCAGTGATTTTACAGTCACCATTCAGCTCTTCCTTTATTTATTCTCTCCCTTCCTAAAGCTTCTTTAGCTGTTGAAATGGAATAAAGAGCTTTGCAATTCGGTAAACTTTATTTAAGACACAGCCTAGGTTTTTATTTTAGACGTCATCATCAGGAGATGATGATGATGATCTGATGATGATGTCCAACATCAAAACCAAGGTTGTGTCAGAAATAAAGTTTGTTGAATTACAAAGCTCCTTATTTCATTTCAATATGTTGTGTGAATTCTATAAAGTTATGCCAACGACAACAAACTTCTTCAGCTGCTTCCACAATTGATTACTTCACAAAACCACATGATTTTTTAGCATTCCAATCCTCATTGGCTGCTAGCAGTCTTTTCTTGAGTCTGTGTTGATATAAATATTTCACTCTTTCTTCCTGCGACAGAATATATTTTATTTTAGCCATAACTGGAAAAATCTTTTCTGAAATAACTAGGTGATGAACCGATTCATACTCTGTTCTTCACTTTACTCTAAAATCCTGTTATTTGATTAAACACTATTTTATTGCAATGATATAGTCTATAGTTGATTGAAGTTTTCTGGATAGATTAAATTAATGGAAGTATACCTAAGAATTTCTTTATGCTAACATTTTTTATTCATAAGAACAGAACTTCTCTTTGCAAAATTCAATCTGTTCCTATTTTCATTTTCTGTGTCTTCTCCCCAAGGACACAACCACTACATCATTTATTCTCTTTTATACTCTTTCATTACCCATTATTAATAACTTATGTTCATCTGAGCAGCCAGATACCACTTCTCCAAAGTAAGTCCTTGAAAAAATCTCTAGTTGGAGCATTTTCATTAGGGCAATATACCCCTATTACTTTCAATTACATGTCATACACATGCATTGTTATTCTTATTATCCTAACATTAGCTTCCTTCCAACTCTTCCTTCCTTCATCTTCTAGTTTCCATTCCTTTATTTGCAAGAACAGCTACCCAACATTTTGATCTACAAGTTTTTTTCTACTGCACTTCAGAAAAGAATATAACCACCAATCAATTCCTGTCCTTAGTTCTTCTTTTTCATTCCTGTTATCACCATGATATCTACCCCTAATGGTTAGTTCAATTTTTTGATATTTTCTTAATTTTTCCACTCAATCCCTATACATGCCATTTTCCATAAATCAAGGTCCTATTTCACAACCAAAGTCATTGTTTGTCAATCCATTTGACTTATTTTCTTTGGGAAATGTCAACACATTATTTTTAATGGGGTGGGGTGTGAACCCTCCACCAAGTGATAGGTGTTAATTTTGCAATTTTCTCACAATTTAAACAAATACTATTATCAATAGTCTTCCTGGATAGGGTAGAATTTTTTGATGGGCCTACCACTGCACTTTGATCCCCCATCACTATTATTAGTTTTCTTTCAAGTACATTCTCAATAATTATGTCCACCTGATCATAAACACTATCCACTTATATTTCTCTGCTGCTTGTAGGCATTCACTCCCAGATTACCACTATATTGACTGGGTCTACTGCTAATGCTACAAACAATACTCGGCCTTTCACCTGTTCCATATTCAATACAACTCTCTTTAGTTCTGTATTAACTACTATAGCTACCACACATTGATTTGCTACCCCTCTGTTCCTTATTACCCTGTAACTGCCAGCCCCAGTGGCAGTGGGGTAACGCCCTTTCCTGCTGATCCAAAAGTTGTGGTTTTGAGTCCCGTCTAGGTGGGTTTTTCTCCGCCCAAGGCATGGATGTTTGTGATTGTCTTCATTGTACTTCATTGTACCTGTAATGTGTAGGGGTGAGGTGGAAGAAAGGACTATAAGGTCTCAATCTCACCCAAATAAACTCATAAAATAAATAAATAACTATGGCTCCAATAATCCCCACCTTTCTTTATTCTGATCTTTCCTCCTTACTTGTACAGACCCTAAAAAGTCAAAACTTTCTCCCTACATCTTTTGTTTAATGTTTTCAAACTTCCCTGCCCTTAGCATCATCCTGACATTCCAAGTTCCTATTTGATACCAATGACCCTCTTCTGCATCTTCTTTCCTGCTGCCAGTCACTTCACTGTACAAAGATATCGATGTGTTGTTAACCTTGGAGGCCTTTCCTCCTGCATTGCCCCCATGGGTACAGTCCTGTAGTTTCTAGGTCTCATGTTTTTATTTGTATCATCATATTTTTTCCTGTCATGATGTTTGTAATGTGACATCATCAATAAAATTTTCACATGATTTTCACAGCTTGATGGATCCAAGGAAAATGCAACTCCTCCACCATGCCAAAGTTTTAGTCCATAGAGAGGGTAAAAACTATGTACGACAAAATTCTCACTCATGCTCTCAGTACTATCTACCACCACATCATTCTCTCAGCGTTCTCTAAATCTTCCATTTTTAAGTTTTTCCATGTTGATATATATCATAAGTTATTAAATCATGTTACAATACATCATTTTACAACAATTGCTTCTTAAGGAAATGAAATGAACTCATTTTGCTGTATTTTAAATTCCATCCAAACATTATGTAATTTATTTTATCTTCCACGATACTCTGGAGCCTCTGTGCCAGTAAAGGTTATTGAGTGAGGATCAAACCCCCATTTTTGCAACATTTAATTGGTATTAGTAGTAGTTTTTAGGGGAAGCAACTAACAGCTGAGGTTATTTGCGCCATTAGGGATGGACAAGAAAGGATGAAGGGTGGAGTAAAACTTGGTGATGGCATTAGCCTACTCTTAACGAAAGGTGCCAAGGGGCCCGCAGCTCAATGTCCCATCCGACGGACATTGCACTCACTCAAAGTGCTCAAAGCAGCTGAAGTAAGGACCGCAATACCACTAAAAATATCTTCCACCTCTGGAATTCAAACCCAGTCCCTCTGGGTAGGAAGCCAGTACGTTAGCCACCACACCATCCCAATCCTACATTTAATTGGTATGCACATTGACTTTATATGAAACTTGTACAGTTCGCACTAAGATTATTAAAAACTCTTTATCTTCATCAAATATTCTAATATTGTCAGTACCTACTAATTAGTGGTACTAACAATCTGCTCTACCTGATGCTTTTTGTTGTAAATCATCATTCTTCAAATAAATATCTTCCTTTGTTTATCGATTTTTTACCATTAACTAAACAGTGGGAACACACATGAAGTATGTGATACAGAATAAAATATTAAATGATGTGTATATTAGGGAAAGTCAAAAGTCTTTTAATATTAAAGATATTTTACCATTTAGGTAAAAGATTTATTTTACAAAATATAACATTTCCATTGCTTCGATCAGCATCAAGAACATGGTCTCAGTATTTGGCACAAATACAATCTTTCTTTCAGTTCTTAATTGCTATGTGATATTGGGTAACATGAGATTTCAACATCCCATAAACTTACGGGAAATAATAACCCTTTCACTTAAAAAATATATATTGAGCACTTGACTCATTACTCACAAATAGTAAATGTAGTCATTGGTTAAAATTTAAACATTTTCTCATGAGTAGTTGGGGTCAGGAGAAAATACTACATAGAATAACAGCCATGAAATTATTTTTATTTGCATGTGCATGCATGCAAATTTAAATGCTTAAAACTCTTTCAGCAATTATGTTGAGTTGTTACCTTAAAACAATTTTTATACATATTGTTAGATGAAATACTGAGCCAATCAAGGGCTTTAAAGGATTACCCCTTGACTCTCTCATAGTCTATATAATAATCTATTTTTACACTACATAATATTACTTCACAGAGTGTACACAAATTAATGGCTCAAACGAGCAGGAACTTTCTCAGTTCATTGCCAGAAAGACACAATAGCACATCACACTCATATAAATGAAATCATAATAACACTCGAGGAAACAGCCTTCTTATGAGTGCAACACATAGTAATGTGTTGAACCTTTGATATATCATTTTTTGAATCACAAATCAAATTTTTGGAACAGATGTACACATTCACCTCACTATTTTCAGTGGGTTGAGAATTGGCTGACTGCTGTTTGAAATTGGTAACACTGTAGGACAGGGCTCTGTCGTGCTCTCACCACTCGGGACCATTCTAAAACCTCTGTCCAGGAATGAAAGACCGAGGCTTGATGCCCCACTCGAGCCCGTGGAATCGTGTCTTTTGCCAGAAACCCAACCTTCGCTACTTGCAGCTGAGGAGGTACTCGAGTCCTGTGAATCACTACGGCGAAAGTTAGGAACAATCGAGGGCTCTGGACGACTCTGCCGCCTAAAGCTAACTACTCTCGTGTTTGGTTTGCCATTAAGCTCAGCACCTGGGCCAGCCATGCCAGAGATTCTCTGCAGTCCTCTGTGTTGAGCTAAGGGTTGTTCCACAGGTTTTCCGAAATTAAAGCGCTGGTGATGCATCAAATGTGGATATCTCCATGGGGACTTGGGTGGGTCCATCTCAAATGCACCATTGTCAAGGCCGGTCACATTTTGGAATTGTTTTTCCCTCTTAGATAGTCTTCTGCTTGATGGACAAAATATACAAATTTAAATAAGTATCCATATTCCAAAATTGTTATGTTATTTTTATTCTAAAATAAACATGTGTGTGTGTACATATATACACCTTGTAGTAAAGCCTTTGCATACATCCAATAATTTATTCATACTATTCATATCAGGGATTGGCCCTAAATATCCATGCAACCTTGATAAATAGTCATCATGGAGATATAGGACAATCTATACCTCCATAATGGTCTTTTAATTCCAAGCAAAGAAATATTTATAACAGCCAAATAAAACAAGGGTCCACAGTGCTTGTATATGCTGGAGATGGCATTATTGGCAGAAGTAGTTTTCTGTAGCGATTTGAGTGCTAATGAAATACCTCCTATGGTATATAAATGAGCAGCCTCCATAAAAAATATCCTGGGCCCTCTGCATACAAAGACATTGTATTAATGTCAACTTTAATCACACCCACTTGCTGTATTGGGCCTTTATCACATTTCTTGCTTGAAGATTAATGAACCATGATTTTCTCTTTCAAATATTCTTCAGAAGATCTTCTATTAACTCTCTTAGCTTCCCTCATACTGAAGAAAAATCTATAAAAGTAAACTAAAAAAAATTGTCCCATCCTCACAAAAATGAACCATATGGGTACATATCAAGTGGTAACCACTTAGGCAGTGCATGATGGTTTCATAGTAACAGCGGGTGATGTTTTTCTACTCCAGAACTACTTCAAAATCAGAGTTTAAACATTTTAGCTCTCTTAAAAAAACCAACTAGAACTAGTTACCAAAATTTTCCACATGACTCTAAATGAAATTTCATCAGATATCTGTATCATAGGAATAACTCCTTTAAATAGTTCAGAATTGGTATCATACAGTTCCATTCTAAATACACTCATTTAGATTTCAACTAATGATTTTCAATGCCAACTTTTTAGACTATAGGGGTTCAATTTCACTATCAACACAGTGAAGTCCTGTGGTGTATATCATTCCTGGCTATAATAATTTTGTAATAATTTGAAATAGAATTTAATACTGAATTTTCTGTCACATAAGTTGCATATATAACTGGATGTTATGACTCAATCACTTCATTTTTTAAACTTTGAAACTCTTCCTCTGCCAGAGTTTGAACTAGAAAATGTAGCCAATATCGCCAAAATTTCAGTACAGGTAGAACAAACAATTTCCCACCAATATCTCTATCATACCAACACTAAAACTATTTCATATATGTCGCCAAAATGTCAGTACAGGTAGAACAAACAATTTCCCACCAATATCTCTATCATAGCAACACTAAAACTATTTCATATTTTTATTTTAGAATTTAACTTCAATAGCTTCATATGAAATCCTTATTGCAACAATATATAAATATGGAAAATACTTTTAATTTTTAATTAATATCAGCTAAGAATGCATTTCAGCTAAGAAAGCAGCTCAATTTTTGTATGGTACCTGTGTTAAGACTTATCTTACTCGTGTCCATAATCAGATTAAAATCCAGTAGACAATATCAAAGGAGAAAGAGGAATCCTCTGATTGAAAATATATGTTCTATATGAATATACATGTTCATTGAAAAGAATTTTAAATAAACTTCCTTTTCTTAGACACTAAAATGATATGGTCTCGTGCCATCAAATTGCAGACGTTTACTTTCATTCTACGTGAACATTAAAAAATAAATCTAGAAAATGGATTAGGAAATGTATTGAATATCAGATTCTTCAATTGTGTTTCATTAAGAAATGAGTGATAACCAATTTACTGACCTGAGAATTCGTGATCCTAAACCTGCGGCAGCTGGTTCCTCGAGGCTGGCTCCACCATTGGCTGCAGGAGGGCCTCCAGATGTGCTCTTGGCACTTCCACCTCTTCGTTTGTTATTCCTTTGATAGTGATGACTCTCCTCAATTATAATGTGCCTGTCATATGGCGTGTCATAATCAACCTCCAGGATTGTGGAAAATCGATGAGGAAAGACAAGATCGACTGCTGCTATCACAACTCCAACAAAAATGCATAGTGCACCTAAAATTGCAAAATTAGAAAGTTGAAGATAATATAGAATCGCTATGGTTTCAATTACTCTAAAATCATTAATCAATGATCAATTAAAAAATTTTTGTAACTAAATTCAATGAATTCAAGTTTCAACTGATATATTAAAAAAAAAAATTATTTTCACTAAACTGAAATCTTCATTCAATATTAGTAGCATTTGTTTGAGGAAATTTCTAACGATTCCATCTCTCTCAAAATTTCTATTTAAATGATGAATCATTAGAATAAAACAATTTTGGCCATACCTCTGAAAATCTTGACACCTTGATCCAAATACCATTTATCAGCACTGATGGGATTAATGCTATTGGTCACTACTCTCGACAGTCAACAAACATTTAATGTGGGGTGTTGACGTGAGGTTGCAAGTTGTTTTGTAAAAAAATGTAGGCTCAGCCGTGAAACAAGATTATTATTTTAGAAGAAAATTGAATTTTGTTTCCTTTTTAATCCACTTGAATGGATTATATTACTTTCTTCTCCTTAGTGATTATTATCAGGATGGAAAGTGTACCCCTAAACTTCCCAGAATTTTATTTAATAGCCCTGCAATTATGCAAATGTAAATGATTTTAGATACTAAAGTACAATTTATAAAAACTTCACCATCCTCCAACAAAAGACCATTCAATTATCAACATTTGAAGATAATGAAAAAATGTAGAAATTACCATGCCACCTCAATTCCATTTTCTCAGAAGGTAAGAAGTAAATTGGAATTATTAAATACTTAAAGAATTATTTCATATACTTGACTAATTTTAGGCGGGATAAAGTGAAAAATATCGTGTAAATTTCAAAACGCTTAATTTGTAATGCAGTGTAAACAATTATTTAACTTTCAAACCAACCCACACGGAAATATTAGACTATTTGTATGTTTAATTTCCAAAAACAAAATGCCACCTTTCTTCTTTACAATTTTGAATTGTGTGGTCGGAAACTGATATCGTAGAGGTCAGATGTTGAATGAGATGGATACGATCAACGCATAAACGCCCCAGATGTGTATAATAAATGCCTCAAACCGATCGTTTCTAAAGAACGCCCCGAAACCCACATGGGGCGATTTCCCTGAGCATTACTCAGCCACTGTTTTTCTTAAACAATGGAAGCCATTCTCTTGTTGCAGTAAGTGATTTGGGCTTGGGTGTATCTTACCTGCGACGACCACCGCCCAGAAGCACCAACCGAGGCGGAACCTTAACACTCCTTCTTCAAAAGGCACGTGGAGTGGGTGGTCCGGTAACAGGATCGTGTACACGAGCACCGAGCCCAGCATGAGTCCACCCGTTAGGATCATTGCGTAGGCGCCGTAACGAGGCACAACTGCTATTAAAATGTTCATGAAAATCCACGATGCAAAGGCCGCCCTGAAGAAATTGATTGAGAAAAGAGAAAAAAATGGCTGCAATTAGTTGATAAGCTTAGACAAACATAGTCGAGCTAAGGCTCATGGGGATCATGAAGACGTGGGCGGGGTGGTCCCGCTCACAGATATCTGTATACACATATGTAACGTGGATTTGCTATTGAGATTTTGACGAGCACATGTAACGCGAGAGAGCAATGTTCACCGGTGGGAGATTTGATGGATAAAGCGCATTATGCAGACTAATTCAAAGACGAAATGAAATTAAAAGTGCATCGCTGTCATTATAAAATGTGTTGAGCACTGAATAGTTATTAAAGGAGCGTACACTACTCCGAATTTTACACACATTTAAACACACTTTTCTCTCCATACGAAATCTCCCGAAATTATCTATCCACTCTTGTATCACGCAAGTTTTGCAACTGGTCAGTTTTTCTTATTTAAAAGTTTACGAAGGCACTGCATAGGTTTTCATCATTTAAATCTAACTCAGGCGTAGATAGGCATCATTGTAGATAATCAGCTGGTTATCTAAATATATCACTGAAAAGTTCACTTAGGAAATGCAAACAAAATGCAGCTCGGTTTCACAGGTTTTTTTTGGAGATCCATGATTTCTCAAAGAGAAAAATTAATAACTCTTACGGCGTCCCGAATAGAAACAATAATGAAATAACATACAGCTAGTATTATTTATTACCCACGTCACAATTAAATACTAATCTAATAGCCCTGTTGTTGCGTGGATTAGTGTTTGGAAAGCTACTGGGAGCAATGAATATCACGGGAATTCCGTCCAAAAAGAATAGATGCGTGTTAGGTGATGTGTACTTCGTACGGCTATTCATACGATCCACCTTGACTCTCAGGACACACCGCTATCCCCCAAAATCATATCAAAGCTATTATTATTGAATGCTCGCTAAAAATGAACAAAATTAGGTCACAGTTGGTAAAAAGTCAATTTGTTGAATATTTTAATTCGATATGCAACACAGTTTCGCTAATCGACAGCAATCACTAATCGAATCGATAATCAGATTTGGCGTTCTCGAAACATTTTCTTTTATAATAGTTTTTTCTCAAGGTCTAATGGAGGACACGAGATATAACGTACCTTAAATTATCATTTGATTTAGCCAGTTCTAGGTAATACCTAATGAATAGGTAGACTGCCAAATTCCAAAATACGAATGTACAGAAAAAGAGATACATTCGCCTTTGACCCCCAAAGGAAATGAATGATTGAAAAGAGGAAATAAATAGTGGGCTCATATTTCCAGATTTTTTCAACCGCAATAGAAAATGCTAGGCTCAACCAAAAATGCATTTGTTTGAGGAGTTTTCTTGTTAGATTGCTACGAAAAGAATCCAATCTCCGAGCAATGCGAGGGGCTCATGCAAACGATCAAGAATCAGGGTTTTTAATCGATCAATGAGATTATTACTTTTTTGAGAAAGCGCTCCTGAGCTAAAAAGAGAGATGGCCAACAAAGATAAGTTTCCACAAACGTTAAGTGAATTTTCTGTCACTTGAGTACCCATAACGTTTTAAACTCCCCAATTCTCAGAGGAGAAAGCTTCCGAGGATAGTTATTAATATAAGTAATTGTTTTTCTTCCCAAAATAAAAAACTTTCCCACTTAGAGAAGCACGGTAATGGAAAATATGGGTGTGGAGGTCAAACCACCTTTGAAGGAATTATCGGACAAGAAGAGGTCATGAATGTCCGTAAAAATTATTTAATTGCTTTGGGTGGCACGGCGGAGACCACTATCGGAGATATCAGTGAATGGAAAGATTCTGATGAAGGGGAAGGCCTTGTTGCTTTCTTGGGGAAATGATAACGAATGGAATTAAAATTCACCTGGTGGGCGCGGAACCCTAAATGAAGAAAGCGCACGGGTTCGGTGGAATCGTGGTTAATCGCGGCAAGGGGATCTTCAATCAGATAGTAGTGGAGGGATTTAAAGGGATCGTGCCGAAGTTGCTTGGTGTAAATGGCTTCTCTGTTAATTGCCTGGCTCGCATTTTTTAACGGCTCCCATAGTGTATCATTGAATGGCGTAATTCCACACACTATGGCGTAACACACACACACACACACACACACACACACACACACACACACACACACAGACACACAGACACACACAGACACACACAGACACACACAGACACACACAGACACACACAGACACACACAGACACACACAGACACACACAGACACACACAGACACACACAGACACACACAGACACACACAGACACACACAGACACACACAGACACACACAGACACACACAGACACACACAGACACACACAGACACACACAGACACACACAGACACACACAGACACACACAGACACACACAGACACACACAGACACACACAGACACACACAGACACACACAGACACACACAGACACACACAGACACACACAGACACACACAGACACACACAGACACACACAGACACACACAGACACACACAGACACACACAGACACACACAGACACACACAGACACACACAGACACACACAGACACACACAGACACACACAGACACACACAGACACACACAGACACACACAGACACACACAGACACACACAGACACACACAGACACACACAGACACACACAGACACACACAGACACACACAGACACACACAGACACACACAGACACACACAGACACACACAGACACACACAGACACACACAGACACACACAGACACACACAGACACACACAGACACACACAGACACACACAGACACACACAGACACACACAGACACACACAGACACACACAGACACACACAGACACACACAGACACACACAGACACACACAGACACACACAGACACACACAGACACACACAGACACACACAGACACACACAGACACACACAGACACACACAGACACACACAGACACACACAGACACACACAGACACACACAGACACACACAGACACACACAGACACACACAGACACACACAGACACACACAGACACACACAGACACACACAGACACACACAGACACACACAGACACACACAGACACACACAGACACACACAGACACACACAGACACACACAGACACACACAGACACACACAGACACACACAGACACACACAGACACACACAGACACACACAGACACACACAGACACACACAGACACACACAGACACACACAGACACACACAGACACACACAGACACACACAGACACACACAGACACACACAGACACACACAGACACACACAGACACACACAGACACACACAGACACACACAGACACACACAGACACACACAGACACACACAGACACACACAGACACACACAGACACACACAGACACACACAGACACACACAGACACACACAGACACACACAGACACACACAGACACACACAGACACACACAGACACACACAGACACACACAGACACACACAGACACACACAGACACACACAGACACACACAGACACACACAGACACACACAGACACACACAGACACACACAGACACACACAGACACACACAGACACACACAGACACACACAGACACACACAGACACACACAGACACACACAGACACACACAGACACACACAGACACACACAGACACACACAGACACACACAGACACACACAGACACACACAGACACACACAGACACACACAGACACACACAGACACACACAGACACACACAGACACACACAGACACACACAGACACACACAGACACACACAGACACACACAGACACACACAGACACACACAGACACACACAGACACACACAGACACACACAGACACACACAGACACACACAGACACACACAGACACACACAGACACACACAGACACACACAGACACACACAGACACACACACACACACACACACACACACACACACACACACACACACACACACACACACACACACACACACACACACACACACACACACACACACACACACACACACACACACACACACACACACACACACACACACACACACACACACACACACACACACACACACACACACACACACACACACACACACACACACACACACACACACACACACACACACACACACACACACACACACACACACACACACACACACACACACACACACACACACACACACACACACACACACACACACACACACACACACACACACACACACACACACACACACACACACACACACACACACACACACACACACACACACACACACACACACACACACACACACACACACACACACACACACACACACACACACACACACACACACACACACACACACACACACACACACACACACACACACACACACACACACACACACACACACACACACACACACACACACACACACACACACACACACACACACACACACACACACACACACACACACACACACACACACACACACACACACACACACACACACACACACACACACACACACACACACACACACACACACACACACACACACACACACACACACACACACACACACACACACACACACACACACACACACACACACACACACACACACACACACACACACACACACACACACACACACACACACACACACACACACACACACACACACACACACACACACACACACACACACACACACACACACACACACACACACACACACACACACACACACACACACACACACACACACACACACACACACACACACACACACACACACACACACACACACACACACACACACACACACACACACACACACACACACACACACACACACACACACACACACACACACACACACACACACACACACACACACACACACACACACACACACACACACACACACACACACACACACACACACACACACACACACACACACACACACACACACACACACACACACACACACACACACACACACACACACACACACACACACACACACACACACACACACACACACACACACACACACACACACACACACACACACACACACACACACACACACACACACACACACACACACACACACACACACACACACACACACACACACACACACACACACACACACACACACACACACACACACACACACACACACACACACACACACACACACACACACACACACACACACACACACACACACACACACACACACACACACACACACACACACACACACACACACACACACACACACACACACACACACACACACACACACACACACACACACACACACACACACACACACACACACACACACACACACACACACACACACACACACACACACACACACACACACACACACACACACACACACACACACACACACACACACACACACACACACACACACACACACACACACACACACACACACACACACACACACACACACACACACACACACACACACACACACACACACACACACACACACACACACACACACACACACACACACACACACACACACACACACACACACACACACACACAAAACGCAAGAGCTGGATGTGGAAATTAAGGACATGGACGAAGTTACTACAAAGGAAGAAGTTTTGGAGGCCATCCAGCGCGACCTTGGCGAAGACTGTGGCATAACGTTGGCATCGGTTAAATCACTCAGGTTCACGTACGACAGAACCCAGACTGCGGTCGTAAGACTGTCAGCACTGGTGGCCAAGAAGCTCTTGGAGCGTGAGCACATCCGCATTGGATGGACCTCTTGCCGTATAAGGGAGATAGTGAGGCCCCTGAAGTGCTTCAAATGCTGGGGCTTTGGCCATCTGTCTAGAAACTGCAAAAGTGAAGTAGACAGGTCAAGGTGCTGCATCAAATGCGGCAAAGAAGGTCACAAAATCGCGGAGTGCAAGGCGGATGCGCACTGTGCACTATGTGATGGCAAATGTGACATGGAGCTTGCTAGCCATATAGCAGGCAGTCGTCGATGCCCGGTGTATGTGCGGGCACTCCAGGTTGCTGTTAAGCTCAGGAAATGAGGGTACTGCAGCTCAACCTCCAACATTGCAGGGTAGCACAGGATCTGCTTATGCAGACGGTGCGGGAGCTGAAGCCGGACCTGGCCATCCTCTCGGAACCCTACAGGCATCGGGGTAACCAACCTTGGGTGTTCGATGGAACTGGAAAGGCTGTGATCTGGTCCTGCGGGAGGTCTCCATTTCAGGATTCTGGCTGCCAGACGGTCCAAGGTTTTGTGAGAGTAAAGGTCCAGGGTGTACATTTTTACAGCTGCTATGCACCACCCAGTTGGACTCTGGACGAGTTCCAGGATTTCCTTACCATGCTGGTATCAGATGCGAAGGATCGCTTCCCGGTAGCCATTGCCGGCGATTTCAACGCATGGGCGATAGACTGGGGCAGCAGGAAGACGAATGCAAGGGGGCAAGCCCTGCTTGAGGCTTGGTCGGCTCTAGATGTGGTCCTACTCAACACAGGTAGCGAGCCCACCTTCGTCAAGGGAGAGTCCTCATCTATAGTTGACCTCACCTTTGTGAGCAGTAGTCTAGTGAAGGGAGATCGTTTCTCGTGGAAGGTGCAGGACATTTACACCCACAGTGATCATCAGGCCATACTGTGGGAGATAAACAAGGATGCGAAGCGAGGGGCGAAACCACCAAGATCGAACTCAAGGGGCTGGAGAGCCAAGCTGTTTGAAGCTGATCTCTTTTGCGAGGCGTTGAACACTAGTCCTGTGAATTATGGAGACGCGACGGAAAAGGTGGAGGAGGTCATGCGAAGGGTTACTGAAGCTTGTGATGTAACTATGCCGCGGAAGAAATATAATGACAGTCGACCTCCGGTACACTGGTGGAGCGAAGGGATTACAAGTCTTCGAAGTAAGTGTCACCGGGCCCGCAGACTAGCTCAACGGGCCCGAGGGAAGTCCACGTTTGCCACAATGGAGGAAAAGTTCAAGGACGCTAGAAGAGAACTCAAAAAGGCCATCAAGGAAGCCAAAACCGAGAGCTGGAAAGAGCTTATCAGTGAGGTTGACAGCGACCCGTGGGGCAGGCCATATAAGGTTGTCATGAGTCGATTGAAGAGCCAGCCCATGCCATCGCCTACCTGTCCAGTGCTACTCGGGAAAATTGTATCAACTCTGTTCCCAGAACAGAAAGAGGAGAGTTATGATATCGAGGAGAAGGCAGACGGGGAAATTCCAGCCATCACGGAAGAGGAGATGCTCACTGCAACAGCAAGGGTGAAAAACAACAAAGCTCCTGGCATTGACGGAATCCCAAACGTGGCCCTGAAGATAGCCATCAAGGCTGCACCTGCGATGTTCCTCGATATGTATAATGCATGTCTCAAGGAAGGAACATTCCCGGATAAATGGAAATGGCAGAGACTAGTTCTACTGCCTAAAGGAAAAAAGCCTCCGGAAGAACCATCATCGTATCGTCCGCTCTGTATGTTGGACACGGTTGGAAAGGTCTTTGAAAGGATCATTTATAATAGGATCGAGGAAGTCGTGGATCCCTTGCTGGCGGAAACCCAGTATGGGTTTAGAAAATCCCGCTCTACGTTGGATGCCATAAGCGAGGTGGTCAGTACTGCAAGGGACGCAATATCAGGAAAAAGGTATGCAAGAGGCTCCAAGCAGTACTGCTTGATTGCCACACTTGATATCAAAAATGCCTTTAATTCAGCGAGTTGGAAGTGTGTCATGGAGGCTCTAAAGGAGTTTAATGTTCCATGGTGTCTTCGGAGGATGGTGGCGAGTTACCTGAATAACAGGTTTCTAGTGTACAACACAGAAGACGGACCGAAGACGTATAGAGTGACTGGAGGGGTTCCCCAGGGCTCAGTACTGGGGCCTCTCCTGTGGAACATCCTCTACAATTCGGTACTGCTGCTGAGACTACCGCGCGAGGTGCGCCTCGTGGCATTCGCTGATGACTTGGCGGTGGTAATTACCGCTAAACTTGTGGAGCAAGTCACCGCTATATTCGGGGAGGTTTTCTTGGCGATCAGGAAATGGATGTTTTCTGTCGGATTGAAACTGGCAGATCATAAAACTGAAGCGGTTCTCGTTTCAAGCAGAAGGCGGTGCGAAAAAGTGACACTTTACGCCGGCAATACCGAGATCAAATCGCGGCCGTTCATTCGGTATCTGGGGGTGACCCTGGACGCCAGGCTAAATTTCAAGGAGCAGGTGGGGCAAGTCAGTGGCAAAGCTTCTTTAGTGGCTTCCACACTGCAACGGCTTATGCCCAATGTTGGTGGCCCCAAGCAGAAAAGAAGACAGCTGCTGGCATCGGTTATAACCTCAGTACTAACCTATGGGATTCCCATATGGGCTGATGCACTGCTGAGGAAGGGGTATCGAAGGAAGGTAGCAGCGCCATACCGGATTAGTGCTTTGCGGGTGGCTAGCGCTTTTCGGACAGTTTCCGAGGACGCCATAAACGTCATTTCGAGTATGTTACCAGTGGAGCTCCTGGCAAAGGAAAGGAAGAACTGGTATCGACAGGAGAACCCGGGTGAGACCAGGAAAGAAATAAGAGAAGAGAGTTTTAATGAATGGCAGAGATTGTGGGACACATCAATGAAGGGAAGATGGACGCACCGGCTTATCCCAAACGTGGCGAAATGGATAAACCGGTCCCACGGGGAGCTCAATTACTACCTCACGCAGGTGCTATCAGGACATGGGTGTTATCGTGCGTATTTGCACAAATACAAGCATGAGGATTCGCCGTACTGTCCAACGTGCCAAGGAGTCGAGGAGAATGCTGAACACGTGATCTTTGAGTGCCCACGGTTCAGTGCATCGCGAGTTGCACTTGTGTTAAAGTTAAACACTCAACTTACGCCAGAGACCTTAGTGGAACATATGATCACGTCGGAAGTCACCTGGAGCGTGATTTGCGACTTCATTACAGCCATCATGAAGGAGCTACGACGAGCAGAGCGCGCCAGGAGCGCAACCATGGAAACGGAAGCATAAAAGCTAGAGGAAAAGCTACGGCTAATGGTCTCTCCTGCGAAGTAATAAGCCACCAGCAGTACCGCAGGAGAAAATAAAGACCACAGAGGAAGAGACGAGGGGTTTTAGTCGGTGGGAGTCCGACACGAGGGACAGGAAACATGAGGGTTTCATGTCTATCAGTGCATAAAGCATTTCCCCTGAACTCTTTAAAAAAAAAAAAAAAAAAAAAAAAAAAAAAAAAAAAAAAAAAAAAAAAAAAAAAAAACACACACACACACACACACACACACACACACACACACACACACACACACACACACACACACACACACACACACACACACACACACACACACACACACACACACACACACACACACACACACACACACACACACACACACACACACACACACACACACACACACACACACACACACACACACACACACACACACACACACACACACACACACACACACACACACACACACACACACACACACACACACACACACATGTGTGTGTGTGTGTGTGTGTAAAAACACGCAAATATATACACATATACATACATATATATGTATACATATATATATATATATATATATATATATATATATATATATATATATATATATATATATATATATATATATATATATATATATATATATATATAGAAATATATATATATTTTTATATATGCATTTTTTGAATTGTATGGACTAAAGTTTTTACTATTTATGTGGTGATATTATCATTATAAATAACACGGCAGAATGATTGTAATATCAAAACCCTACGTTAAGATCTATTCATTAAAGTGCACCAAGTAATTGCTAAAGAAACAAGTAATCTACGTGTAACATTAAATTGAAGGAATACCACTGACTTGCGTGGAAGAATATCGCATTTGCTTTAAGCTGGAGTTAATTGCCCTTTGTCGGTGGGAAATGCTTCACCCCTTTGGAACTCTTTTCTCGATCAATGATGTTTTCTTGGAAATTCAGAAGGTCCCCGTAGCCAGAAATCCCTAGTGTGCGTGTGTTTGTGGGCTTGGGATGGGGAGCCCGAATGGATTAGGAATAATTCTCCGATTCAGAGGGGGATTGCATTATAGTTCGTGATTGAGGCAACCCTGAAATCGGGAACAAAATTTGTCCGTGTTCCAAAAACCGAACGGATTCGAAATTGGAATCTGAGACTCGACTCCGGAGGATGAGGAGATCGGGCGAGGGTGGCTGTGGATGGAAGGAGCGACGGAGAGGGGGGGTTGTGAGGAAGGGAGGCCAATGTCGGAGGGGGGGGCGGAGTCACTGGGAGAGAAGATTTGAGGGTGAAAGGTAAGAATTTGGGAAGGAAGAAAAGAACGCGGGGGGAGGGGTCGAATTAATGACGGCAGATAGATCCGACTTGAGGCACGGCCAATACGGCACAGTGGGCGTGGGAACTCCCGATGGGAAAACTCTGAGCGACTGTCACGGAGCACTAAGCTTATCACGCTCCGGCGATTTTATCAGAAACACAGCTTGGCTAACCCTTCCAGATATATTTTTTCCTTTCTTTTCCCGTCTTCATTTAACACTAAGAATACCGTGGGTAGATTTTACTACTCGGTTCTCAATCAGTGAGTTAGAATATGCATTTTTTGTCTGGAAAGGAAAAAGTCGTTCAGATAAACCAAAAGAAGGCAAACTTTTTGAAAATGTTTTAGTGATCAAGTTGGTGATTCGTCATTAAAAAAATATTTATCCTTCCTGAGCGTTACAATGAAGAACTTGTAGATAGTTTTGAAGTGTTAGACGATGTGTCAAATGTGATGGATCCTTGTTAATTTCCTCTCAGCGTTTATCTCTAATTACTCATAAGAGGAAAGAAGCTCTGTAGAAAGGAGGATGTTGTGCCGAAACATTCATAGACCGAATGAATAATGACGGTGTCCAAGTCCTTGAAAAGTGTGGTTAGTAGAGTGGTTTTGCGTTTATCTAAGCCAAAAAGACACCGACTTGCTGAAGAGGAATAGTACGAGGGTCATCCGGAAAGTAGTACCCGTTCGTGCCGCATGAAGTGCTGACGACGCGAGTAGCCGCTGGACGAGGTCAGATAGCTTCAGTGGCTTGTCTGCCTTCTCTGAGCCAAGTTGCGTGACGCTAGCATTGCCTGTGTTGTTTCTGTGATTGTTTACAATGTTTAAAAAAATTGAGAACGCCGCCAGTTGTGAAGTGAGGGCAGTGATTAAATTCCTCAATGCAAGAAACGTTCGCCCATGTGATATTCATCGCCAATTAAAGGAGGTGTATGGAGACAATGTAATGGACGAGTCGTCTGTTCGGCGGTGGTGTCGCAACTTCAACATGGGGAGGGGGAACACACACGACGATGAGCGTTCGGGGAGACCGTCTGTCATTACAGACCAACTGGTGAGCTCAGTTGACGAATTCGTGAGGAACGATCGGCGCGTCACAATTGATGACATCTGTGAGCATTTTCCCAATGTTTCTCGAACAATTGTTCATGAAATTGTTAAACACCATCTGCATTATGCAAAAATTTGTGCAAGATGGGTCCCTCGCGTATCTCAATGAGCTGGCGGCGAAGGACTATGCAGCAGGAATACAGAAACTTGTCACACGTTATGACAAATGCCTTAATTTGCTTGGAGATTATGTTGAGAAGTAGTTTAAAGTATCCTCTTTCAAATAAAATTTTTTATGTTTGTTAATATTTACTTTTGTGTCTTTATTTCACGAACGGGTACTACTTTCCGGATGACCCTCGTAATTTGATAAAGTCCTTAACGAAATAGTTAACTGGAGAGCGCAGGAAAACAAATCAGTTCAAGAAATAACTGCAATGAAGGTCACGGATAAATGATGGGAAGCAATGGATGGATGATTCAACGCAGGGAACTATGAAGAACTGAGGCGTTGGGGAGACAAAAGAAAAGTTTGAGGATCTACTAGGGAGCCAATCTAGAATTGATACTTATGACAATGTTGTATCATGGTCTAAGAGCAATCGAACTTAAGTTAAATTGCACTTTTACTTTGAAACAAGACCCTACAGTAACTGAAAGGGACTTATCAACACTAATACACTTATTTATTCGATCCCTGGGGGTAGGATGAGTCGATCACCCTTCTAAGTGGGACGTGGAATGGTTTTAAGTGTGCGTACGAGTCAGGTTGCGGATTCAACAGAGGCGTATTAATTATTTACAACAAATTAATACGTCCCTGTTGAATAGGCAACCGGAAGATAATCTCGCATGAAATTTTCAGAACTAGGCGAGCATGTGAAATTTGAACTTCTCTAATGAAGCCTTTGAAAGAGAAATCATCTGGTAGGATAGAATAAACTCTTCCCAGAGGTAAACTTTTCCCATCCGACCAACTACTTTTCACCATAAGACCAATTTTTTATTGAGAAGATACAGCATGCTCTAAAGAACAAGAAGGAGAGAGTAATTTCACCGAATTCGTGTGAGAATTAGGACTCTATCGAGCTGGCACATGCAGGCGAAAACAAAAACAGTCTCTAGATCGTCTGAGGCGAGGCTTTATAAACCGTGGGATAATCTATCGTAGACATAACGATCACATCATTAAAATACGTTTTTTCTCCTTTAGGGCTTCGGAAAATCACTTTCAGCTTGGTGTAACTTTCATTCTTATCACTTTCACAATTAGAATATTGAAATGTAATGAAATAATTGACTTTGTAATTCCACACACTTTATTTTAAAAACACGACATAGATTTCGACGTTGAACGTCATCATCAGACCTGATGATGACGTTCAACGTCGAAACCTGGGTCGTGATTTTAAAATAAATTGTGTGGAATTACAAAGTCAATTATTTCATTAAATTTAAATATGTTATGCAAATTCCATAAAGTTACGCCTGAGACAACAAATTCACAATTAGAAATTGTTAAAGTGATAAACATTTATAAGATTCTTAATTGATAAAAATTGGTAGAGAATCCAAATGGAAACTAGGACGCTGCTTGTTGGTAGCAGAAGGTTTCAATTCTTTTAAACAGCTGCAATTATATCGTACAATCTAAATCTAAAAACTAATCATGGGATAATCACAAAACCTAGACTTCAAGATGCGATTCGATCCCATGAACTTTCATTTAGAAACCGTTTAATTAGGTCCCAGGCCATTAAATGGATCACGCACTGACTAAAGCATTAGGACCGAGGATAGTAACTAATTCAGTCTCTCCATTGTGCATTTGCAGTGAAATATACTCTTCTCGTTTCCATGAAATCACTCATATTATTGTTTCCCCTTCCTTCATCTCTGTCTTTATGAGCAACCTAAATCTCACGATACAATGATCTGTGAAATCGTTTTGCTTTTTCTTAAAGATAGGAAACGCTCATTAGTTTAAACACATTTCACGTACTCATCTTGCTATGCCAGTCTGTAATCAGTTCAGCTGAATTTACGTAACAAATCAATAGAAATTTAAAAGTTTAACCTTTGTATATCCTTTATGATCTTTCAAAATCATTGTGACGTATAAACATAGATACTAAATTAAAATATTCTGACGCTGATGAAGAATTTGAACCTCATTTCAAACTGGAGATTGATAATACTCATTTACTGGCAAAAATAATAAGAAAATATAGTAGGCGGTGAGTGACTGGAGAGAAAAGATAAATTATTACTTTTAATTAGACACTGCCGGTTGTAGGTAACCATTTTAAATGGATATCTCATTTTTGAGAACTAATTAGATTTTTTTACGGTGCGTCACGAGTGTTTCTTCATGATGACACGTAAAGCGAGACATTGAAGGCTAGATCTAGATCGAAATCACTACACAGAAATGATTTTCTCTCGTCTGATCTTAATTTTGTCGACCTCGCGAAGTTTCTTGCTCTTTTCCTTGATTGCAGCCGTGATCATACTACTCTCGATAGAACTTAGTGCCGGCGTATCTAAAAAATATCAGAAATGGATCTCGATCGTCAATCTGGAACTCGTGACAACAGAGATTCAATCACACATGCACCATTTGGAATCCAATTGAAAACAGAGTGAAAGGGAAAAGGCGAAATGGGAAAGCGAGTTAACGGATGTATAGTAGCTGTCCAGTTGCTTTTGTGCACGGAATCATTATCTCCCTTTAAATTTCATTTACACCTGTAGATTGCTCCAGCTTGTATTCAGATGTAGTTGCTTGCATGGAGCAGTAATAAAGGCTCACGAGGGGAAAAATTGTCGTCGAGGCACTTGAAAATGAACTTAGGGAGAGGAAAAATTTAGGAAAAACTCTGTGAAGGTCTGTAAATAGCTATGATCTAGATTTCTATGCCGTAGGTACTCAATCAATATGAATTAAATCTCTCGAGACTCATTTTGCTCAAATATGTCTGGCTGTGAGTAGTAGGATGTATTATTTCATTCTTCAGAAAGGTTTAACATATGAAAACATCAAGATGTGAATGCGTTCAATATTTGACCCCACTACTGCAATATATTGGTTCATGACAATAATGGGAATGAGTAAATCTCTCCACATGACCATCATAGTCCCGAGTGTTACCGTTGTATCTCAACCTTTATATTTTTCATACCCATCTGTCATATTTATAGCATATACTATGCTTTAGATGGCGGAGATTATCAATCCATGTAATTATGATCGTAATGAAAATTCCATATGTTAACAGATATAGAATAATCACTTCTTCCCTTATAGATCTCTGACTCGCCTCTCCCTAAAATTATTATTCCCATTTTAAGGTCACTACTTCTAAGAAATACCAAAATTTCATTCGAGAAAAGTTCAATTAATTTGCAGAAACAGACAATATGATGGCAATTTATTCATAAAATATTGATTTGTGCTCACATAAATGAGATAAAATGCCTTAAACTCGAGTGTTCCGTAATCATTAATTCTGCTCCGGGAGGTGAATCGTCGTTTCTGTCACTGCCGGTCGTAAACATTATGGGTTTGCTCGTCTCCACATGTCGTATGCGTTAGGTGGCATTCTGGAGGTTGAAGAAAAACTCACTGACAGGGAGAGCGGGCTCTTCGAGAGAGGTGATCAATAGATCACGTGAAAATACGGAGTTGTGCCAAAGGGAAAATCTGGGGCGACGCATCATCGAAATCCGAGGTGGGGGAACGACGGCGAAGAGGACTGGGAGGATCATCGTTTCACCCTTTGCGGATTCTTTCTCTCTTGCGGGGAGGTACGGGAGGAAACGTGGAAAGAGGGAGTCCCCCGCGATCCCTACGTTGAAGCGGCCATGCATAACTCACTCGAGTGATTGGCGCGAGAAGGTGTTGCGGTTTGGGAAAGGGCGCTGATTTACGATTTTTAAAGGGGAACCTGTCAATTTCGAAAGGAGTCGGGACCACCCTGGCTTTTTTCCCTCCCTCATCCCCTATACGGATCGGAGTGACTACTGGCAGGAAGTTTATGACGCACTAGAGGGTGGTGCACGAGAAAACTCAGTCATGCACTGAAACGTTTGTAAATCTAAGCGTGTCATATTTGTGGATTTTTCTCGGAACATGGAGACCAACTGTTCTCCACTGGAGTGTGGAGAGGTAAAATGGTCGCGATCGTCTATAACGGTTGCCATGTCAAAGAGTTGCGTAGAAGTAGGCAGGAAGGCTCACCCCGCTAAGGCGAAGGTATTGACAAAAATGGAAACATTTAACATACTCAATAATATCCCATTGCCACGAAAAGATAGCGCGATGAAAACCAAGCCATGGGGAATAAATGAACTGTAGCAGTCTTCGTAATAAGAAAGGCGCTCTTATTGGTGTGTCTTGAAAATCCCATTTCGTTTCATTGCTGTTTTTGAAGGGCGTGAATTGATTACTGAGTGATGAATGGGAGTTGATACTTAATGAGTTTATTTTTTTAAAGTAGAGAATAACATCAAAATTTCGATTCCTTTGCCTTTTCCAGAGATCAATGTTTTTCATTACATCACATATCCTTTTTATGTTCCGCCATACGGAATTACTTCCAGTTTTAATAATATTTTAACTGAAACAACCTAAATATTGGGATTTAAAAATGCGCTAGATAAACCTACGTAGGATATGAAGTTAAGAGATCACCAAAATTCACAGTAAACGTGTATTTTTTTCGATTTGAATTGATTTAAAATCTATTTTATTAGTTTTTTCCTACATTTTTTCGTCGTCAGATATGTATTACGATTGATTGCGCACTTGCATCTGGGCGAAGGGCGATAAAATTCCAAAAAAGAAATACGCATGATGAAGAAATAATATTGAAGTGAGAAGTATTCGTTCGTTTCATTATTCTAGTTGCTGACAAATAATATACGAGTATATTTGTCGATGGATTTAATCAGCTTATTACTATATGTGAAGAAGCTAAATTTTTTCTTAATTTCATCACAATTAGTTGCTTTTCGTATTGTAAGTTCTGAAGAGACTTGAAAAAGGGACAATCAATTCCATCGCCTTAGGAACCTACAAGATCTGTACGATGAATTTGGTGGGAAGCTTAAAGGGGGTTATTTACTTTCGTTATTTTTAAAAGAAGCGCTAGTTGTCATGTGAGCGGAAACTTCACTTGGTGTGATACTTTTATATCATGCATAAACGAAAGGAGAAAATAGAACATGCAGTTTGAAGTCAACTATTAGCTAACGGATCAAAAGTCTGTTCAGCCTCATGAGATACCTCTTCATGCATACGAGTTCAGAATTATTTATTCAATCAGAACCACTTCTGCTTTCCAGAAAGACTAATTTCAGCAATTTCGCATATTTCTCCTGCTCGAATTCATTAAAAATTTCGGGCAACATTGACCAAAAATAAAAGAATATTTTACGCAGGATCCCTGTATTAAATTGTTAAAAAATTAAATTAAGTCGAGCCTAAATTGAGCGGTCCGAAAAAACAGAAGGCTATCTTTTGGCCAGGCCGCAGAGAAAGAAAAACACGCGTTTGAATAAAATGGAAGAACTTTTATTACGATCCTGAAATGGCTGCAAACGTAAAAGCTTTTTATCCCTCATGATCTCCACTCAAGTGAGCGGTGGGCGTCTGGGTTCTCTGGGGTGTGGTCTGCGCAGGTCTCTGCAAGGCTCTCAGTCGTACGAAGGTTGTATTGGTACGAAGGGAAGTAAAAAGGATTGAGAGATCGGGTGGAAAGATGTGGGAGAGCGGGTATCACGGTTCAGGAGTCCGGTGTACATGGGGTGGGGAAAAAGGGACAAAGAGAGAGCGATGAAATCCAATTGACCGCAATAATGTCGGTGATCAATGCATGCTGCCCAGCTACGCACATGTTGGGAATACCAGGAGGGATATTCCATGCGAAATATATATATATATATATATATATATATATATATATATATATATATATATATATATATTGTATATATATATATGCACAAACACATCCATACACACATATAAATATATACATGTACCTGGAGTCGAAGGTTCTCATTCAAGGTAGTTGGTAAGGGTCAAGAACGAAAGCTTGCATTTCTCACTTCAAGAAAAATATGCCATAAAATATAGCTACAATAATATAAAATAAATAAAAAAGAATTTTTTTCCAATTATTTGAATGAGTTTTACCAATGAAATTAAAGCAGAGATACATATTTTCAAATAAAATGATTTCACACTCTGAGGAGATGTAATGAAAAAGAACTGTTTAGAACTCAAAGCCTATGGAATACGACTAATTAGTCAAAGAATTTGATTCGGATATGAACATCATGCACATTTTTTGCAAGCATCAGGCTAATTTACAGACGTGGCATGAAGGGCAATGATTTATATATTATACACGAAAATAATGTTGTCACTACTTAATCTCCAGGCATAACCGTTGGAACATGAACGACTGCTAAAAGTTTAGCTCTTCACTCAATCTTAACTTCGTAGTTGCGTCGTCACATGGAGGTTTTACTCCAAATGCTGCAAAAAAATAGCGAGACCGAATAGCCTGGTGATGCGATTGAAGTTGGCAAACTCGAATCCTACATTAGACATGGATAAAACTTAATCATGCTATGTAATTTGTCGAAATACAAATGTAACATGACATCAGAGATTGACAGCCCTTGAAATTTCAACCGATACTACTCCAGAAGCTTCTCCACGGTTTGTGATTCAATTTTCAATGTGATCCCTAAAGTGTATGCAACCCAACAAACACCTCGAAGCTGACATTCCTTTCCACTGGTGAATTCGCCTAGAAGCACGGAAATTACCCCGGGAGCTAAACATTTACGCTGTTTCCCGTTTTGGAAAACTTCTTGCATGTGGGTGTCGTCGAACTGCTCCATCATTCGGGGGTGTTCAGTCTCTCGCAAACATCAACCTGCGATTGTGGGGTGGAGAGCACGTCGAGTGAGGGAACCTGGCTAGCAAACGCCACGAGCGTTGAGGGTCAACTGAGGGCCTTCCTCAAGCTCTGGCAAGCGTCTCGATCTTTCCCTTTTAAGTACTGAACCAGGCTGGGTCAACGCGAACGCCCTTTCGTGGTTGAAATCATGTCAACACCAGAAGACCCGATTACCAGAGACGTATTTGCGTTGATAAAGGTGATTGTTGTGATCGGAGGCATGTTAGCCAGTATTAGAGTGGTAAGTGGTTAGGATTAGCGGCTATATTCAGCGACAAAGATCGTTTTTTCACCCCTAATCTAATTTAAAGGCATAGGTCACCTCTACTCATTGCTAGTACCTTATATGCCACACACATCCTCAGTGTTATACATAAAGAATTAATGATCAATAACAAAAATTAGGAGAAAAAATTATTTTTTCAGGAATACAGGATTTCGATGAATCAACATGAAATATTTCAATGCAGGAAAGTTATAGGCAAATACACCGTAGACTGATTCAAGAAAAAATTTTAATTTCTTGATATTCAAAAAAATAAAACTAAATTCTCTCAAATGATTCTTATGATTTTAGCGCATTGAAATAAGAAATAGGACTTCAATTCTATTGTAGAAAGATTTTCAGAAGTTCTTATGATGAATATGATATCTAAAAATGTTAAAATTGGTAATTATGTTTTATTACGATATGTGTTTGGCAATAATCATGAAAGAACCAGGTTACAGAGCCCATTCGCTGATTCTCTGGTTTATTTGTTTTCTAGTTTTATCGCCTTCACTCCTGATGGAGTGATAGACCCAATCGACTGCACGTTTTACTCTATTTCAAACGTGTCACAAAAATAGGCATAAATACAATCGTAAATTTTTACGCTCCTATTGTGGTGACGACGAAAAACATTCTTCGCATGTGGCACATCATAAACTGACACAACTCGTTTCATAACAGTGGCGCCAATTATTTTTCTCGAACTTGAGAGTTAGGATTTCAATGGTAGTTTCGTATTTTTTTTTGGAATTCCACCTCTTTAAAATGATCACTCAGCCGTAACCTTCGTGAGAGGTTGAAAAAGGAGTACCTCCTGCCTCTCGCCGTCCCTCGTCACCTCCTCCACGGGGAACCGAGGAGGTTTCATCACCTCTCAGCCTCTCCTCCGCTCGTCTAATTATGTCCTATAGATGGATCCCCCTCTTTCCCCCCACCCCCACTCGGAGCCCTTTCAATCGGAGATATAGCCACGGAGAAGCGAGGACGCGAGGATTGTCGAGTGGGAATTGAGTCGATCCGCTCCTTTTGACAGCGCGCGCGCTGTAATTGGAGGATACTCATCGTGGGTTGGAGGCATAAAAAGATTGACCACAGAGGGGATCGGAGTAGGGAGAGAGATTGAGAAGGAGAGAGAGGTCGAGGACTCCTGGTCGCAGGGACGAGGGTGTGACGGGAGGGTAGAGGGAGGGAGGTGCGAGGGTAGAAGTGTCGGAGGTGGGGGAGTGTAAGGTAGTTGGGAGTGGGACGGAGATTTCCGCGAGGAGCCGAAGTAGTGAACGGTTATCGGCCATGCGCGACCGTCACACTACGGGGACAGGTGTTTCCTTTCGAGATGCATGGTTAGAGGGAGGGTCCGGCAACGGCTCACGCGTGTGCCCTACCCACCTCTCCACCCCCCCACCCAACCTCTCCGACGGGTCGAGCGGGAATGAAAACTGCATGTGCGAGCGAGAGATTAAGAGAGGCGGGACCCACCGACTGCGGGGAGCGTGCTGAGCGTTGGCGGGGGGTGGAGTGAGGAAGGGGAGGGGCGACAGAAGTGCCGGCGGACGCGTTGCGGCTCGCGCGCGCGGGGGCGTGAGGTTTCGGACAGGGGTACGGCACGGTCGTGTGGGGAGAAAGGCTGGAAACGATCCTCCCGTGGGGGAAGGGGGTATAAATACGAAAGGGAGTGGCCGAGAAAAGAATGAATCGGAGAGAGACGGACGGGGGACGGTGGGAAAGGGTCCGGGAGAAAAATATATGGGAGATAAACCTGATTTATTACTCAATGGCTTCGTCCAGGTTGTGTCAAGTGCGGAGCACGGGGTTAGTGGTGTGTGTGTGGGAGGGATGAAAGGAGTTCGAGGGTTCACGCGATCCCAGATTCCCCGGAAACTTAATGGCGCCACGGAATTTTGCTTCTATGGATGATTTCGGGGAAGATATCCGAAGGTACTCGTTAAAAAATATCAACCGCCTCATCAAAATATCATTCGTTTCATGTGATACGATAAATGCCCAAATATTTGATTCAATAAATGCCCATCAAGTCATTATAAAGACGCAGCTCCATTTACATTTACCTATAGGACGCCGTCGTGGGAATACTATCGTAATGCCAACACCCACACTCTTCCGGATCAAGAACACCGAGAGACTGAAATGACTATGTTATTCACTTCATCAGAAGATAAGCGTTGGGTTCTTCGAGAACTGCAGGTCATTTCTACTTCAACTGTAGTATCATTTACTCCTGATTAGGCGTTTTGCATTCATTAGTATTTTTTACTTTTTCATACAGAGATAATTCTTTACTGAGCACACATGCATTTGGCCCATATTTGCCTAGAAATGTCGACAGGTAGGATGTGGACACACATATCCCTACGTGATGCAAGTAAATGAATCCACGCAAATATTTGGATCTTTGTGAAATTGTTAGGTGCTCAATGCCATCATATTCAATATGAGGTGGAGAATGTTTGCAGAAGATTCTAACTTGAACTGGTGGATAGAAGTATCTTTAGAGAATGTTTTTACTGAGTAAATATCTTCAAAAAAAGGCCCTTCCCTCTCTCATTTACGGTAAGACAATTATAAATAAAGAGGATGGGAAATCCCAGCGTATGCTTGATATGAAGCATGATTTATCTTTCTAAAAGTTATACAGAATGCTGAATCATTTTATAAACATTGGAAAAAATGTTCTTTTGAAGGCTTTCGCGGCATGGATTATATCAGTCCTGCACCATTTTTGAATGGACTGACAACCGCTCCACGTCTGCTGACGAAGCTGTTGTTAGGTCAAGTCGACAAACGCGATGAAAACTCGACGAACATGCAAAACTCATTTAAAAAAACATCGATCGAGAAAACACTTTTAAGAGCAATGATATGGCTTTGGAAGTTTTTTGACCAATTAATCGATCTGTTCGTGAATCAGCTCACAGAAAATATTTTTCCCTCAAATGCAGGCTCATTCATTATAAATTTTACAATGATTCGGCGAATAGGATTGCAAAACACGAGCATAACCACAATATGACATTTTGCTGCAAACAATAAAAGAGTTTTCTGAGAATGCAATGAATGAAAGGTGGGATTTGGCTCCGATAGACGTGTACCTTCACAATTTATTACCAAGCTTTGACTTCAATGAAATATGATCCCGGGAACAAAGGTAGAGCCGAGCATTTTTTTCTAAATATTATTTCATCCATTCGGGTGTGGGTTTCAGCGCTTTCTGTGACAGCGGACGAGGTTAAACGAGTGTTAAGCCAAGCGAGATAACTCCAGGTAGTAAAACAACTAACATATTTATTAAATGTGAGGGTAATTACCTTTTCCCCTCGCGCGTACACCACGCGCGTCATTCGCAGGCGCCGAGGTTTCCACTAAGCGAAAAGTGGCTCAGAGCGAGCGAGACGCAGAAATACGCGCGGTCGTGATTCACTGCCTCCTCAAAAGAATTCATTCCCCGGCGACAACTGTCCTCTCGGACTTCAAGAGCCCTTCTTTATGACGTTTTTCTCCGAGGTAACAGAAGGTTTGTCTCTCACTCCATCCCCATCCTCTCACTCCTTTCCCACCCTCCCACACTCTGAAAATCACTCTTGCAATGCGTAGCTGGCATTGAGATTTTCTCTCTCTCTCCGTGAGGAGAGTGGGTTGGGTAGGAGGAGGCAATGGTGGCGGGAGGTGGGGAGGGTTAAGAGAGATCAAGAGTTCGAGAGTCGTGACGCCGCTCCCGCCGCCGCGACCGACGTCCTCCCGAATGCGGAGGGACAGAAATGGGCAGACGAAGAAAGGGAATCGAATGCACAGTCGTGAGTGACACGATTGGGGACGGGGAGGCTGAAATGTGTGAACACGTTTGGAGAAAAATTTGGGACCCGGATTGCCGTGGCCATCTTGGGATGGTTCGCCTTCCCTCGTCACCTAAATATTATTTGGGGTCACGTCTGTTTGTGCGATCAATAATAAATGGAGAAGCATGAAGATGAGCAGAGGAGGAATAGACAATGTGGAGTGCGTTAAGGAGAAGAAAAATTTGATGAACTGGGCACCCATTAGGACATGACATATTTGTTAGGAACATAATAGAAGGGAGGATTGAACGGAAGACACCACAAGGGACACACGTGTAGACCAAGGACTTTAAAGTGAATGTCTACCTATAAGGAAATGGTAGGAGCTGAAGTAATATTAATCTAAAGATAGAAATACCGATGATGACTTTTTTAATATGCTAACATCGTCATCTCTTGAATAAGTGTAATTATTTAGTTATTTTTACTACGAAATGTTGAAATTATATCACGAATGCCAATAAGGATTACAAGTGGGAAAAAAATTCACAATTAGTTTTGAATAGATGTACAGTAAATATGGTGGATCGTGGTAGTCCAGGGGATAGAGCGTTGGACTAACCGGAGGGGCCCGGGTTCGATTCCAGGGCAAGTCACTCCGGGCACCTGCAGCTATGTGATTTTTCGAGTACCAGATCTTCCCAGGAAACCATAACCGGCACAGGGAAAGGAACTGGCCCCCCTACCCTGATGTGTAAATTTCACACGGCGTCGGCCTTAGAATTGCATTGGGTGAACTCCGACTTCACCTACCAAACCGACCTTCGATTTTTTGATTACCGTGATTATGGTTTACAGTAGACTTTCAGCAGACACAGTAGGTACACTGGAGACATATTTACTACGTATTTGATATTTTAGTACCCTGCAAGCCACCGATAGGGTGTGTGGCAGGGGGTTTTGATCCGAACGTCATCCTACCGCGGTCGGATAATTATAAGGAAATTAAAGAGAACAAGCAAAATGTTAGAAATGACAGAATTTAAGGAAAAAGGATGAGTATGCAGAAAATTTAGGACGACATAGCCATACCGGCAGAAAAGAAAGAAGTTGTTGCAAGAATACTTCTAAATATAGAGAAGGGGGGGAAAAACAAAAATTAAAGCTAAATAAGGTTAATAAAACTAAGGTAATTGTTAGCTGTCGAAGTGTAGTTATTTTGAAGTTAGAATAGAGAAAGGAGTACTGGAAATAATTAAAGAGTTTTGTTTTTGATTATATAGGACTACTTCTGATTTGAGAAGTAAGAGATGGGATGTAGCAAGCGGAATAGTAAAGGAGAAGAAAACTTTCCCTAAGAAAAATGAACTACTAATGGCCAAAAATACTAACATAAACCACAGGAAAAGATTTGTTATACGTTATTCATGGAGTTTACCTTTCAACGGATGTAAGACTTGGACGATGAGGAAAGAAATTTAGATTGGAGGTAACGGGAATAGAGTGGGAAAAGATGAATCAGAAAATAAAGAGGATAGGCAGAGTAACAAATGTATAAGTACCTCGAGAAGCTGGGGAAGAGATAGGCCTCTGAATAATACTGATGAGAAAAAGAGGGGAAGAGAGTGTACATATCCAGGGGCACTATAGGTTACTGAAGATCGTAATGGATAGAAATGTTGAGGGGAAGAATTACAGAGGAAGGCCCAGGATGAACTAATAGTATGTGGAAAATTTCAATGCAAGAAGCTATTAGGGAACGAAAAGAATATAGTGAAGGGGAATATGGTGGAGATCTGCTTTAAACCAATCCTCTGATTGAGAAAATGTAAGATGACAGTTGGTATGGTTCACAAAAATTGGTTGATAAGATTAACCATCCGGGATAACTATTGGGAAAATATCTTGAAATACTATTTAAGTCAAATTTTCGGATATTTTTTGTAAAAACTGAGTTCTGTCAAATATATTGTTGGTAGAAGCGATTAAAACGTTTGGGAACGTTGATACGTATCTTACTCCTGTCAGACCTCATTCTTAGGGGGAATAGATCGTGCTGGATTCACTGGAGAAAAGTTACGTTGACTCATGACTTCGGGAAGCTGCCACGTAGAGCAGCCCGAATGACGAAAAGTTGTTACCATGAAAAATTGAATTTCACTACGCTGTTTCCAGACCTAATCTTAGAATTAAGACACGAAACAAGATTGAAAATATGAAAAAGAGAAGGAGGGTGGTTTGATAATCAATCGGTTATTTTACAGAAAACTTGTTAATTCGACCATAAAATGTTAAGAGAGAGGATTGGATGCCAGAACCACCAGTGACTCTTTTTACGTATTTCGATCGATTCATGTGTCCATAGTTCCTCTCTGCTTTCCAAATGAAGAAGATTATGATTTAATTAGTCTTTTCCTCAAAATGAAAAATTTAATTAGAGAGAGGCAGAATGACCACGATAAATCTTACCCATCTTGGGAAGATAATTCGATAAATTGCTCATCAGCGACAGGAAATGACTATGCCTGACCTTGATTTCACGCGTATTTCACTCGTTAAAATGCGGAAAATATCAAGAGAGGGGAACTTGGGGTATATAAGTCGACAAAAAAACTATTAGAAAGTTAAGAAGTCAGTCGTAGCCGACACTCTATCCAAGGTCTGCAAAAATATCAAAAGTAAATGAGAAAATAAGAAAAAAGTGAAAGCCGATAACATTCCATAGAAACAGAAATAATACCTGTATGACAAGAATTAGGGAGAAGTTACATTTACTTAAACGCTATGACAAGGGACGACGAGAACAAAAAAAACAATGGTGTCCAAAATTCTTGTCCTTTAACCACTATCTAATGTCAATTGTAATTGTTTTCATGGATTAAACTTCATAAATATCCTTTTAAATGTGAAGCATTGTCAGGTATCTCAATTTTCTCCAGCCGACCAACTAAAAGTATATTGAAAATACAACGGGCTTAAAATAACCGCTAATCATTCCTTGGAGGCTGGATATCGGTGGTTCCGAGATGAGGTACCTCTTTAGGTGTAAACAATTTTCATCACAGCTCACGTACCCTTATTGGACCGAATCATTGCCATCAACAAACTGTAGAATACATATGCTTTCCACATCCTAGTTATTTGATGGATCATATCGTAATCATGTTCTACTTTCACATGAATCCGGCTCAAAGTCGCTAATAGTCAATAAAGTTACAGAGCAGTAAATAATTTCAAAATGTATGCAATAATATATTCACCGAAGATTGATCAAAAATATCGCTGGTTCTTTTTCATTGCTCTGTGTACTTACTCTCTACGTTGCTACCTACGTCGAAGTTTAAAAAACTAAAACTCCTCATGAATGTGTACTTATATCAATGATGAAATACTTGTAAGAACGATTACTGTACATTCTTTAAAATGTATCTCTTAGGGTTTGGGGATATATTTTTACCAGGGAAGGAGTTACGAGAAAATATACTAGTTTAGTGGTGTTTCTTTCATTAAAGAAATATCCTCAATTTCAGCCAAATTATCATCAGCATCATCATAGTTAAACTAAATGATGGCATAACTAATTAACTTAATTGTAGCATCACGACTATTAAAGTATTTTTAAGTTCTCCAACAAACTATTTATTGTTGCTTTCACCATTATCATTTCGTTTTGTCTGATCAATATTTGTAGTCAAACTAACAATGAGCGTTTAAACTGATACACTCGAGAAAAAATACTTTGCTAAATTCCTTAAATTCATTTTATCTTTGAGTTGAATTACTGCATTGCGTGAGTGGAATACTCAAATGAGCTCAGGTTTCCCTGAATGCTTCCAGCCATAATCGTCTCCGGAGACGCATTCTTTGTTCTAGACTCAAGCTCATCGTTTATTGAGTTGCTGGCAGCGTCCGTTGGATTTTGGATGCGGACAACGTTTGGAAGTCCTTGTGAGAATTCGTCGTGAATCGAGTGATACGCGGGGATCGAGATGGTGCGGGGGCTAACGTACTGGCTTCCCACCCTGAGGGCGCGGGTTCAAATCCCGGCGGTGTTGAATATTTTTCAGAGGTATCTCGATCCCTACGTGAGGTGCTTTGTGGAGGGCACTTTGGGTGAGTACGCCGTCCGTCGGATGGGACGTTAAGCCGCGGACCCCTTGGCGCCTTTCGTAAAGAGTAGGCTAATGCCGACGCCGGGTTTCTCTCCACCCTTCATCCTTTCCTGTCCTTCCCCTATGGCGCAAATGACCTTAGCTGTCGGTCGCCTCCCCTCAAAACTACTACTACTACTCGAGTGATACGCACTGTGAACTTGGCCTCGAGTCGAGTGACCAAGTCGGTTCGTTGTTGTCCCGAGTTTATTCGTTCATGCATGTATAGTATATGCGCCGTAAATTCGCCGGCGTATTCACTCTGATTGGATAAATGCAAACATTATGCACACTCCATGGCCTTCACTCGCTATTTGTTTCACTCCTCAACGATGCACGAATGGAGAGATTTCATGCTTGAAGAGGAGCGATGGATATCAAACGCAAGAAGTAGCTTCTCTTTCGGAACGTCTGGGGCGCTGCACCGTGGTACGTCGTAGCAGTCGAGGTGCCTTCTCTCTCTATAACAAAATTGAACGACCGACTAATGGAAAGACCGCGCAAAACATGTTCACACTTGGGAATATTCTGTTGGCGATAGTGATCGGTGCGAAGTGATCACCACATTCACTGTGTAAGGTGTTATAAAGTAAGACCGACGACATGAGAGATTGAATTCCCTACTGGAGTGAAATAGGAGCGTGCATTCCAGCACCGCTGGGTGAATATTATAATGTACGCAACGCATTCCGGGTTCCGCTTTTCTCGGGAGATGTTCAGAGCTCGATTTAGATTTGAACTCCGATGGATTAGAAACGTTTTGTGTGTTTACGAAGCTCAAATCATTCGGCTAACTTTGTCTAAGAGTTTCTGGCGAACAATTGATGGCAGATGGATTGCTCGAGAAGATCTGTAAAATAGCTCCTCAGATCGGGGAACTCGTGTTGCTTATTTTTCCCTGAGGAGAAGTAGAAGAAAGCTCTTTGCGACACTCCTGTTCACTATAAAATACGACTCTTGTGTAATATGACACGAATAGTTTCAGAACTGGACACTATCCTAACATGATGAGGATCTTTGTGTCAATTCACCAGTACGAATACGTCTCTGCGTTGTCAACGAATCTGTTTGAATACCGACCGTAACACTGAAAGAAAGAAACTTATCGAAATTCATGGCTAATGATTAAAAAAAAACCTCTATTTTTCAGGATGTTTACCTCTCATTTAGTCGGGAAGCAGAGTAGCATCCCGTTTTGAAAGTATGAATGTTCTATCAGTTAATGTAATTATTTAATACGATGAGATTCTCACTAAGAATTTCCAGTCTGTACAGAGCAGTCTTTTGGATATTTGATCTCAAATAAAATATCCGTGGTCATTCAGAATTTAAAATTTTGTTTATCGTGTAAATAATCATATAAGAGAAGCAAAGAGCATAAAACCATTTTTATGGCCGCATTTTTGTCTATAAAAATGAATTTTAATTTAAAATTAAAAAGAGCCAATCATATACCTTCGATTTTAATGACGAATTTTTTTAAAGACACATTGTCAATGTCAAATTAGATGGTATTAACGAAAAATTATACGAAAGGGGTATCAATGAATTCAAATGTAATTTTCAATATGTTTAACCTCCACGATAACTTCGCCAATATCATTCCACGAGTGTTGCGAGGTATTTCTATCCAGCGATTGAGGAAAAATTATGCGGAGGATATATAACTACACTCATCGATTCGACCTGCTTTTACAGTTTTTCTTCCCCTTATCATCTTTATTAATAAAAAGTCCTTATGAATGACTCTTCGTTTTATTTTTACTTTCCTTTAGGCATCAAGTTGAGAAGTTAATGTAGGAGTTTTTCACATTCACTTTGATTACGAGCATTTAAATTCATCTGGCTTAGATGTTTACAATGTTTTTTGAGACTCACATGTTCAATTACTTATGAATTTTCATGCATTCCCGTTATTCATATTTTTTATATCATACAGTTCCTTTTCGTATTGCATCAAATTGGTATTAACTCATTATACTTTCTCTACATATGCATATTACGATACGATTCCAATGTTAATGGAACTGGAATACATATAAAACATTTAGTTTATGTTACGTTTGCAATTATACACCACATAGATGTTAATAGCGTTCTTATTTTATCCACTTAATCTTTAATACATCGTAAATCTTAAAACGCTCGAGCCAAACATTTTCCGAGAGAAACCGAGAATTACTAAGAACAATGCTATCAAATTCGCAATAAATTCAATCATTTAACTACAAACAAAAGACTTTTATTCATTGAATGAGAATTTGGAAATAACAGTTTAGATCTTCCACCGACTTAAATTATACTCATTGCGCAAGGTGAGTTCTACTTCCAGCTGAATGACATTGCGACAGACTAGAATAAGGAATGCAAAGTTTGGAGAGAAATAGCTTAACTCACATGAAACATGCGATCAATTAAATTTGATTGGTATTTATATGCAGCGCAAAGGCGTCAAAAGAAAAGGGAGGGTGTGGCAAATTTCATCTCTTATTCCCTCTTAGCACGTGGGAAAAAAACAAAAGTTTTCCCGCACGCATTTATCCCATTTCAGAAAACCCTTTCTAATGGCCTCATTTAAATCACTTGGACGCTCTGACATTATTATTTTTCTGGCCTTGTTTCCACAAATAATAAATCCCTGCCCCTTGTGCCGACGGACTCACAGATGGAGCAACAATGAATCTGCATGTAGCAACAACGCATCCGCTCAAGAGATCGGATCGCCATTGGCCGAGATGGAATGAATTATAATGGCGTCGTTCCCTGTCGACCCACACTATTGGCCAGCGAGGGAGTGAAGGGTTTGAAGCTCAGGCAAATGGAAAGACACGAATAAGGTGAGGTTGAGCGTTTGGAAAAAAACGATATTGGTATGAGGGGGTGAGGAGGAGGGGAAGGGAGGAGGAGAGAGGTGATGAGGGCAAGGCAGGGATCCGACTTTCGTCATCGACCACGTCCTACTTGGCATCGTTTGGCCGTTTCGGGAAAGAGATGTGTGTAGACGAAGGGTGAGCCCCCTCGGTGGCCGAGAGAGAATAGGCTATGGAGGTTAAAGAAGGGAAAGATTTAGAGGTCGTAGTGAGGTGGAGATGGGGGGGAGGAGAGAGAGAGAACTGGAGGTGATGAGTCGGTGGTGGTGGAGGGTAGGTAGCACTTTGTGCGCACCCGATGAAAAATGCTCGTTGCAGTGGAGTAGCTCTTGAGTGGCGGATAGATCATGATCACTATTGGCGCCCAGGACCATCGCTACCTGACAGCTTCGCTTAACGGTCTAGTGCGCCAGTCCGAAGGGGAGGCAGGAGAGAGAGGAAAAAACGGCTACTGAAATTAATTCACAGCCGTGCGTGATGTCGCAATCGATCAAAGTTGAAAAGCGACGCATTTACGAAAATGGAGTTCTTCGATTCCTCGATGCTATGACCGCTTTGCGGATGCTTTACGTGCGCCTCGTATTACCCCCTGTTTTCTTACTTGTTCCAACGTCTTGACACTGACTTGGATTTTTTCCCGCGTACTGGTAAGGGGTGAATAAAAACCGAACCACCTAATATTAATCTTCCATTGCTTAGATGGTTCGATATAAAATTTTAAAATTTCTCAAAAGATGTAGTTAGAATTTGAATGCAGTCCAGGGATTAAATTTACCCAAGTACAGAAGTACTGTGAGAGAACGCACTTCCATTCCGATCAATTGAATTTCTATTACAGTTATTTCATGTAGCGTAAATATGACGTTGTTATCTTGTCCTAAGTAAAGAAAAAGCACGAATATTGGCGATTTAAATATTATTTTTATTATATTTTTCAACAAAATTTAACCTGGCTTACTAAAATTTTATTCGGCTCAGAGATGGCGATGGGAATGGCTTTGCCAGGGAACTTCACCGTCGTCAATAGCTGCTAAATTGTCACATCTAAATATTTCGTCATAACAGGTGAAAAAGTATAATAATCTGACGCACTGATGCGTTTGGCGTTGTTGTTAAAAATAAAACTTAACTAAGTTGGGCATTAAGAAAAATATCGCTGTTAAGTTTTGTGGAATTTCAATTCTCCACGCACGTTTTCATTTATGCTATTTCCTCTCGTTGCCAATTCACATTTTTTCTTTAATCCATATATATGAGTTGGAGAAAAAACTTAATTTACCATAATTAATCCACATTACTGGATTCATGAATCCAATTCAATGAATTCATTAAGTAAGATTTACATACTTTTCCGAAATCAGTTTTTCAAAAAGTCCGAAAGAAACATGTACGAGATTCCTGGTTATATTAGAGAAGTAAAATTACATTTGCTGCTAACCAAAATAACTCTAATAAATCATGGAAAATTACAAAATGAAGTAAATTGGCAACTTTTTAACTGTATTTAGAGTTCATGAGTTTTTCGACATATTTAAAAAAATATTTTTAGGCTTTAAATTTCCACAAAATTTGAATCTTTTATACTACTCTGAACTATTTATGGTTTTCTGGTTTGCGGACCTTATGAAACTTGGAGACTTTTTTTGAAAAGTATCAACCAATCCATGAGATTTCAGCTCCTGGAGCGTAACTTATTTGAATAAAAAGTAGAAAAGCTTTTAAATTGATTTCATTAAGCTTATTGAAAGAAATAACACATTAAGTAGCAGTGAAGCTTTTAAAGCAAAACAGGCACTCATGAATATCAAGTGAGAACAATTCAATCTATTGTACGTCTAGTTTCTAAAATGATTAATTCTCAGATAATTAAGTACTCAACCGTAATTATGACGCATTACGTAAGGTGAATGAGAGCCAATAGATGACACACACGCGATCAAATGTCAATAATATCAGCAAAAAATATTTTTATAGTAAAAATGGTAATTTAAACCTATTTAATGGTTATGCATAGTAAAAACCACATCTGTGTCCTTACATTAATTAATGAATTACTACTTGGTTTCCAGCATAGTCGCCCTTTGATTAAAATGTCTGGCATAATATTATGAGTGACTGATAGATTAAAATACTTGTTTCATTCGAGGTCATAAAAAACTTGGCTATCCTCCTTAAAAATCCTTACCATAACCTGATATTCCAATTCCAATCATGTAATACATGCGAATGTCTTAAAATTCCATATCCAATGCTCTCGTGAATGATAACAGAATACGACGAATGCACAAGAGATATATTGAGCCAACGCAATAAATTGAATACTTAGGAAAGGCGTTTGCACACGAGTTTTAAATCTTATTCCGGAATACTATGCCTAAGTCTCAGTCAGTAGCACAGCTCTTGCCTAAGTAGGCTAGTGAGTAGGGCGTTCGGCTGCTGACTGGAGTACTCAGATTCAAATCTGGAACATTACCTGTACACTCGTCAGGTTTTCCCAAGCTCTGTTGCCTTTTTTGGGTACCAGAACTCACTTGGAAACCACAAGCGGGACATCAAAAATGAAATGGTCTTCCTCTTCCAAATTCATGAACTTCACACGCCGAATAGAGTTAAGTGTGCGGCGACCTCTCTCCGCACCCATAAAACCAACAGTCAGATTGATTACTGTGGTTATTTTTCGGTCAGACCATTATGACATCATCATGTAGTTTTCAAGGAATGTAATTTTCTTCCACAAGCGAAGGAAATAATGTTGAAAGCTGTTTCCAGATAAGTAAATTATTGTACCTAATATGATTATTTTGCGGGAATACGCCAACGAAAGTCACGGAAAACATTTTATATTATTGCCTTCAAGTGGCTCCCTTAATGGCATTATCCTTGCCGGAGATAGGCTATCTAAGTCAAAGTGAAGGGCATATTTTTATTCGATTCAATGTGACTGGATGCGTTCTGACTCAATATAACCACGTGCATTGGAGAAACCCACAGAATCACTGATCACAATTACGTGGATCGCAGATCATTAGATCAACCTCAGGTCAAGTTCAGGATTAAATTTATATAATACCAGGGTTAAACTGTTGAAATCTGGAAAAAAACGTAATGTATATCATGAAAAATATGCATATTTATGTACGCATTATATAAACTAATAAGTTAACTTTAAACATAGACACAAAAAATAAGTATAACACTCACATAAGCTTTTTGAAAATTTGAGTGGATGAACGACCACCATCTTCAGAAGGAAGACGATAAGATGACCGAGGCCGCATGAACAGTAATCTAACATTTTAATTATCTTTTTCCCAGTGACGGAAAATTACGGCAATTCAATTGACGACGCTTAATTTGAGGCGTCATTTAAATCATTCTTGGCAAAGATTAATTGTACGTCAAACATTCTGGACAATGAAGTAAAAGGATAAAACAGAAACAAGGCAGTCGTGACCTCCAGAACATATCAGGTAAATTTTGGATTCTTTCTTGATTTACCAAGACATGGATATTCAATCTCACCGAGGAAGTTTGGTTTGACGAAGTTCACCAGAAGCGGGAGTGAAAGAGAAAAATGGAACTCTAGGTCGGCAACATTATCTAAAAGTAGAGTTGATGAAGTAACCTTTCGGCATTGTGCAAAGTGTCTGGATGATAGAGGAGAACCAGGGAGGAACCTACAGAAAAACCGATAAACAACTGACTCATAATATGACAATAACCAAATTACTATCAAATATTTAGTTGCTAGTGGTCAAGTCTCTTCTCGCCTGGACGACGGCTACATAAAATGTGTTCATTTTTAGTGTGCTCTCGTCTCATCCTCCTCTAACATCAAGATTATATATATATTTATATGTATGTATATGTATATAAATATATAAATATAAATATAAATATATATATATAAATATATATAAATATATATATATATATATATATATTATATATATTTATAGTAATAACGTGTATGTATATACATATGCATATAAGGTGGATTGTATATAACTCTTTATTACATATACACACATATATAAAACATTAATTTGCAGATGTATGTATAAATAGCTGGTCGAATGTGTGTTGTTAAAGTCCCGGGGACAGGGACACATTTTTGTTTGAATTCGCACCCTTCGACCTTCCCTACTGGCTTTGTGTTCATCTTCAATCGGAGTTTCTATCCCTTCTTCCCATGCCTACATCCACATGAATGTTTTCGCCGACTGGTGGGTTTTCGTGTTCTTCTATAGTTACCCCCCAGTCAATTGAACCCCCTTTCCCTTTACATCTACCCCTCTCCCGTTTGGTGGATTGAGGCACTCACCACAGCGTGATGGAAGCGTAATACCCTGCCGAGCGGTACATTCTTCCCCAGTTGAAGCCCTCCTGGTCGGCGCTCAGGTACTCCGCCACCGTGAGAATGGGGAATGGTAGGCCCCGCTCCAGAGCCGCGCGCTGGCTCTCCTGCATCTCGCCGGCGCCAGACCAACGGAAGCGCTCGTTGAAGTCGATGTCTTCGCTCCGGTTGGAACCCGACGGCGCTGAAATAAGAGGAACAAAAGAGAAGGTGAGAGGGTGGCATTAGCGTCGTCGGTCGCGGCAGCATCATTGACGATCGGGCGTGCAAACCAACGCGCGCGAGCGGCTGAGGGTCGTAGAGATTGAGACGTTCAATTTGAACGCGTCGATCGCGCCGTGGAGGTGAGGGAATGAGGCGGGGGATAATTTAATGGAGTTTTTAGAAAGAGGCCTCTCTTTTTCTCTCTCGCGCGCACACACATTCTTGGACGGCGGCGGGAAAGAGCGAGAGATTTATGCTTCCACTTTCCGCTACGAAAGGGGAATATTGCGAGCCCTCTCGAGTTCTCCTGGCTACTTGGTTTATTCTAGCGGGGGGTGGGGGCGGGATGGTGAGGTAGGAGAGAAGGGTCCAAGGATGAAATACTGCCCGACCTTCTCGAAACAAACTGCGGGGAGGGAGCTGCGTTATCCCTTAACCAGGCTCTGCACAAAAAAAAGTGAACACGAAAGGGGGTGGGATAAAAAATAAACAGAAGTGAGGAGGTGTCTAAAAGCACGGGCAGATTTTACTGCTTCTAACGTCCGCGTAAGGACATTACTCTGCGACCCAAGTGTCCGCGCATAACATCAGTGTTCGGCAGGGAGAAAAATGTAATCATTTGGCGGAAGCGGAATGTAAAATGCACGCATTATATCAAGCAGTAGGACGATCATTCACGAGAATCGATGTATAATTCATTTAATTTGAAAAATATCGGATTATCCTCAAGTTCCTGGTTCGTGGCATAAGATTCTTAATGCTTACTTTAAGTTATGCTTAAGGTTACTGATCAAAGGTTAACAGTTTATTTCGCAACTTTTTTGTTAATAACTCTACTCATAATTTTTCTCTCAATGAATGAATTACCTCAAATAGTTGGAAAATCAACAATATAATTATTTGATTTCCATTGGCTTCTTATTCAATAGAAGAAAATACTATTGATAACGCATTTTAGGTTACGTAAATACGTATAAGTTCTCCAGAATTATAATAATATCCACATAATAAAAATAATTTCTTATTGTAGTGAAAAATAAAGAAATATAGTGTACACATCGTAACAACTTCTGACGCAGGTGATACCAAGAAAAAAATGAATGACTTTGCACTTCGGAAAAAGAAACAAGGGATAAAACTTATCTGCGAAGGGTTCTTTAATATGGAATTCAACCGAAGAAATGCTCACGGATATAGGCCGATGAGGATGTTTTCCGAAAATATTTGATGAGACAAATAAACGGTATCACATCTCAATTGCAAAGTCGTAATGATTAAATGAACTACATTATATTTCTAATGTTACCAGCTTCCTTCGGACGGCAAATACCTCTGAATTCAGAATGGCCGAGGGAGATGTGAACACTAAGTATGAGCATATTCAGTATTCCGATACCACAGAAATCAACCCGAAGGGTTGGTTTCTAGTAGCGAGGGTAGAGCTCACCCCTATATCATATCCAGATCAATAGAATAAAAGTGCACAACGGAGGGGTGGGTAGGTGAGGTAGATCTGAAGGAGACAGGGTGATTAATGCAGAAGAAATAATTTTATGATAAAATCTCGAGGAAATGTCTTATTAGGGTCTTATGTCAGCTTCTACTCCCGTCTCCTACACCGCCCTCACTCCAACTGAAAATAATTCCTACCATAATTTCCTTTCTTGTCTGCCATGAAGCTCCCAGCCCCCCCCCTTCCAGGTTCGAGTATGCATTTTTGCCTGCAGAGCGAAAGACCTTGGTTCCTATACATTCTCCTCCAACTGATAATCAATCCCTTCCAGGCGTTCCGACAACGTATTTCCATATCTTCCTCCCCAGTCTCCTCTCCCCCGATCTTTCCTCATTTTACTGAGCCTTCTTTTCCTATATTGTCAGTGGGGCAAGGCTGTACTCACTGCGACCGCCAAAAAAATATATTTTGGGTCCGTGACGACAACTTAACTGCAGCGCCGTGTCTTTTGAGTAATTTTACGGTGATAAACTTAAAATAAGAAACACCCCTAATGTCGATTTTGTATTTTTTTATTATGGGTCAAGGAAGAGGCTCTTGTGAACTCACAGTATCTGGGAGCTACTGTAAGCCAGTAACTCCTGAAACATAAGGATTCAATTACAGCTACAACAGGATGGGATAAACTTTCCAAATTTGAAAGACAAATATTTTCACGACATTATTAAGGACTGACAGACGTGATGACTAAAAGAATACATGTACGACCCACTGGAGTTGAGAAGATAATAATGCTTTGATCTAAATATGAAATATCATTTCCACAAAGAATATTGATGAACGAACCAATGTTGAAGAAATTCTGCGGCAAAAAGACGAATAAAAATCTGCGCATAGCCCAGCTAAACAATTGGCACAAATCCATGGGATAACTTGATGCATAACGGTGAATTTGTACCTCAGTAGGGGAAAGGGTATAAGGGAGGACCCATTAAAAGATAAATATAAAAGTAGATTAAATTTGTGAAAGTGAGAGAAAGTTGAATGAAGTTGAAAATATTGATATGGCTAGTCCATCGATTGGTTACAACCATAAAATTTTCGGATGCGAACCTCTAACGACAACAAAAGAAATGAGAGCTTCATTCGGAGATAAAAAATTCACCCTCTCGTGTTTAAAATTATTTATTGAAATACTCATTGGCAAAATATATTGTGGTGACCATTGCTCGCACACTAATATAAGAGAAATTTAATCACGAAAATTAACGTTCCCATTTAATTGGAGAAAACCAGAAATTCAAACTCCAGAAATGCAAACTCCTGATTCCGAACTTGGGGCGAGTCTTCAGTGTCGCAACACACGCATGTGGAGGTCCTTAAAAGAGTTGGATGGAAATGCATGCCGAAAATTCACCACATAAAATATGTCAGAAATCACATCTGCACGGACTTAATAACACTTAAAAAAGATGAAAATAATAAATATTGCAGTGTAATTGAATTGCCACATGCAAAGTATGATAGACAAAATAGTTTGTAATAGGCAAAAGTATGAGGCGAATTTTTATTATTGACGAGATAATATGAACATTAACGAAATATCTTTTTTAACTCTAAAATTACCATGATTACTGAAAAATTATGAGTTCAAAATAATTTACTTCGGAAATTCTCTTTGGTTTGTATCTCATGTCTCCCTCCTTTCCCATGGATATTTTTCCATCGAATGTTTTTCATTCGCTAACCAAATTTATCACTAAAAAATTGAAGCATTGGGCACTTAAATTAAAATATATGCAGAAATTACGTATTTTACCATATAATATCTACGTAGTTGGACAATTTTTACCTTGAAGAATAGGCCAAGACTTATTTGTTCGCCGTAGAAATTTGATCTGACATAATTCCTTTTTTCATCTCAAATGATTCAAAACTCCCCCTAGAAACGTAGTTGGAATCAATTATTCCCCTCGCTGTTTGACTTTTTTGTACACTTTGATTTCTTTATTTTTAGTACTAAAAAATATGATATGCGTGGAGTACGTCGCATTGGTTATTTTTTCGCAACCTCTCTCAAAATTCTCATTATACCTCCTGAAGAGATGCTAGAAAGTCTCGTGCTGAGGAAAAAAATCTATGGAATTTTAATGGGAGAACGAATTTACGACCACAGAACACTTTTATATCAGGCAAGATGAAAATTTCCCTCTGAATCCTGGAATCAAAAAAACGTAGAACTAACCAAAAAATTGGATGTCTTTGAGAGATAAATACAAATTTTAGTGCTGCATTGTAAATCTGAAGTGCGACTGCTAAAAAAACATATTTATTGTACACGTTTGCCTTTGTACAAAAATACGTAACACTAAAATTAAAGAAAATAACAATAAGTAGAACGAAAAGCTCCATTCTTTTGACTCGATTTCTAAAAAAATGGTCTTGAGGAGCACCTCGAAAATGTGGCAGGAAAAGAAAGAAGACTATTTCAAAACTTTGACGGACTTTCGACACAATGCTCTCTGGCGCCCGCGTCCAAAATTAGTGAGACCTTGAGATAGAGGGGGCGGCGACTCAGTATTGAAAATCCGGTCATTGTACCCTCACTTCCTTGCCGAGGGGATACTCTTCGAGCTCTTTTTTTTCTTCCTCTCTTTCTCTACTCCAACTCTCGGGAAGAAATCCGAGGTAACCTTGACGAAATTTCGACTTCCTCGAAAGTCTTTCGCTCACCCCGTCTCCTAATAATGGACGGATCGTATCTGCGGTTGTTGGCGGCCTGGCCGGCGGCTGAGGGAGGACTCAAGGATAATGACGAGGACCGATTAAGGAGAAAGGAATGAGATGTGCCTCATTATTGACGTGGATAACGACCCGAAACAGAAGGAAGGATATCGTATCGTGGAAGAGAAAAAAAAAGTTCACTAATGGTTGCTGAACCTCCACGTAAGGCGTGAACATTTTGCACGCATTCGCGAAGGTTCATCCAATCTTTGCCCTCGCTCGGTGTGAGGACGAAACTACTAATGAAACTTGGATATTTCGAAATCCAAAAGGTGCGTTAGTCTCCTTCTCTGAATTCCATTCCGCTTGGAATGGAGGCATTACTCTAACCGTTGGAAGCAATTTGACAGATACGTGCTTGGGTTACAATGATGCAGTCATTTTGAAAGATGTGAGGAATTAAATACTCATCAGAGATTTGTTTGAAATGCTGGGAAACGGAGAACATAAAAAATTCTTCATTCACCAAAGGGTTAGTACAAGGATATCGGAAATATTCTACAATGAATATGAAATATGTTAAAATGAGTTTCAGTTACTCTTAACCAAATGTCATAAAGGCGATTTTGACCGCTATGGTATCATGTTTGAATACTGGATAACTTCACGAATGCCTGGTTACCCGGAGAGCTTAGCGCTAGATTATTCTCAGACCCTCGATTTCGAAGACCTCGTGAAGTGATTGACAAAATTTACGTCTTCGGCGTAAGCACGTATAAAACCTACTTCTATTTGAGTCGCTGCCAAGTTATGCAAAATGAGGCATAAAATCCGGCGAGTGTTATATCTGGGGAAGGGATATCCAGAGGTGCGACTAGGAAAGAATATAGTGGATAATTTTAAAGCTAAAGCGTCTTTTCAAGTTAGCCAGAGGGACGCACTTCGAATCGCCTCCATTATTGAAAGTGTAAGTAAAATAATAATCGACCATTTTCGAGTCATGTGAAGAGCAATATTTGATAATTTTTTTCATACGTACATAATCATCATTGTGTCTTTTATGGCAGGGCTTAAAATACATTCAGACTATCCCTGCACATTATATATATATATATATATATAATGAGCAGTATAATAGAATATATATAGGTTACAATAAGTTCAATATTTAAATCACGGTTCCTTTAAAGTTATAGTCATAGTTAATATGGGTGGCGACCGAAATACAAGGCTATTTGCGCCATTAACTAAGTAGTTTGGTAGATGTAAGATTTTCAGGGAATGCGAGAAGAAGGGTAGAAGAGAAATCCTGCGTCGTAAATTTTTCTGCACCCAGTTTTGCGGTGCCGCAGAGAGCGCAGCCAATCAGGACGCAAGTTGCTGCGCAGCAGGAGTTGTCCATGTCTCAACTCTTGTAGCAACGTAGTTTCGGCGGCGGGGGAAAATCGGCGCCCGCTGCCCGTCATCCGTTTTTCTCTCATCGTAACACAGAGCAAACGGTTCATCGACATCTTCTGCTTGCTAGCGTTACAACCTCAGGCATGAAAATGAGGTATGACGACAAAGCAAACCCGGAATGCAAAACAGAATGCATGAAAATGAAACTTAACCCTACTCTGAACGAAAGGCCGCAAGGGATCCGCAATTTAACACATCATCCGACGGTTGGCACATTATACTTAAAGTATACTCTCCCCATAGCACCCCAAGTAGAGATCGAAGTACCACTGGAAAATATTACCATCGCTGAGATTTTAACTCAGGTCATCTGGTTAGGAAGCCAGTACACATGTCACCGCTCCAACGTATTCCCCACGGCTCTTCTGAAGCTACTTATTTTACAGTGACTGATTGAATCAGTAAAGGTAAAAAATTAATAAATGTTACAATTTAATTACTGATTAATTTTTGTAAGAATATTTTCAGAGTTATGATTGCCAATTTCTCCTTCGGTACACAGGAGAACCCCCGCTGTTCGTTTTAATCGTGCATTTCAACAACTCGCAAATGTTTTGCAAGAAATATATCACCAAAAATTGCTGGACAAGCCATGAAGAAAGCGAAGGTATGAGAATTGTAAAACTAAGCTAATCCATAGTTCAAAATATCCGTAAGTGAATTAGAAAAAAATAACACAGAAATAGATATTTCTCTCAGCCCAATCCTTCGGTGCCATTAAATGTTTGAAGTAATCTTTTCCAAGTCACTGCTTATGTTCAACATACAGGTATTCTTAACGTACAAGTATATTCCTGCAATTTCTCGGTAAGTATCAAAAGTTCAGCGTTTTATGAATACTTATCCTGTTAAAATTTACTTTCACCTCCACCTCAATTGATTTACTCTCGTGCCAACAAAATTTTGAACTATGCCACCGACTCTCGCGGCTTAACACACACCAAACTCTCTAACGTGAGCTTCTTCACGGTCCAGTGGCTTCTCTGTGCTCTGATAAACAAACTGAGACCCACTCCTGGATAAAAAAAATCATCAATCCTCCCCAACTCTCTTGTAGATTAAGTCGTCAATACTTCAATCCTTAGCTATCGAGCCCATTAATTCAGGGGAACCCGGGTTTGCGGCGGCCGGGGAACTCTCTACGCATAATCCTTCCCTGACGAGATAAAAGGAAGATCGGGTGAGTTGAAGTGATGTGGGAGGGAGGAATGAGGGAATCGCAACCGTTCTTAAATCGTAAATCCTTCAATTTCCCGCGGCACATAAATCGTCGTATTCGATTAAATCACCCTCGTCCGCCCACGCACTTTTAAAGGAATTTCATCGACATCCCCCTCATTCCTCACAATTCTCGCCGTTCCCCGCCGCCACCTCCACCCTCGTTCCCCTTTCTCGCCTGCGATTCCTCCAGCCCATCGTCTCACCTGGCCCTTCTCTTCCCCAGCCTCCCTTGCCCACCGATTCCATCGGCCGAGAGAAGTGCTACGCTCTCCTTCTCAGACTTCTCCTCAAACTCCACCTCCCCCGCACCCAGATCCGCCCACGCCGACGCCCGATTCGCAGCCTCAGCGACGGCCTGCCTCCTCGCTCACTACTCCCACCTCCATGAGAATCCGAAATTCCACGCTCTAACTCAGGTGTGACATGCTTGTTCGGTGCATTCCTCATCATATTCTTATTTTAGAGAGAGTGGGCGCTCCGCCTCCTTGGGGGCTCGTTCACGAGATGCGAGTTCGCGTACGAGTGAGGGAGCACGTGGATTCGGCAAAGGATCTCGAATGCATGGTTTCAGGCGATTTCGGGGGCGTGCTGTGGAAGAGGCGAGAGGGTGGGAGGGGAAGTCGAAAATAGTTCCATACCTACGCCGAATACAGAGATGTCATGGACGCTGAGGACATAGCTAGTTCTTGTTTTAGAGGCAAGAGTTAAAAATATCGTTGAAAATATAATGCTAAGGTTTTGTAGACATTAATGAGGTAAGTAAGTCTCTTCACGACTTTTATATGATTATTTTCGTTCTCGCAGCTAAGCGAACAATATTCTTTGAAAAATTATAATTGCAGCCTTCCACCAGAGAATTTGGTATTTTCCTTTCTCAAACTTTTCTTTCAAGAATGGGTAGGTTTTCCCAAAGTGTTTGGAGTTTTTTTTTGGTTTTCCGATGGGAGTTATACTATAATAAAATTAAATTTGCTACCTTGCATAACTTGGCAATTTGATTTCCACTGAATATGACCATATTTTGATTTCCATTCGTAACGTAAATTTTAAAGATTAATTATAAACGGATAGGAAATAGCATAGAAAAAAATACATTAAATATGTTGGTAAAAATATATCACATAATTGGATGTAGATGTGCATTATTTACGCAGAAAGAATACCGTTTTTCATGCACGTATGAAGAGTCACCGCAAGAAATCTTAAAATGATACACCAAGTCATAAATCTGTGATCTCTTAGATAAACTTCAAGGATGCTCTAAACCGAGGAAGGCAAGCATGTTTGCGCACGCATGTGAAGTGCGAAACGTGAAGTGAACAGTCACCTGCAAACCGTTTCCATGTACGATACGTGAACAAGTATCGTATGGGCACTATGTGGCCTCTTCTTTCCCCTTAAAAACATACTAGCAACTCGCGCAGAAAAATAGTTATCTCACGCGCTCTCAGCGAAGCTCAGTTTCTTTGAAAGAGTAACAGCAACGCCGCCGAAAACTTTTCCCTGCTTTGTTCATGAGCTTCTCCGAAATATATAATTTTGTTTGAAGCGCTATAATTCCAATGAAAAAACTACAATAATTTACAGTCTCTGATGTAATTTTGTTGGAAATGTTCATTCTGAGGAATACATTTGAATTTTGTTTTAAAATTAAGTTTTGCTAGGATATGGGATAACAAAATGAGCAACGTGCTTATTTCATTAAGATTTCTATTTTTAGTTTTTTTGGGGCACAATATAGATTCGTCATAATGACGCTGCAGCCATCTTAAAGGGTGTAGTCAGAGAAACGGAATTTCCAAAATTAAAATATTCTGCTCCATTATTTCAAGATATGCGGTCGAGATAATTCAATTTTGCATTTCGCCATACTTCGAGAATACCTACTCCGATCGTTCCAGTGGTGGATTATCTTTTTTTCCCCTGAGGGTAATATCTTGATTCAGCGGACATCGTTTTACTCGTAGCATGAAATGGAACTTTTCCGAGGCAAAATCACGTTTTCATCCATGGAATTGATCTGATGCCTATCTGACGGGTCTCAGTCCTCCTTCAAATTTCTCTTCGACATTTGTAATATTCCAGTTCGCGCCATGAAGAAACCCGAAGTTATCATTCAGTGTCCTTTTCAGACAACATGGGATGGATACGTATGATGGCGGTGTGGCGTATTGATGAAGATTCGAATGTGAGTTTAACACATGTCAAAAGACAATTATTATTATTGGTATTATACTATTTAAGGTAAGTTTTGAATGGACACAGACTATACAACGTTACAATAATACATTTCTTTGTCTCTCCTAAAAAAAAACATAACCTGTCATTCGACACTACCGCAAAACTACCTTTAATGTCGCATAAATCCTGCCCCTTTTCATCCCGTTCAACATACCTATCTTATTTTAACGCCTTGCTCGCTTGCTTAACGATCCTCCCATCTATCAGTCTTCAACATCCCATCGCCAATCAAAACTCTCTCTATCCATCTTTTTTGCCTCCTTTAGATTACCCTCAAATATCCCTTTTTTCAACCAAGTATAATACTCTTTCCTTAAAAATCAAATTATATTATTTTAATGAATAAGAAATACTTAGTTTTTCCACACAAACTTTATTTTTACGACCGGGTTTCGACGAGGATCGTCATCATCATCATGATGACGATCCTCGTCGAAACCCGGTCGTAAAAATAAAGTTTGTGTGGAAAAACTAAGTATTTCTTATTCATTATGAATCGTTTCCACAAAGTGACGGCGGATACTATACAGTATATTATTTTAATTAGTTTGAATAAAAACAATTTTCCTACATATATCCTTCATTTTATCGTTATTATTTCTACAGTGTCGTCACAAACAATATGTACCGTCGGCATAATAATTACTACCTGACGAAATATCATGAAAGAACAGACCTGAAACTTGCTGATGATTAAATCATTAAAGAATTAAGTAGCATTTTGCGATTGATATTTTTATCAATTCTAAGGAGAGGAAGTTAAAAAGGAAATGAGAAGATGAATTACACTAAATTAATCGGAGAATACGGAAAACAAATACTGGAGCTCCTAATTATAATTTACAATGAGATAGAGGGAACCTAATAAACCCAATCTGTAAAATTTCACAACATATGAATACGAAATAATAAATTGTTAAATTGTATACTGTAATTTTATGTCTGTCAACATACAGATGGAATATCACAATGTTAAGGCTTTTATTGTCAACATTATTCAAATGAAAACATAATGAACAAAGCAGTAAAGCATGATAAAAATTATACGAGTACGAATAGAATGTTTATAATTTTTTCAATCTTAATTCATCAATGAATAATGAAAAATAACGGATAAATTTTAGATGACGTAATTACATGTTATTTTTTTTAATTGCACATATCTAAGAACGACGATTCAAGGCTTTTTCAATAATTGCCTTCGTAAAAAAATTCAACGTAATGATAGTAATATGTGTAAAAATCTCAACGACCAAGAAAGACTGAACAAGGGCCTCGGGACATTTCATAAAATTATTATCTATCCGTAAATAAAAAATGCAATTCAATCATGAGAAAAAGTCACCGAAGCACAATAAATGTGAAGCATTAAAATTTTTCCATCATGCACGAGCGGAATCATCCTTCGATTACTGATTCTCGCAAGCTGGTTTAATGTTTCCTGAGAAAGGGAACATTACAACTTTGCCTCCTCGTAACTCCTTCGATGACCGATTTTCTCAGTCGAAACTATGAAATCCATCTAACTCCTCGTTTCATGCCTCATTGAGGATGCTACTCTCCTGATGATATTCCCGCATATTGTGCTTCAACCTAGCCTTCAAAGCTACAATTTATGCTCCTCTGCGCTTAGAATTTCAACCTTCCCTGCTTTTATAATAAAAGAGCACCCCTAAGGTCGTTTGTTGTGCAACGCGTAAGAATCAACTTCCCCATCTTTTTCAATATCTCATTAAATATAACCAGCCATAGCTGAGGATAGCGATCTAATCGTTATTTCTACGCTATTAGTAAAATAGTAGTTATATATTTCAAGTTAAAAGAAAATTTTATGAGAATGCCTGGTACATAATTGGAAACTGATACCATGCTATTTCTTCAAAGTTATAAAACGAAGTCTTTTAGGAAAGCCATTACCGTAACCATTCGTAGTATAATACATTGTGCATTTAGATAACATGAGGGCGGGTGCGCGGTTGAGCTTCATATAAATGAACGATTCGTATTCAAGGAATGATTTTTCAGTAATTTCGTTGCTATAAATACATACAGTAGTTTTGCAGTCTTATTTTACAATTGGTTTCCGTCCTATATATATATTTTCTTCACTCTTCCATTGCATTAACTTTTTTTCATCAGACCTTGCCTTTAGAAGGACAAGTAACTCGGTTGTCGAAATAAATAATAGCAAGAATTCATATTTATGAGAAATTCCTGATATGTTTGAACTGAATACATACAAGAGTACGGAGAAAAGGCAACTGCTGACTTCCGGAGTAAAAGACACCAAAAATATCGTATATTAGCCCGAAATAAAATTGAAATCTACCGAACGAGTGGATTTTCAAAACCTCTTGATGCTAAGGATATGTTTGGTACAATAAAATACCGTGAATTTAGGTAAATATGACTCTGTGAATTAGTTCTTCCGTTCAGGCAAGAGCACGGAGGAAACCGTGGTTAATAAAGAATATCTCAGCAACTTTTATTACGACCTCACGCGCCATTCTGGTCGGAAAACATTGTTTTATCGAAACTATATGAATGCCTAAAACACCACATGCTTGAATTTGATGAAAAATGTCTTGCTCTAAAAAATTGCAGAGCATGCATACATTTTTTGAGTTATTCAAGGTAGAACACCGAATGGGAGAGAATAATTAAGCTACAGAAATACATATTGGCAGCAATTTTTCAAGGAATATTGGGTCAAAATATTATGCTGTTCACAGATCCGAAGTCATTACGACTCAATTTCAAGAGTTATAATACCCACGGTTGTCTAATTCCCGTGGTTAAAAATCGTGGAGAACGAGTATTTTCCGAAGGAGATTACATGTAATCCCTTTGCTGATAGATAGCCCGATTTGAAGGCCTAAACGTTGTTTACGATTAAGTACTCGTATTCAATTTAAGGATACAAGATACCACTGCGCAATACTCGGACTTGCTCACATCAAAATCAATAACCAACTAAGTGATATATTTAGACGTTGATTGACATAGGACAATATGAGTACTATTAATAAATGAATATGAGAGTAACTAGAGCTTGAGTCTCTGTAATCTAGAGAGAAAAGAGGGTCAGATATAAAAACCATAGATTAACCGACGGCACATACATGTGCTCTACTACCAAAATTTATTACTGTGGCATGAAGGCGTGAGTGCTTGCCACTTGAATTGATAGTGGCATATAAATTTTCTGAGTAACGGTTGAGCACTAAATTAACGTCTTTCTCATCGTCTAAGCATGAGCATGACACGTTTACTGCAATGAACTTCATGGCAACTACTTTTTCTTTTACTGCCTCCTGCATAGGTTTCTTTACAATGGAAAATTAATGCATGCGCCGACCATTAGTAGTTACGTGATTTTTTTTTAGAGCGGGCAAGTGCCAGCACCATAAAAATCATCCAGGAGGCTAGGCTCCGGAATTATGAGAAAAATAATAACCGCATAATCTCATCAGATAAAATGGTATGGGGAGGTCCCATGTATGTACACCCACCCGCCCAGCTTTCCCACGCTAGAAGAGAGTGGGACTTCAGGCGGCCTTCCAGCCACTGGCTACCGAGGGAGGGAGTTGGATCGAAATAAAGAATCCCTTCGGTATGGGAGGGGGAACTATCATGGGAATCGCGGTTAAGAAAGAGGCTTTTCGCGAAAAAGGATGGTATTCACGTACAGAGGCATTGAAATGTGAAAAGGATACTATTTAGATCCGAAGAGAAGGATGACGAGTGAGCGAACGTAATGATGATTATGTCCGAGTAGACTTAGGAGGGGGTGTAATTTTTTATGCAACAGGCACATTATGACCGTGACTGCTGCTGAGGAAACCTGAGACGGTCGTGCTTGGTCGTCTTTAAGTCCTTATTTGACGGTTTACCCGTGCATGAATTTCCTTCCCTTGGCGAATGCGAATGTGCACGCTGTCCTTCATCCCGAAGATGTAATCGCTGCCAGTGAACACATTACGATTTCCTTTCCTTAACGCTTTGATTAAAATTGCCTGTTTACAGTGCGCGTGCCGAATAGCTAACTAGAATTTCAATACCGTGTCGCTCAATTTCATAAGAATTCAATTAATAGGGGGCGTTTCATTGTTCTGATGATGCACTGATAACGCTAAATTTCTGGTGATATCAACGCCATCACCGCATTTGGCACAATTTTAGCAAGTATATTGAATCTTTCCTCAGCGTATCTAAAAGAAACTAACGTCACGGCATTAGAAATGTAACGCATAAACGTTTATGTGATATATAATTAGGGAGGAGTGAATTGATATTTATTTAGGCTGTGATGCTGGGAATAATCAAAGAGGTTTCGAAATAATCGCAGGGAAGTCTGGTAACTTAAATTGAAAATAAGTTCCGTGGAAACTATTGAGAAAATACTCATTTTAAATACTACTACTTTTGAGAAAATACTACTTTTTTATGGTTAAATATATTATGATAAATCTGTCTTAACCTATACTCGATAATGCTCACGAAGAATTTATATCTCTTCTAAAATACCTACTGGATTGTCATGTGAAGAATGCTTATGCGAATTACACCTGTACTTTCCGGGGAACGGAAATAAACTACGGCTCCCCATGGTCCAGGAAACAGGGGAATCATTTCGTTTAGGCTTCTCCAATGGTGACACTGACTTCTTCGAAGATATAAACCCCTCGACCCTCCATTATAAATCTCTCAGATTCTTATCTTGGTTAAATGTCCCATTTCGCCAATCTGTTAGCGACGAAAGAGACTTTGCGTCCCACAATTGCGTCTACCACAGTAAACACTCATTTCGGAAACCTTTAAGGGCGTGCACTGAATAACCGTGAAATGACGGGATGTGACTCTTTACGCAACTAATAACGCAGAAGTATTACCTCCGGTACATTTATTACGTTTAACCTCAAAAAAGGGAGCGCTGGACTGCTGTCTCGAAAAATTCATCACAACATGAGCGACTCTCCCGTTTATTTATGCCTTCCTGCGCTCGTGCGATAATTGACGGCCATGCGGTGCGGAGTAATTTACTTTTTTTTTCCTTTTAAAATTAAAATAAAAAATTTCAGCCCTCGGAATCACTGGTAGTTGCATGGCTGCATGTTTATCTCCATCTCAATGAATTATACACTGCAAGTGCCCCGCATCGACCTTTAATTTCCGTTGCACCGTCCGAGCTCTCGCTAAGTATGAGGCGGGAATTTTTCGTACGATGATAGTTGCGGTTTATTTCCCATAGTTCCCCGCTCTGTGACGTCACGTGGGACGAGGGAAAGGCTTCCTTCTCCCCACCTCCCTGGCCCGTGAGTTTGATAATCGGGTCTACCACTCACCACAGCAACCCTCAAGCACACAATCCGAACCTTGTTAACAATGGTTCGTCGAGCACGGAACCGATAAAGCAATTTCCTCTAACGCCCTCTCGAGAAAGGGGATCGGCCAGCAAGAGTGGCTGTTGACGAGGGGTGAGGATTGCCAGGGGGGGGGGAAGAGGAGGGTGAGGAGGACTTCGGGTGGGTGGGAGAGAATGGACAGTTCGGGCTGCAAGGAGACGGCCATTTGAAATATACATTTGCAATTCAGATGAACGCCATTTTCTCCTATCGCACGCATTCACGGAGAAAAGTCCAACTTCTCCGTGGGGGGGGAGGGGATAGGGGGCAAAACGGGTAATATGATAGAGTGTGGTCCGGGAGAATTGTTCAGGCCACGGCTTAGCTAACTGTTCAAAGTTTACGAGTCTAAAGTCACTGATTCCCGTGGGAATGGAGTACGAAATTACTCGCGGTATATTAAAACCATTCAATTTCTCATACTCTAAGCCAAGATTTCAAAGCTTTGCCATTCACACTTTTTTCAAAGAATATGTAAAAGGTATGACATATCCAAAAAGACTAATTACTTTTCTATGCTAAGACTTCGCTATTTTTGTAGGTAAATGATTTATTCGTACCGAGTTGCCCCTCTTCGTTTCTAGTAGTGCTGTTTCTGTCCAAGTAGTTTGCATTTCTGGAACTCAGTAGTCCTCTTCCAAGCTTCAAATCTTAACGTCTAAAATCACGGTTCTGATTCCTCTAATATAATTTTATTTCATGTATCATTTCCACTTCTCCTGCGCATCTTTTGGCTTACCTATCTTGCATTTTATGTGGTTTACCCTTTTATACCTCATGAAATTTCTTTCAATTCCTTGTTGAGTGCCTCCCTCCATTTCTGAACATCTTAATTATATGCCTCATCGAACTATTTCCCCTTTTCCAAGCTCAGTTATCCACTCTTTTCTCTCTTTTACACAATTAAGCAATTCTTGCCGTAGCCAATGACCTAATAATCTTTTCGTATTTCTCCTTCAAGTTTTTTTAGCTCCATTTACCTATTTCTAAGGGCACCTTTTTGATGTTCCAGTAAAATATGTACGCTTACAATTTCCAAATTTAAAAAGCTGATTTTCGGAGCACTAGATTGCAACAATATTTCACTCAATTATCGAGGTATTACATACAACGGGAAAGTTAAACCTTAGAAAAAGGACCGAAATTATATCTACAGGATATCAATTACAATTTAGAAGGACCTCAAATCGAAAAGAAAGTGATGATTTGATATAAATATTTATCAAAAATAACGAGATAGTTTCTCTGAATAATGGCTACAGTTTTTACATGTAACAATGAAAAAAATAAATGTTTTAGCGAGTGATGGAAACACATACTTGCATACTTGTAGAGAATGTTCTTTCCCAATATGTGAATCCTAAGTAGAATTTTGAATGCAACAAATCATCACCCGAGCGAAATTTAAGAGCACACGTGCCCAGCCCACTACCGCTTGATTTAAAACTTCTCTCCCAAATTAACACTTCAAGCAAGAGCATTCCTCTTTCCCCTCCTACCCGCTTGCAACGTAGGTAACTCACCAGGGCGATATGCAAAGGACGCCAACACCTAGGAACGTCATTATTCTGATCTACGGTTCCGAGCGCACTGGTAGTGGGACATAACTGCTCGTAAATCTCGCCCTAATTGGCGGACCTAATCGATGCTCTCCGCGAATGGGAGAAAAAAGGACTTCCTGCAACTACCTCCTGTTCATCCCACTCCTCCTCCTCACTCCGGGTGGTGCGAACACTTAAGGTCCTTTGTTCTTCTCCCGGGAGATCATCCCGCCGGGATGCGCTGCGCGGCATATCCCCGCGGACAGCGTGCCTTTCCGGTGCGAAAGGATCGACCGGCGGACTTGTGATGCTCGTCCCTCCCCAACTCGCCGCGTCCGTCCGCCCCACCCCATCCCCCTTCGTAAGAGGCCAGGTCGTCTTCCTCTGGGCGTAAATATCATTGTTCACGAACTTTTCTCTGCAATCGCACTTGGAAACACTCCAAGGGGAGGGGCTCTGGAGGGTTTGGGGGGAGAAGAAGGAAATACACTTTTGCGTCTTGTTCGCGCTCTCCGTTCCCAGTCGGGTCGGGCTAAACCCTTGCTCCGGAGATAAAAAGACAGCGATCTCAGATAGTGCGTGGTTGGCGCGAGCGTGTTTGCGCTCGCTTGCGTCCGTGGATGTGATGTGCGGAGGATGGAGAGGGCGCGAAGGGGGTTAAGGGAGAGGGCGAGGTTATGTGGAGAGCGGTGCTACGGAGAAATGGTCAATTTTTTAGCGGGTGGAGGGGGAGAGTGGGGGGGGGGGCGAGAAAGAGGAAAGAAATGGATTGGAGAGGTACCTACTAACCCAAGTCGGGAAAGGTCATTCGGAGAGGGGACTCGGGCCATTATCGATTCTATCCAATAAGTTTTTTTTTGCTGAAGACCGTTTCACAATAGCTCCGACGGGACAGAGGGTGAGGCGTTCCGAGTCATGCGCGCCCGTTTCAATTTTTCACCGCAGCTTGACATATTTAAAAGGGAAAATGATATTCTTGGGAGTTTTTTTTGTCATACTTTTGTTCAAAGGGTAACCGTATTTAACGATGAAGTAGTACAATCGAGGAGATCATTAAAACACACACACACAGAATTCCCGAGGGATTGTCAGAAATTCAAAAATCCTACGACGGCGTTCTTTCAAGATTCAGCAGAGTAGTTTCTAGAAATGCAAATTATTACGTAATATGAGCTGGCCGGTGGAGTGGAACGTTAATGATGATTTACATGGAATTCTTTTTCGAGGGCATATTCTAAATTTCCTATTCCTTTGAAAGAATGGTAACAGGAGTGATACAGGCTTCAAAATTTTCATACGGTTTAGATAATATCACAACATAAACGTAAATAATGAAAGGGCATTACCAACGAGGCAACGGTATAATTTTTCTTTAGAGATAATTCAAAACCCCTTCATCTATTGTGTTACAAAAATATGAATGCCCAAGACTGTAGTTCTAATGAATAATTATTTGAAGGTATCTGCTAAATACACACAGTTTACAAACACTAATTTCAATCCATTTTTTTCCCAAATGCTTTAAACATTTTTTAAGGTTTTGGAGATAGATGCTTATGAGAACCTAAAAGATGAGAGATTCACAACTGATATTCATGTTTCCTAATTAAGCCACGTACTTCATGTTTAACGATTAAAGATAATTACATTTTTAAAAAAGCCTGGAAATCGAAGTCCTTCCGAACAAAAAAGATAATTGTTGGTCGGAAATAATCGAGCGTTCATATAAAATTATATATTACCTCTCGATGAACCAACTCTCTCAGATAATATCTCAAACATGTATAAATACGACGTAGTCATTACTTGACATGTCTTGTACCTGATGATGGTTCCGTGAACCGAAACGCGTTGCTTGTTACTACTAAACTTGTGGAAATTGCACATTTGTTTTCTCATAGATAATATCTATTGAAAAATATTAAATATCTCAAGTGAATTGAGGAATGATTATTACTGAAAGTTTTTTTGCGAAAATGTGCGCGTATTTACGAAAAATGACAAGACTTCACAGATTGATTTCCTTTCGAGATGCATTTCTAGATGATCTAAGACTATAGGTGCTACATCTAAACGTCCTTGAATATGAGGAATGGGTCTACTAAATTCGTCATGGAATTCCTAAGGAAGATTAACTATGCAAGGAAAATGACTACAGGGATTAATTTTTCACAATTAACTTAGAACCTGTCAGATTAACTCAAATGAATAAGCACCAATGCACACGCAGAATTTTCATAAAATACTTTCCCTTGAATTCTGGAACAGGGTCAAATTTTCATTAGAATTGCACGCAAACGGCATTCAAAATTTCAACACGACTACCTGAGGTTGGAATATTGAATCAGATACTGCTAAAAGATCCATTTCAAACTAATTCATAACTAAGGTTCCACTTTCCGTTCTGAAAAGTTAATCGCATTTCGCAATATTTAGTTTGATGCAAAATTAATGCTCTATGATAAAAATGATGTATTCGAATATAATAGCCGTGGAAGAAGTAAACAAAGTTAATGTTCGGGCATGGCGAACCACGGTTTTGGGAAAAATAGTGATTTATTTGTTTTTCCGGCCAAACTTGACCTAATAACTAGATATTCAAAAATGATCTTTGCTCATTCAAGCCGAGCCTCACAATTCTAAGAAACTATTGGTAAATCAGTTTATAAAATGTAGATTTGTCCATACAATCAATTGTAAAACAGAAGTGGAAGATTCCAACACTAAAAAATGATCTAAATTTTTGGCTGACAATTTGCCCTGTCGCTGATTTCATGCTCAAGTAGTAGTATTTAGGGGAGGCGATCGACAGCTGAGGTCATTTGCGCCATAGGGGATGGACAGGATGAAGGGTGGAGAGAAGCCCGGCGTCGGCATTAGCCTACTCTTTACGAAAGGCGCCAAGGGCTCCGCAGCTTAACGTTCCATCCGACGGACGGAGTACAAACTCAAAGTGCCCTCCACAGAGCACCTCAATTAGGGATCGAGATACCTCTGAAAAATATTCAACGCCACCGGGATTTGAACCCGGGCCCTCTGGGCGGGAAACCAGTACGTTAGCCCACGCACCATCTCGATCCCCTTCATACTAAAATATTTTTCCCGAGGATGCGTAAGGACGTATATTGTGCAATATGCACTTTCTAAATGCGTAAGACAAATTGTTTATAGTAATAAATATACTAAAAGCTAATCTGGTATTGATTTATTTAACCGTCTTTAATAATACCAGCATATTTTCTTTCATCTTGGGTAATCGACTGGATGTTTGGCAATAAGCCGCAGTCAAACCATTCGGAAACTCTGCTACCACTCCTTCGTTATTGGTTTAAAGATCCAAGAGATAGTACAATATAATCAATCGAGGGAAACATGATACCTTGATCATTATTGCGATTTGAAATGTAATTATTCCTCCAGAATTGAGATAAATGCTCGAAAAAATGACTTTTCGGCGAGGTATTTCCACCATTCAGCGGCAGTAGAGCGACTCAAATTTCCTCCCACCGGAGCACGACGCCGCACGCTACGCGCTCCCCCGGCGCGGGGCGATGGGGAGCAGAGATACCCTTATTCCCGGAGAATGGAAACGGTTAACGGCGCTAAATTTTTCCGAAGGCGCGGTACATACGTGGTCGGGAGTCACGTTCGCGGGCGTGAGATCAAAACGGCACAACAGGGTCGGGGACCGGGAGAGGGATTTTATATCTCCCCTCATCTCTCGTGGCCCGAATCAACGTCACATTTGCAAGCGCGCATCCCCCTCAGCGTCCACCCCCTGGAACATTCGCGCGTGCCTGGAAAATCGCCGAGATCCCCGAACCGATCCCCACCCCCTGCCTCCCTACCGCCACCCACCTTGAGCATTAATCAAGCGCTAATTAGGAGGTGGATAAAGAGTCCGCCCCCTTCTATCTCCTCTTTCCTGCATTCCCACGGCCGACCCTCGGAATGCGGGTGGGCTCCCGCGGCTCCGAGGCATATGACGCCATGGCGAAATGCCGAAGGGATGCCTTTGCCGCCACGCCGCATCGATCCCTTTAATTGCCGTGACGGGAAGCACTTTGCCACCGCGTGAGCGCTTTCGTGCACCCGTGGGGAAGCCGCCTTGGCCATCTGACTGAGAGGAGCACCGCACCGAAGACTGTTCTTCTGCGCGATAAAATAGCAAAGAGCGTATAAGACAAGTAGGCTTGATCTTTTCCTTGCGGGAGACCCGAGACAGGAAATAACTATGTCGACTGGAAAAGGTTAAATAGATAAGAGGCATCGGGAGCTTCAAACTTTGAAGAAACAACTTTTGACTTGGAGCGAATGATAATTTAAGTCAGCATATTTCGGATGATAGTATCGATAGACTGGAGAAGAGCCGGATGACTTAATTGTTGACTCTACATTCTGAGGTTATAGGGAATTGTTTGAGTTTGTCTATCATGCACGTTTTGATACGGTTTACAGTCTGAAGATAAAAAAATCGACACGAAATTAGAGGAGATCACCTGATATTCCAATGTCCACATATTCCATCGGCCATTTTTTTCCTAAACCCTTCTTGTTTAACCAAATTCATGCGATTAAAGACTGGATTACTAACATGTCCTGCCACGCGTCCTTGTGGCGGTTTGCAGAGTACCAAATACTACCTTTAGATTAAAATGTAGCTGTAATACGAGAAACGGCCCACATCATTATTTGCCGAACGCCATCATTTCTTAGTTTCTGCTCAAGGCTTCGTCAAGGAGTGTGGGGAAGAGGCTCCACATGATGGAGCCTCCATCCTTGAGGAGGAATTGTTGATAATCGTGCTTGAACTCACGATAATATTTCACTTACTCAAGGATTGTTTTACTTCAAGGATTGTTTACGCATTGATTTTTACGTTTCATGTAGTTTCCTGAAGCCCTACTCCGAAATCCTACCTACACGAACATTTTAATCGTTTCACAAGTCCATTAATGTTACATTATTTTTGATAATTTAAATTAGAATAACTTTTAAAATAACATTTGTTCTTTGCTGAAAAAGATACTGCGAGATTTATCTACGTCTGCGCTCCCGAGCGACCCATCGTCGAGAGACTAGGACGGTATTGGCAATAAGATCCTTAGCCAACGTTCATACGTCTATTTTTGGTGGTCTTCTTTTCATTTTATTAAACTCTTCTAATACTCCACATTATCATTGTACTAATGGCCAATGGCACCCTGAGGAAACTAAAAGTTATATTTGCGACTCAAATTATTCAAACGGCGAAATTAATATCGCATTAGATTGTCATTATTTGAATTATAAATAAGCTGAATGACCACATTAATGCAGTTGAAGTCTTCATTCATTTCCTTTATAAAAAATTCAAGAACCCTTGCCGTCATGATTCTTTTCCGCCAATATTCGCAATGTTGGAAAATTATGTAAAAATCGGGGTCGAGTCGAATAATTTTCACAGTTTGAAATTTCTACATTTTAAGATCTGAAGAATAAAAAATCGAGAAAAAAATTCCCGAGTTTCTGGCTTCCGTTCTTGATATTTTACTGCGAGGCTTCAGTCTAGATTCCAGTGTCTCGCCCACTGACTTGAGGGCATTAAGACGCAGGCTGAAATGCTCTCGAGAATTGTGATTGGGTTTAAGGCGCTTTAACGACACTTTTTGCATCGTGTACAACATCTAAGGATATCATCATTGCATCACGCACATGATATCTCTCCCCAAAAGGAATTCGAAGTCACGAACTTGGATTTAAGAGGTCGGACAGATCTACCAACCAAGACTTCATCCCATTTTCATGCCGCCTATCGTTAATGGAATGAAATGCATTTGAAAGATCAATCTTTAATCTTTTATTTTAATCTCCTTGTTTTATTTCTACCGATCTAGCTTCTGTGATACAACAAGTTTCCCTCACCCTTCTCCGAGAGATGTTGTCATCTCATTGGGCGCACATCTCATTCCCTTCCCTATTCATTTCGGAGCTGGATTGAGGAAATGGTGAGAGCGAGCCGTTTTCTCCATTATAGTTCAAGGTGGGTGGAAGCGAATCTAGGTTACGCGACGGTTAATTCTTGCAAGTATCCAGGCAGCGGGAATTCCTACTTATAAAGAATGTGCGGGCACCGACTAAGCGTCTCGGCATCGCGCGCATTTGCGCAAGTATTGATAAAAATATTTAGGTCGATTTTACAAATCCCTTTCTTTGCCACTGCCACTCGTAACATGAAATTGAATGGGAAATTTACCAGACCATGGGAGTTCACAGGGAAAAATCACTCAAGGAACGTGAGGTGACAGAAATGATATTTATTGATATGAAATGAATAACTAAGAAAAGACTTGCCGTTAGGGGTATCGTATTTTCTTGCATAATTAAAAGGTATTGAAAATAAGCGGCACTAGTAAAAATATTAACAATATTCTCCATTGTATACGATTGCACTTCCCCCCCCCCCCCCCTAGTGATTCCGGAGGGGCAATTGTGCTAGGTCATTCAAATCTCGGAGGGGAACGTTGACCTGTTTTAATTTTTTATGAATTAAATTAACTATGAAAATGATACAAGTAATCGGATAGCTATCTTCACGGATGGTGCTTTTTATTAAAAACCCTCATTACTGAGTGATGCAACAATCCTTTCACTGAAAAATTAATTCCCTGCATCATATTCAAAATTAAATTCTTTCCCCTTCCAAAGTTAGTTGTGAATACGTCGGATGCAGCACTGATTTAAGTTTTTTTCGCCCCAATCATACAACAAAGTCAGAATACCAACTGATGAAAACTTACTCATTAAGTAGAGCACTCCATCACTCTGAACCAGTCTTTCGAAAAGTTACGATTAAAATAATTATTATTTTGAAATACAATTTTCGTCAATATAGTCTGCAACCATACCATATCTAATAGTAACGTTCGCAATTCGATTATATCCTTCCTTTTCGCAGAATTATTCTTCGAGCTAGTTGGCGGCCAATAATGCCATGGATTCATTCGATTGGCTGGATTTTTATCCTTTTTGTAGATATGGGTGTAATTCACACGGATTTTGGATGAATTTGAGACTCGGCGGGGGTTTGTCTAATGTAGCTTTTGTGGATTGGAAAAGCGACCGGAAAAGAGGGGGTCACGTCACCTCCAGATTTCCCTCTCCTTTGTTTCTTCTCTCTCCCCTCCCCCCTCATTTAATTCCTGCCGCCCCCCCTTCCCTGTTGCGCTAACCCCCTCAATGACGCCGGAGAAACAAAGAGAAATCCACCGGAGATCGCACAAGATGAACACGGCACGTGAGGCAACTGTTTTGTTTGCTCTTTCCTTTTTTTTTACCTCTCTTCTTGTTGGGCTCCCAGCAGGTGGGCTCAAGACCCCTCCCGCTCCCCCATTCTTGTTAAAGCAAGATGCCAAGCAGAAGATCCCCATCTGATACATCAATCTCCACCCTTTTTCGCTGCCTCATAAGTTTTTCTCCTTAAAAACCACCGGTAAATCTTAGATGTGCTGCCGTGCGACGAGATTGTGTCAGTCCACTCCCTTCCCGCGCAGGGATATGCATCTGGCTAATTGCGTGACCAGGAAAGAAAGGATCACGGCGTGAATTCGCAATCACGTCGGGCTTGGACGTAGTTATCCAAGGAATTGATTAGGATAGGCGGCGAGACTTTGTGAAATTCCGCGAACAGAAGGATGAAAAGAACTGGCTCGCGAGTTGAAAAAACTACCTGGAAAGCCTTCCCTTTCTTCTTTATGAGATTAATTCTTAGGTCTTCGTTGCCAAACAATTCTGTCGAACCCTTTCGCTGGTAATTGTAGAGATAGCAAGAAGATGGCTAAAATGATAAAAATTTCAACCCTGATAAACGCTTCCTCCAAAGAGAGTAAGGAACCATTATTATATTTTTCAAATGTTATGGTAAGGACTATGATAATTCTGATGACGGGTAAGAGTAATAAAATGTTCAATGTTGCATTCAAAAATTAAAAATGCTCGTGGTAATTAATAATAAACGGTTAATTTTTATTTATCAGCAGAAAAATTAAAGAGTGGTATGAATCATTGGGGGGTAATCAAGGTGAAAGATTTTTACAGCCTGAAATTGTTGCTTTGTAATGGATATCTATCGGATGAATCCGTTGAAAGCTACTGTCAGGGCATCTCCCTCAGTTTCTAGGAATTAATCCCTAATGTTTGAGTCATACCGTACCGATGGTATAGCCGAGATGAAATGCCTTTTGATATCAGCACAGAGAGTCCATTAAGTCATATTTTCTATGCATCCATGGGAATCCGCCAAAAGAGTGTTCCGTTTCAATCATGGTTCACAAGTAGGAATCTTAAGTAACAAAACGAGATATCATCACGTTAACATGTTTATAGACTAAAAATCCGTTACAAAGTTAGTATTTTCGGGATTAAAGTTAGTTATGAAAATTATTTCAAATAAAATAAATCGTCAAAAAACTAGAAATATGGCTCTTGAGTGATGAATATGTAAGAATATGATTAGTGGTTACAAAGGTTGATAAGGGGAAAAATGCACTTTGAGAACTTCGGCCATTAAGGTATTATCTTTCAGATTTTCACCCATCCCACAAAGAGAGAATTTGCATTTGATTTTCGACAACGTCAAATAATTCGTTACGCTACTGGTCTGCATCGCAGCCGTCGGAAACATGACCACTAATGCCCGTAGTGCCGTGAGCCTAAACGAGGTACGCACGAAATCACAACCCATGCCTCCTTTCACTCCTTTCCCAATGTTCTCAAAGTTTCTCGCAATTAAAAGAAAATATTAACGGCTACATACATACATATATATATATATATATATATATATATATATATATATATATATATATATATATATATATATATAAATATATTAAAACTTTAAACCTTATACAGTAATGTTTTCGCGGTGAAGAATTGAATGCTAAGATTCTATTTTTTTGTTTCATGATCCTTGAACATCTAATATTTTACTTTGTGTAAACGAATTTAATTTCATAGCGTTCATATTAACAATATGCAGCAACTTTTCCACTTTTTAATCAAAAACTGTTTGTGATTTTGCTTTATATTTTGCAGTCTTATTTCATATTCACCTTTGACATAATATAAAGTTAGGTATTTCCATGGAAAAAAGTTGATCGAAGTAATAAAAAGTCATTGACGATGAGAAAAGCACTTCAAAACACTCTCACCGATCGTCATACAGTTGAGGGTGTCTAATGTTATGCAAGCCTCGTTTCATTAGAAAAGAATTTCGTACATGAAGGTGATCGAGTAAAGAGAACCCTCCAGCAAAGGTGAAAATATCACCACAGTACTTCTCCCTTGTTGGGGAAATTAAAGCCCAAACACAGTCAACATTTTCTCGATAAAAATTCTATCCGTAACCACGGCGATTCGGGACAAAGAGAAATCATTGCATACAATCTGAAATCCCTCTTCACCGGCGCCATTTCAACTCCCTCCCACAGCAGACGGTCAATGGGCAGTGCCGGACTGAAAGAGGGCTCGTCGAGGCGACTCCAAAGGTAAAAGAAGGCAAAAAGTAAGGCCTTTTTCGAAGAATCCCTCACTGCACTCTTCAAAAGAGATTCAGGTCATTTCACCACCAGCTTCCGCTGCTGCCAACCTTTTCGAAATATCAATCCCTCTCCTTCTCTCTAACTCTCCATTCTCCCGAATTGCCTATTAATGTACATATTCACCTCAATTATCCGCATTATATCTCACTCAATACAGTACATTCCCGTCTTGAGAACCATTTCCCTCCGTATTTTTTTCCCAGAGCCCATTCTCGCAGCCATTACCACACAGCCAACTCCTCTCTTGAGCACCGACTGATTTCCATTGTGGCCGGCGACACCTCCACCCCAGCTTCCTTATGCGCTTGTACTTCCCTTTCTATGGCGTTAAACCAGAGTTCGTTTGCCTAAATCTCAAGACGATGCAACTAGACACGCAACTCGAGATGCTAATGACTACGAGGATCTTCAACGCACTACTAGGAATCTAACAGGTGGATGGAGCTACATCCCCCGTCCCACGGCAAACCGCATAAACTAGTTAACTCTCTCCTCGACCCTCAATTTACTCCACTGAATACATTTTCACAGGAGAAGGAGATGACTGGATGCACGATCTTTGCGCAGGTAAATTCGCGTGAGGTTTGTCCCATCTCTTTGCAATGGTTAGGTAAGATATGGCGCTAAAGTTACAATGAATTTCACAATGAATGGACGAAAACAGCATGAAATTTTCAATGCATTTACCTTGCTCATGTTTGAAAAATTATATATACATGTATATATGTGATTGACAAATATATATATATATATATATATATATATATATATATATATATATATATATATATATATACACACACACACACGCACATATGATTGTATGACTGACAGGCAAATTTATAAAAGCCACTTACTATCCTATGGCTAGAGAAGGGATAGAAATCCGTGATATTAAAAAAGTGGATACACAAAATGTGACACCTATAGGCAGTTCTGAATGCTTCAAGAAGTTTGCTTATGTGAATAAGTTGTGTAGGTTAAACGTAAATAAATGTTGAACGTAATGCGCCGTATGCAAATAAATTGTCAAAGGTCTTTCCTATCTGCCGCCTTCGGGTAATATGTAGTTATGGTAACATATTTATATAATTATATATACCCTGCAAGCCACCACCAGGGTGTGTGGCAGGGGGTGAATACACATCGGAATAATTTTACCCGAATATGAACCTACCGCGTTCGAACAATGTCATCATAATCCCTTATCATACGTGGAAAAAAGGGCATTTTAAATCTATCTGTTCTACACTTAATATCTATAATTTTATTAGCATGACATCTCCTACCGTAGTACGATGGGGGTAACCATGCATTTTCAAAATCACTGCTAAAGAGACCTCCTTCCAATTTATGCAAGAGCTCAATCTGTAATTTAACCTTCACTCCACGAGTGATTTCCAGCCTTGCTGCTCTAATATTTTGGATGCACTACTAAGTTTATCATAACAACGTTTTACAAATCTAGCTCCTCTATGCTGCACGCGAACCAATTCGGTAATTAATCCAACTTCGTGAGGATCCCATATACTTGCAGCATGTTCTACATGAGGCCTAACTAGCGACAGATAACATTTCTCTTGGACCTTTTCATCACATTTACCAAGTACTCTTCTAATAAACCATAATTTTTTGCTAGCTAATAGTTGGTTAATTTTTTGTCAACATATTCTCCGTACGTGTTTCACCCGGGAGAGATCGTGAGTGAGGGTAACGCCTAGGTATTTAACTGAGTCTACACATTCAATTTCGGTGTTTCCAATGCAGGAGGCGTTTGGGTTGGAATTACTCTTTTCTAAACATTCATGACTACGAATTTTTTAAGTTTAATTCTAATTGCCAAGTATCGCACCAGCGTTGAATAGCATTAAGGTCATCTGACAGCGCTGCTGTGTCCTCAGGATCACGGAAATCACGGTGAACCACTGCGTCGTCTGCAAATAAACGTATCTTACTAGTGACTACGGAGTCAAAGTCAATCAAGAACGTTATCGCCCCCGTTTGGTAAAGTGACAAGTTGATTCAATGATTTCGACGTAAAAGAATTCAATAGCGATTGGCAGATATCTTTGTCTTTTCCCCCCGTTTTAAAAATATGTGTTCCAGTCAATAGATGGGACATTGAAATCTCCACCGATTATGACGTCGCGATCATTGTGTTGGGACAAGAAACTTTTGATTTGCTGATCTAATTATAGTACTGAATTGTCTCTGTCGACTGGCGATCTGTAAAATGCGCATACATAAATTCTTTTGGATTGAGAACTTTTAATTGAGCACCAAACCATTTTCCAACCACTACCCGGAATTACCTCAGCCCTGCTGATGCAAGAATTTTAAACTTCAACAAAGACACCACCCCCGATTCTATTTGTTCTGCCATTTTTGTAAACGGAAAAGTATTTTGTGAAAATTTCACTGTAGACAATATCAGTGGATAACCAGATTTCTGTCCCAATAATTATATCTGAGCCTGTGCTTTGAATAAGGTGATGATATTCTGCGACTTTATTTTTTGAACTTCGTCAATTTAATACCAATACAGATAATGGTCCCTTGACATTACGGGTTTTGGAATTTTAAAAGAGGATCGTCTCCTTATTAATATTGAATCCCTTATAAAATTTTCGGCCCGATACTATATGATTGGTCTTAAATGAACTATTGCTAGCAATGAGCCTCACTTCATTTGAAGCTACATAATTTGGCAAAGAAGACTTTAGAGACACACAAATTGACCAACACGCTGATCTACACTCTCTAATCTAAAAAAGCTAATATTAATTCGTTACACTAATTAAAATATATATTAATATTAAGAATTTATAAATTTCACATTTGGCTCAAAAAATGACTACCAATCACAGAATACTCTTACAAATACAAGTATCTATGAATGCTAGGCTATATGGTTGCATCACCAACACAGAAATCTGCATGAATTCCAAGGCAATAATAGAGATGATTTAAAGTCGTGGACCTGCATTTATCATTAGTAGTAGCCGAGACAACAACTTAAGATTTCCAAAAAAATTACTACTCTAAAAATTTCACTCAAAGTCTAACGCTACGAAACTCGACTCACAAATATTTGAAAGAGCGCCACTCAAAGAGAAGTAATTTCAGAATGAAAACACATGAAATCATCAAGTTTTTCTCCTTGGCCATTTCACTAAGTGGATTTCTCCCGAAAGCAAAATATAATTTCAACGAACGTCAAAAAGGGGTGATTTCGGGGATAAAAGCGTGAAGTCATCAAGGGTATCATTGAGTGGCATTGCGCTAAGTGGATTCCTTCAAGAGACATTAGTGATCTTCCTCTGTGCATCGGTGATGACGGAGAGGGAACTTTGGTTCATTTGACCACCCCATTCGCTCCGGATTTACCCATGCCCAATTTCTCCCGCCCTCTCCACATTCGGCTCCCTCCACAACCACTCCGAAAAGGCCCGCGCTGTCACGCGGAGCACGCGCCGACCGCAGGCATCTGCTGCGTCATTGGAGAGGCGTCCCGAGAACAAAAAAGCGACCGCCACGGCCAGCGGGTTGGGAAGAGATAGGCGGGATGAAGGAGGATGAAAAAAAACACCCGTTATTGGAATGGGCGATGAGGATTTCACAAACCACCGCACCAACGGGTTTTCCCAATTAAGCCGAGAGCTGGGTGCTCTCGGGAGCACAAAGAAACCCGGGGACAATCGGGACTGCGCCATTGATCGATCCCCGCCCGCAATATTCAATGTCTTTCCCCCGCGATATTGGAGAAAGTGGCTGGTAATATATTTTTTTGACAAACTTTTTGTCTCGCGTTAGAAAGTGAACATCTTCGATGTAGAACAACAGAAGTTCTAAGAATTATTCCTGTGAAAGGAATAACACACTCGAAAGTATAGGTTATGAATGGAGAGAAAAAAGTGGATTCGCTCATTTTTATAGTAAAATTGGCTCACAAAAACTATTACTTTCTACTATTTTGGAAGTAAGAGGGAAACATCGGCTCCGCCAAGCACTAACGTCTCGGAAGAAATGCAAAACTGAGAAATATCGCAATAGGAAGTTTGAGTGCTTTCTAAAAGAAAGATGACAGAGGACTCGTCCACCAATATTTCAGAGCAGATAATGGCAAGGTGCTGAGCGTATTTCGACTATGACAATACCTGTGCGTATTGATGGTAGGGTCTGCATTCTGATCAACTTTTAAGGATCGGTGCATCAGTTTCCCAGATGAATATAAATCGTGCAAAGATTACGAAACATTACCAGCACTCTTTCCAACGAAGCAGAAGAACCCAGAAATATTAAACATTGTAGTAATAACTCTTCACAAACAAAGGCTATGGCAGTAACGCCAATGGAGCAAGATAATAACACAAAGTGTCACATTTTGTCGGTCACTGACTTTGATCCATTAATTGCTCCCGTGTATCGTGATTTAATTATAATCTTTGTGATTTATAATGTTTCACACATAGCTATTATATGTTGCTCTAAATGGGCACATATAATAATATCAGCTTCGATAAGGAGAACTCCATAAATTGAAAACATGTAGTTCGAAGGTTGAGCAATGGCATGAATACAAATTATTTAGAAAAGGGTTTCTATCAAAATGGTAACCGCTAGGGTGTGTGGCAGGAGGTGATTACACACCAGGTATGCAACTTCAAAAGTGAAGTTTTTCATAATTTTTAGAGTCAGCATATTTCTGTAAAATAATTCAAATAAGAAGATCATGATAATTGCTGGACTACGGTATCTAAGTGAGATATACTTCTCTATGCTTATTAAAGGAGCTGTGCGTAGCAAAGACAATAACTTAAGTTAAACGAGATAATGAAAACTCACCGGGCTACTAAGAATGAAAAAAAAATACTTTGCCCCCCCCCCCAAGCGCATTCGGATGATGTTATTCTCATCAATGATTCTTCGTGGGAACAATTACATTTAGACCTAATAGAACGTAGCATAATATTTGTGCATTATTTGGGTCCCCTTAACCACAAGTAGATTAATAAATCCCAATTAAGGTGAAAACAAAGGAAATTGAGCTTGTCGCACTGGGCGAAAAGGAATAAAAAGCAAATATAACAAATTAAATAAAGGCAGATTAAAAGGAAACGATATATTTCTCATGCTCTACCAGTATGTCTCAAAACAATATTCAAAAACATTTGGGAATGGTCCTCAATGGGTAGCTACTCTCGGAATTAAAATCCGAGCTCCGAATTTTTCGGGGCCGATGAGAGACACGAACTACCATACGAGACATAATGCATGTTTCACAACTTAATTGTTTAAATCTCTTACTTAGTTTACAACTCTTAGTAGGTACGAAAAATCATTATCTCAGCCATACGATTCATTGAGTAATTTAAGCTCAAGCGTCCTCATTCAGGAAACGGAGCCCTGCAACACAGCTTCGCGCACGACTTCACGCCGAAGTAATTGCGCCATACTTCTTTGCCCGGGAAATAATCCGAAACTTGGCTCCCACCTCCCCTGGGATATGGATTCAGCGATCTGCTCATAACTCGTCGCCCGAACCGCCGTAAATATGTTACATCGCTATCTGCCTACCTCCACTCCGGCAGTTCCCTCGTCGACCCCCGACCCGAGCCTCGGAGAGAACGGCTGGTCGCATGCAACCCTAAGCAAATGAGCTTCCCTTTTGTAAGCGACACCCTAGAGCATTAACAACGATTCCATCATCCTGAGGACGGTATATGACCCATGTACCTTACAACTTCTCCCATTATGAGCTCATGTGCCACGCCGCATCACAACGTGACCGCCTGCAATCATGCTTCGTGCAATGCATACTTCACTCCCTCCGCGTGGCCCGACAGCAAAAAGGGAGCAAGAGTTGATCTCGTGAGTGCCGCATTGTTTCGACGCCATGGCTTTAAAGTTTGCGAGTGAATCTTTTCCAGATCAAATGCCCTCCATAAATTGTCCATAAAGTGATCTGGTAAGAGGGAAATTGTGTATCAGTCGGCGCTCTGCAGCCGCTTTTGTTTTATTGCATCTGCCTTCGCTACAGGTGGCCACTTGGAAGCGTTATGTTGGTGCTTTTCATGGGCACCGAAAGTTGAACATTTATTTTTCACCAATATATTTATTCCTTTCATCTTCCAATGAAGAGGTGTTTAGATAAATTTAAGGCAATTCTCGAATAAGGAGAATTTACCCGAACATTTTAAGCTGTAATGGATATCATCGAAGGTTGGAGGATCTACTTTGTGAACAACCTTTTTTTGTGTGAAAATATACCCAGTTTATTTATTCAGTGAGTAATTTATATCTCCTTTTTAACGGTTACTTTACATACTATACCTGATATAACAAACTAATTTCCCCCTAAGCGTGGTCGGATAATTATATTCTGATAATAATATTCAGATCGCTATCATGATCTCTAATATCATACGTAGTACGATGGAGATAATAATATGTTTTCAGCACCTTCCCTAAAGAGACCTTCCAATTCATGTAGGAGATTTAATATGCAATTTAACCTTCGGCCCAAGAGTGATTACCAACCTAGCTCCTCCAATAATTTTGATATAATACCCAGTTTATCATCACATTTTTAAAATCTAGCTCTCCTACGCTGAACGTTGACTGTTAACTGAAATGGAGATGCGTTTTTGAAAAACGATAGAAATTTGAAGGTTATATGATGATTTTTCAAGCATCTAAAATTCGTGTTTAACATTTTGCTAATGAGAAGGATTTGAATTATCACTAATGTTAAGATCAACAGATTCAAAATACAAAATCCATCTTTGGTAGAATATCATTATATTTATTAAATAGCACCTTGAAAACCACCGCCAGGGTGCGTGGTAGGGGGTGATTACACACCAGACTACTTTGACGACAAAATACCCCCTCTCCAGGTCGTAAGTTTAAATATCATTAAATCTGTGGTTTTAAATTATACCTTAATATTTCGAAGATCGGCTAAGATAACATCAACACTTCAGGGTTCCAATTGCAGCGGTTCTGGTTCTGCGACCGGAGAGTATATTCATTTCCTCCTATATAGACCTGCCCATGGGATAATTTCCATAGTATACCTCCCAGATTTCACGATTACATAAAAACCTCTCTTTTGAATTTCTAACCGGAACAATTATTACAAAAATATTTTTCTAACAATGACGAACTACATTGAAGTCAATTTAGTGTCCGTGAATATATTTTAGGAAAAAGGATAGCATCTTCAACTGTATTAGTATACCACTTGTTTAGGGTCACCCGGATAGTAAAAGTAATTCACTGGACGCATCAAAGGTGGATAATATAATGTTCTACTGTAAGCTATATAAGAATGAACATGAACGTACACGGACACAAAACATGGGTCGGGGCCTCTATAATATGAGTGTTTACAAACGGCAAAATATAAAAGAGACAAAATGCACATAATCAAAATATGAATTACTGCCATGATAGTATTAATGAAGAACGGTTTTCAAACATCAGATTCAATTCTCTTCATGGATAATGCTCATTTTTAATGACAATCCGCTTTCCAATTGTACTTGTAATATATATATATATATATATATATATATATATATATATATATATAATATTTATGGAAACTGATAATTAGATTTGTTTTTTTGAGAGATATTGGAAAGTACAATTGGAAAGCGGATTGTCATTACAAATGAGCATTATCCATATATATATATATATATATATATATATATATATATATATATATATATATATATATATATATATCCCGCAAAAGAGTAACGTTTGAGATGTTCACGTCCACTTTTGATCCTCAAATTGTCCAAGGTACAAGACAATGTTTAGAGATTAAAGAAGTATTTTGGACTATCTCATTTTGAAAAGTGGGACTATTAACTTCGGGATGGTATCGACAAGATTCATTGCCCTGGCGTGCTTCCTGGATCTCCAGCGTCTCCAGACGACGCAGCTTGTACAACCCTTCGTTTAAGCAAAATAAGATTGCCGCGTGAAGAAATTCCCAAATGGAAACAACTAAGTCAGAGATGAAGTAATGCCTTGGCTCTCTACTCTCGTTTCTCGAACCGGCATACGCAAAAGACAGCGGACAGAGTTTCTAGGTGGGGCAGTCCAGTTTAACGGGGTGACAGTCGCAAAAAGGGGAAAATGGCGACGTAAGGGTGAGACATAAATCACACGTCTCAGAGCGCCGAGGCGCAGTATTTCAATGCCCCCGTAATACAAAAATGACCACCACGGCTAGAATTTCGAATCGAATATATCATTCTTGCGAGTCTTCATCGGGCGCATTTTCTTCCAATCGAACGGTTACAACAAGTACTATGCAAACCCCTCATTGCTAACCCCTGGGTGTCAGCTAACAAGGAGGCAGAATAACTTCTAGTTAACGATTAAAAAGTATAAATATGTTTTATTCCAGGGTATCATTTAATTGCGCTCAATAATTTCAAGTTTATTCGTTGTCAGTCTGTTAAAAAAAATATCACTGTGACGCAGGTTGTACAAGTGTCAGGCCGTTGCATTTTTGCACGGAGTCACCTCACTTTAGCAGGCAAGTAACCTTTTTGTAACGTAAAGTCCCTTGAGAAATGAGTTATCACTGCCATTATTTTTCCTACCAGATACCGAAGGGCATCCAAATCATTTAATTTCGTGTGAGAAAATGAATTTGTCTCCAGTATGCAATAAATACCTTTCATAAGTCCACTAAAAGAAGAGTGAGATTTACAGATACTAATTTTTTCCATAACCTTTATTTTAATTTGTAGGATAATTTAGTTTATATGATTTTCCTTTTCAAAACTACAAATAAGGACCATAACAGTTTCAAACTTAACTTAGTGGAATTCCTTCATAATGAGGGCAGGGAAAGAAACTTTGCACTTCTCAAAACCATAGTCGTGTGAAGTAATGTCTTTACGTAAAAGTGCAAAGTTTCTTTCTCTACCCTCATTACTACTAAGGAAAACCAATAAGCCAGATTGTAGTCTTTTACGGAAATTCGACCAAAAAATGTATGCAGTAATTATTTCGGGGTCTATTTCGACTCCAAGTCGCTTTTTAAGTGGTATTTCAACAGGTCAGTGTACGATGGTTCACCTCTCCAGCCCGCCATTTCGTCCCTCCACCGTTCCCCGACCATTCCCTCTCCCTGGCCATTTAACCTTTAAGGCTGCATTTCATTCGAAGTCGAGGGGCGTGGCCTGGAGGATTCCGCGCCGTACTTATTTCGATTTCTCCCCGGGGGACGTGGAATCTCCCAGCGCGGCCCCCCTCCGCCCATCCATCCCCCTCGTGATCCGCCCGACGGAGCAGCACTGCGAGCCGTCAAACTTTTGGGTCGCGCGCGCTCGTGTGGGCCGCCGCGAGGTCGAAGTGTATTTCCTGTGGGCGTGGTCGCCGAGAGGGTGAAATCCCTACAGTACCTATACAGTCTTCCCCCCGACGTAACAGTAATTACGGGCGAGTTCGCGGGAGCAGGTACTGCCCGTCCTTCCCCCGATCGACGGACTCACGAGCGCGAAAGATATGCTACTCTCCCCGCCTCGCCCTCTCTGATGGTCTCACCCCGCAATCAGCCGGAAATTATCGCGTCCTGCCAGCGTTTCCTTATTCTTTGATCCCGATGGGGGTCGGGGGTTGTGGGGTATGGAGGATGATAGTTGGTGAAGGGAAGGGAATCGTTGCACGGCAAGAATTTCGCGTATTTTTTGCCGAGAGTTTGAAATACTCCTAAGGAATCATTGGGAAGAATGTTCGCAAGGGGAAACCGCAATTTCAGGCAGGATTGGTTCCTTGCGTCTGCTCGTGTTATTAAATTTTGTAATCACCGCTGAGATGGCAGTTCAGTAGATAGAGTTTATCGATTAAGGATGGGAAAGACCCGGGTTCGAATCGAGGTAATATTCCTGCACACCAAAATTTCGACCCAAGATGGCCCAACGTATGGTCATCAAACAATGGAGGATGCAAGCCCGGGAGGGCATCACCCCCACCCTTCTGCGGATTTTTTTTGGTTCCATTTAAATTTCAAATTAATATTACTTGTAGGCCTAACACTAATTTTGAAGCATTTTTCCTCCAGAGCATTATAGTATCTACTGTATGGTCAATTGACGTTACCAAAACAGTGTAATAATTCAAATTTAACATGAATTTCTAATTTTCTAAAAACAAAAGGCTATAAAGCTAATATTTCTTATATGAAAATGGCTATTCTCCTTGAAAGTCAAATTTAAACTCACTTCTGTCTTCAGACTAACATATACTAATCGTGACCCTTCAAAGAAGATCCAGGGAAAGAGCAAGGGATGGCATGAAAGGATGTTCCACCCCTATACCAAATTATGTGAATTTCACATACCGGAAGGTCTAAGCTCAATGTGAGGTCCTTCATCATCTATCCAACCAAACTTCGAATTGATTACCGGGGTTTTTATGATTCGGACAAGTTTAAAAAAATCCATTCGCCCGGAATTTGACCTCTTGATGTGCACAGAACGAAATATCCCCATATTCAATCCTTTTGACTACACCTTCAACCATTTTTTAGGTGCCGCCATTTCTCCGTTGCATTCAGACAAATCTCTTTCTCACTTAGCGCTTGTTGCTTGTTCTGCTAGTCCCACACTGCGAACAAAATTTTATTCCGGGAAGTAATTTTTGTTCATCGTGGTGAAGGTAGTCGTCATTGTTTTTTTTTTAATATTGAAGTGCGCCGATGGCTGAGTTCGTTCGCTGGGTCATTAACTCCGCGTAAGAAAATCGGTGCGACGCAACAGCATCCATTACCTAGGTGGATTTCCAACCCACCGCTCGAAGAGTGAGCCGGAATGTACCTTACCCAACGATCTGGCCTTTTCACCCCAAAAATACAGCCTTCACTAGGTCTGACTGCCCTGAACATGACAAGTCCATGTGGCCACCTTGCCCAAGGCACTCCACTGGATCGCGCAATGAGTTTGAACGATGAGGGGATCTCCTATCCCTCTCTGGTCTTTTCTTGCCGAGGGCCATCGGGGGCTCTAGGGGCTCTCCCTTCTCGAGGCGATCCCGAAGGATCCACGTTTCTCAGTGGCGCCCTCTTTCTCACCGTGGAGTAGTGAGTATTTATACTACAGTACAACGTGTGTGGGAGAAAAGTAAAGCCGCAATCTCCTTTTGTACAATATAGTTTGACTCAATGCATTAAAACTTAAAACAATACGATTCATCTTCTTTATTTAAAAAAAATATTTTTCAATCATTTATAGAAAATTTAAAATAATCAGAGAACTGGAGAAGTCGATTGCGTCAAAGTTTATTCATAAAATGAAGCACCAACGGTAAATTATCCTTCAATGTTCATATTTTAACTATATTTTATTCTAGTTGTTGCACTAATGTTATGCCATATGCTCTTATTTGTTACCATAACTATTGATATAAACAGTTTGCTGGCAATAGCCGATAAATTAATAATAGTGTTTTAATACCGTATTAAGTTTTAGCAGGTCGTGTAAGATTCCCATTGACGTGGTCTTACTTATGCGGTCTAGAACACAAATTAAGTTATCAAAATGCCGGACAAAAAATATATAAAATACAATGTACATTTACTAATTTAAATAATAGCCTAAATTACTGGAATTAGATGAGTAGCTGTCTTGCTTTTATAAGGTAACAAAATCAACCAAATCAAAACAAATGGTACTTTGTATAAAGCGAACGGTAACTACGGCCGTATGAATATAATAGGAAGAGTCAACCCCAGCCGTACTCTTATAAATGGGCAAAGGATGGGTGACGGATATTAGAGAAGATGTGTGCAGTAAATCAATAAAAATTATAAAAGATATGATAACTGAAAATAAAAGTAATAATAAAATAAATATAATAAAAATACTAAAAATAATTAAAAATAAATAGATAACATAAACAGTTAGAACAATGAAACGGAAAAAAGCGCAAATAAATCACTCTCTAGTTTGGATATACTATACAGCATTGATCCTTGCTAATCTCAAGGACTCACCCTCAATCAGGGCTTTCGAGAGGTTTCCCTCTACGCCAGGGGTCCACCAATCACACATAATAAAATTTTATTTAATTTTGCCCATTTATAAGAGCACGGCTGGGGTTGACTCTTCCCATGGTATTTTGTAGTAATACAAAGATGAGTCACTAATTCATTATACTATATTTCAAGTTTTATATCCGGAAGAGGATGCTGTGTTAGGATATTGCTTCCAAAATAAAATCCTACCAGGTTAGGTAAAACCATAGGCCCAACCGATTTTTGATGGCTTGCATACTTCCTTACTGAAGTGCTTACAAAAAAGCTTTACTGCGTAGGCAAGTTTCCTTAGCTATGAAACTGGGCGATAAACCTAAAACATTCATGCTCAACACATTTTCAATCTTTCCATAATTATAATAAGCTAAAAGTGATCTTAATAAGCACTTCGATGATTGGACTGGAGCTTGTCTATCAACTCCAACGGTGTGTGAATTTGGCTCATTCCGGATTGAATGATCAACTTCTTTCCCTCTTCTATCTACGGTTTTTTTTAAAGATTTGACAGCCATAAATTTACGCAGCAGGGTTTTCAAGCGTTGAATTGAGTAAGAGTGCACGGTTTTTGTATTTAGAAACACCTAGTCCTTGCAACTCGCAATACATTGAACTCGGGGAGAAGAGGCACAGAATCTCTATGTAAAATACCTAATTGAAAATCAGGATCGCTGATGGGTACACGTGATTTATAGGTCTGTCGGAGAAAAAAAATGCTTAAATTTAGTCATCTTAAAACATGAACTAGTTGCCATGAAAAGAACGTGAGGGGAAAACCAACCACTTACATGCGTGCGCTGAAATGTTTAAACTTGGCAAAAAAAACCGTATCCGAGTCACTTATTTGATCTCGGCAATATTTCAAATCCTAAGAGAGAAACGTCGAGAAAAAACGCAAGCGTGCAATCACTCAAGTGCAGCTGAAACACGTGGTATTCTTGAGTACCGAGATAATATCCTCCAAGTTACCTGAAGCGTAAAACGTAAAATTTCCGAGCTATGTATCACCTAATCTCGTATGTACAACCAAATGACTTGATATGAATTAGAGAAAAACTTCACCAGTCCGGTATGGCAATTTTTTTTATTACTTTCATACCCGGTAGTCCAAGGGTATGATTTTAATTTTGATACCAAAAGTGTTGCGAAAATTAGATACTCCCTAACCAAACACTGTTGATTTGAGAAAAATACCTTAATTTAAGTTTGGTGCCGCTATTATAGAGGAATCGGATTCTTGCAAACCCCTTAATCTAGTCTTGTAAGTGCCTTGCTAACCTAAACGCGAGTATGAAAAACCAGCGCATTTTTAAAGAAAAATTTTCTCCAAACTAATGGTAGTCATAAATCATTTGGTGTAACGTGATGACGAAAAAACAGAATCATTAAAGCGTAGGGCGGCAATTTTATTTATTAGAGAAATACTGATGACAGCTTTGGTTGGATTCATTAGAAATGATTGTATACGAGGAATGTTTTTTGTTATTTATTAAATTATACATTATACACACCTCCTCCAATTGTTAAAATGAGGATTATATTCACTAAGAACTACATTTAATGACAGTAGTTTCTGGTTAGGCCAAAGAATACGCGCAAAGATTATTGTACAGGCAGATATTCCTGGATTCTCCAGGACGACGCTGATAAATAAGCAATAACTAATAGATATAATATGCTGCTAATTCCATTATCGACCCTACTAATTTCTTTAAAGGTAGTTTCCATTTAGAATTCCCAAAAAACTTTTATCCTCAGAGAAATATCTCGAGACTGCATAGCATAGAATATAGCAAAATATTAATATAATAAACAATAGTCATTCATCATTCAATGAAATGGTAATTTTTCGTAAATACAGGTTTAGATGTATTTCTATCTTAATTATCAAACATTTTCTGATCTCTCCACAAAATTCTCCAAACATTCTAGCTGAAATGTCATTTATTGATTACATTCGAAAAAAAGAATTTGTATTTCAACCTTCCTCTGATAAATGGAAGTAAAAATTCGCATGTAGATAAAATGCATGAAAATATGTAGAGAACATAAAATATTTATACATCTGCTGTTTAAAGATAAATTGATACCAAAGGGTATTCTCGGGAAGAAATACGAATTAGTAACTTCTACGACCCAATATATTTTTTGTTAAAGGGCCACTATTTTTAGTTACAGAATATATGACTTTGGATAAAATATGTCCACATATTACTTCCGTGCTCTTCAAAGTTGAAATATTCTGTTGAAAATTGCAGGGAATTTTACAATTTTAAAAGGAATGTGCTTATTGAAATAAAATTCCGACTGGCATGGTATTTCACGTCTTTTATATATATATATATATATATATATATATATATATATATATATATATATATAAAATATCTTCGAAATGGAACGCTCTTCGGCGACGCACAAATATGTAAAAACACAGTTTTAGATTCTGAAGACGACAGCCGTGCAGTCGAAACGTCAAATAACAAATTGTGGGTGTCCTTTCTTTGTGTTTCTATATTCTAAAAATCTAAATCTGTATATATATATATATATATATATATATATATATATATATATATATATATATATATATATATATATATATATATATATACACTTCTCTATCTTCCGATGAAGACGGAGCAGAATTCCGTCGAAATTATCAAGAAATAACGTGTGAGTGATCTTTTTTTGTGTTCCTATATTGTTTGTTACTGTGTAATGTACTATATATATATTTTTTTTTCTACATATATCAGGCAAATCAATATTAAACTATTTACCCAGGGCAATAAACGTGCAAGAGAAGAATGAAATATCAAGTTCGACTTTCTTATACTTCTTAATTGAAGGACATAAAAATGGTAAGGAAGATCACCTCTATAATTCAACAGTTATTACGGATTATATGGAGTTTAGTATACTTCTAGTACTTTATGCGCAGAGAGAAAGTTTACGTTCATAATAAAAGAAATGAATGAGTATCATGCGCATAATTGAATTTTCATATCCTACAAATCAACCCTTTTCCTAGGCAAGCATAGGCATTTAAAAAAAAACTAACTTTCCATCGCTTTCCATCAATTTAACTCCTCGCATCTCAGTCCAAACTGATTGAAATTACTTACCTCTAAGGGTGACGTTCACGTATCCGAGGCCAATGTAAGCCCCCAAGTGGCCTCCGATTTTCTCCCTGGAAAAGGCACGGTAAGAGCTAACGATGTCCGTGGAAGCGACGTGCCAGCCGCAGCCGTAGTTTGCCACTGCAAAGAGAGAGGAAGAGGTCAAATCAGTCAGTCGGAAAATCACGCATGAATACAGGGACACGAGCTACACTCGCATGGGTACCAACTCAACTGTAACGGATACATCCATAACCAATAAATCACCTATAAAACCGTCACTAAATCAGACAAATCGCTGATTGATGATTCAATTCGGTTGATGATGTCAACAACCCAGCATCAACGAGGTATTGATAACGACTCCGAACCTTTACACAACTGTCCTTTTTCAGCAAAAACTATATGAGAATGACAGACAAAAAAACAACATGTTGGAAATGACTACAGCTAAAAAACATTCAAGTGGAATTTCAACAAATTGTCGTACGCGGTACACATATAGCAACTGGAATAACCACAGGCATCTCAGGCAAGTAATTCGCTAAAATATATTTCCCTGAAAAGCACAAATATGATTTCACTCAGTCATAACCCCTTGAAGGACTGATGAATTCGGAGCCACTGAAGAGTTCATTTTGAGTTTGAATCGTATAAGTGCGCAGTTGTGCTATCCAGAAAGGTTTATCGATATATTAAGTGGCATTGTTTGCCATCCCATCCCTAATCTTTCCGCAATCATCTCATAGTAACTTTCTAAACTCAGCCTCGGCCAAAAATCATAACCTTATCTAATGTTGACATACTCGAACAACGGTCAAGTTGGAAAGTTGAGCGATCGACCATTTTACCATTTGCACGCGAACTGCTGGGCGAGAACCCCGTTCACCAGCAATCCAAAGTAAATGAAGTAAATAAATGGGCGTCGAGAGTGCCGAACAGGAGAGTGCCATACCTTTCGGGAGGGGTTCGTTGAGATGGGAGACGATACGCGAGGCGTATCTTCATGGGGCTGATGGACGGTAAATCTCTGCATAAATACGTGAACCTCGGTACCACCACTCCTCACTCACGAGGGCGCTTCTAATTAAACCCTGGGTGTCGGTGGGCGTCTCCTCTGGCGGCACTACTTTGCCCCACGAGCAACGGACCCCGCTCCCCCTCAGGCCGGACTGCGCCCCCTTGCCTCCGCCCCTTGACTCCACCCTATGAGGACCTCGCCGCTCCTCCAGGCAAGGCGCCAATATTTCCAACCCCCCCTCCCCTAATCCCCCCTCTCACCCTCCCCCCCACATCGTCCCCCCCAAATGGCAAGTAAAGGTCGAGGGGACAAGAGTGGCTGAGGCTGTGAACCGGACGAACGAGGATGAGCACAACTGGGGGCTGCTGCTGTGCATTCATCCCGTCCGTTTGGAAATGCATTCTCAAGGATTCACCGGCATAGGCAAATTAAGGGTGAGATGGCCATCGATTTGACTCGTAATGCCGTTTAAACATCAAATTGAAGGGTAAACATTTTTATGGAGACACTGAGCCAATAGATTTAACGTAAATTATCTTTCTTTAACTAAAGGATCTTTAAATAAAAGCAAAAACTAAAACTCGTAGATAAAATATCGTAAAAATCTTAGCCTAAATTATAGTTACTAATATTCTATTTTATACTTGGGCATTGAGACTGGTCTTTTTATTTCCATTAAAAGACCAATTGTATCTAATAGTATTTCACAAATTCAAATTAAAATTGCCTCAACCAGTAATTGATAAAGATTTAATGGTTTAATTGGATAGACAAATTTATATGGTTTCTCCATGGTAATGCCATATCCAAACAAATAACATTGAAATACAAATAAGAAAAAATGTTGGTAGAAACTAAAATTTCTACAAGAATACGCATCATGCGTCTTCTACGAAAGATCTGGAAGAGCATGCTGTTGTTCGCGCAAGGGGTTAGCTTTCTAAAAGGGGCGTGAGTAGATGTAGACTCAGCTGTGTGTTCATTCCGCATTTATTTCATTTGCTGAGATCACCGTAAACGGCGTGTTTGGCCCTCATTCAAAACATAGCGGTGAACCACGAGTAGTGAATGGGAGAGTTGAAAATCTGGGCATGGAATCGAGCGAATTAGCCACGATCACCGATTTTGACGCTAATTTATTCTATACCACTCCCTGAAAAATATCATAGAGGTCTACGGTCGTAGGAAGGAGGGCAGTTGCACAGAAAAGCCGAATCCAAAAGTGTAATGCAAGTTTCATAATGCAAAAAAAAACTTTAATTCAGTGATAAAAAATAACTTTTCAATTTGGAAATGAAAAATTAGTAACTTTGTGATTCCACAGAAAGTTCATTTCACCTTCGGGTGTTGACGTTGAACGTCGAAACCCGGGTCGTATCGAAATAAATTTTCTGTGTAATCGCAAAGTTACTATTTTTTCATTTCCAAATTGAATCGATTCCATAAAGTTAGGCCTGAAACCATCGACTTTTCAAGTGATTAATCCTGCTCTAAAGACTGCACCTTGATATAAATACACTTCTTCTTCCTTAAAGGACTCCAAAAATGATGATTAGAGAGACTTTTTTGTGCAATATCATTACGAAAAACGGATTTCACACGTGAAAATATATGCTGAATTCACTATTTTAACTAAGGGGATCTTTCCTCTAGGTAAATCAGCGATTCCACGAGATTCAATTCTAAATGAATTCTCATTATAAGACCATTCCACTCACCAATATTAACCATTGCTAATGACTATTTGCCGTTTATCTTTAGATCTAAAATAATATTTTAACATTATTCCTCCAATGATTTCAAGCGAAAGTGAGGGGAAATAAATTCAATGATTATAGAAACAAAAAAAGGGTGGCTGATTGACCACTTTCCGACCACATAGTGAACTTTTTGGTATGTTGGTGATCGAGAAGGATCTTCATTTAGAGTCACGTGATTGACCATTGTTACCTTGTGGGTAGAAGTAAAACGAAAAAAACCGTTCCTGTCAACAACAATTGCGATGATTAATAATATCTATCCAAATAAAAATGTAGTTTAATAACCGTCGCTCTTACGCTATGTTATTTTTTTCAAAACCACCCATTAACTATACGGCTGTGATTATGGAAATCGCATTGTATGTTAAATTGTTCCACTGTTCCATTCACACGTCGTTGCCAGAGATGGCAACTCGGATAACTCGACCAGGGGGCTTGATCTATACCCTCGGAAAGATCTATAACGTCGCCCAAACTGCACTGGCGCCAAATATTCGCGTCTCATAGTGAAAGGCATCTATTCAAATATCTTCCTCCTTATCTTCGTCATGGTCGTAATGAATGTGGGTCAAAAAATGGAGTAAACTTAAATGGCGTGACACATCCAGGTACTCGATGAATAAGATCGGAATATGACTCCAGGATTGGTAAAGACAGCTGTTTTGCAATAGGTGAAACTGATCATGAATTAGAGGTAAAATAGAAGAGTTTTTCTTCTAATATGACCAAAATAAGTTCGTCGAAGTGATTAATTTGAAATTGACAGCATTTCGGATTGACATCACCCGTGGAAAGCGATAGAATATATTTGATTACATATGGAAATCAGATGCATTGAATCCTCACCTTGTAATCTGACGTAAACATTTATCCTCAAGCTCGTGAATACGAAAGGTAATTTCGTCGTTTCCAACTTTTCCTTAGTGCAAATATACCATGCACCCATATTTTACTGGTTAATGGACCCATATTGTATTCAGACGCCGTCCAGTTGTTTGCTTTTACGAGGTCTTTTTAATTGACACTCTTCATAAACATTCCAAAAGATCATCTAATAGAAAATAAAATTTTTTGGATTGGTATTAATCCAGTCGGAAAGGACTCATTAGGCTAAAATACAAGAAAAATAGGTCTGAGGTGACTCGAACGCTTAGGCCTGGTTGCGTTATCGGGTGAGACTTCGAACTGATTGCCATCGGCCACACAAAATGTGAAAGTGTGGCTGAATGGACGAAGCACAGGAAGGATGGCCACGCGTAAAGATGAAGAAAATAAGTAATATTTATGATATTGATCTGTGACTTCAATCGTCCATTAAAAACTGCGCAGGGACCCTTCCGCGAGATATGGCTGTCGGTTAGATAGTGACAGATAAGTATTTTTCACAGGATTTCAGATGATTTCGCATTGAATTTGGTCACTGAATTTTTTATTTAGTCTATTCATTGAATTTCCCTCGCTTTCAAATGCAGGTAACACGAGACAATTTGGACACTGATACATTGGTTATAGTACAAACAAGTAAATACATAATATAATACACATGAACGCAAATAACGAGCACTAATATAATAAACTCCGCGTTATGGAAATTTCCATATTTGGACAACAATAAATGCAGAAATTTAAAAACTACTCACTGAAAATAAACATAATTGTTGGTGCAAACGCCGTACACGTATTGTTCAGGAGAAGGAAAATGGTAATTGCGTCGACCCCAGATTGTATTTGGAACTAAATACTCAGTAAAAGCAGCCGTGGTGCTTCCTGCAAAATTAAATAATAGCACATGAGAAACATTTAATCGTGCCACAAATATGATGTCGAATAAAGGAGATGGGATAAGTGATAGCACGACGGGAAATGTGTCGGTGACGAGATTGCAAGCCGGGGAACGGGACAGGAGGGGGATGGGGGTGGTGGTAGTGAGGATGAAGGAGGCTTGGATCTTGTTTCCCCGGGGATGAGATCGGGGGCGAGGAGCGGGGGCAAATGAGTCGCCGAAGGGACGCAGTCGGGCTTGGGGATTGGACAGGTGCGAGGGGAGGGGGCTCGCAACAATGAATGGAAGACATGAACGGCTTTATTTATTTGGTGAAGGGATAGGCGGCTGTTGTCGGCGGGTCAAGCTGAAAGAAAAGGAGGAAGAGAGGGAAGGGAGCGAGTGGTGTAGGCGAAGATATATAACGGAAAATAAGGCAATGGCGCGGGGAGATGGAAGGTCGTTTAGGGAGGAAAGAGCATTATGGTTTTATTCATCCGGTGAAGGGATTGGCGGTCATTTGGTGGGAAAAATGTTAAAAAGGAGTCCGCGAGGGTGAGCACCCACGGTAGGCGAGGCCATTGTGGGCGCCCGATGGGTCAATCACTGGATGTCTTCCAACGAGAGAGAGGGCGGGAGAGTGGGAGGAGGTAGGTGCGAGAGAGGTGCTTTTATTATTTCATGTCGGTGAAGGCACAAAAAGACGCCCACGGGACCCGAGCAGGCCTCGCATTCCCTGGGAGGTGGATAAACGAGGGTGGGTGGGAGGGAGGCACGGGTAAACACGACGCCTCTTACGACCTCGCCATAATGGCTTTCAACGGTGGCAAAGGAATCTCGGTGGAGGAGGGTGATGGAGGGGGGGGGGGGGTTGGAAAGAACGTCCAGCGGGCACAAGAAAGGTGGATTGAAAAAAAAATTCTTGTTGTGGAATGTAAGAGTCCGCGATTTTAGAGAGCAACATTTTTATTGACCGAGGTGCGTTTTATTAAACCAAAGAGAGATATATGAGGGACTCATAAGTTTCTCAGCTTTTTCCGAGGAAAAAGTCGGCTCGAAGCGTTAAAATGAAGGATTCATGTTATGAAAAGTGACAAAAAAGTTCTCACCGACTCAAAAATTTTATATTGTTGCATTATATCACGCTCGAGCAACAGGTTATCCTTACGCTCCGGAGAATTTTCACAGGATTTTGATTTCGCGTAGAGCAGAGAAATAAAAAATATCACCTACCCGTTAACACCACGAACACTTTGAGGATGAAGATGAATATGGAATTTGAAATACATTTTCAAATTTGTACCAATAATCGAAGTTTAAAACGTGTGGATTTTTTTGTTGCAAATACCGCTAGCTCACAATCTAAAACTAAAACCTCCTTGATATTTTGTTGAGCATGGATTGCGTATTGCAGGATCAAACATCCTAATTTTGTTATCTACGACCAGGAATTCGATCATCACACCCACAAGTAAATTCACGAGGTTTCTGAAGAGAGTCATATGTAGATGTAATGCAAAAACCATTCAACATCAGAGATTCTGCTTAACGTCACATTAAGTGTTGTAAATAATGTACTGTGGTTGAAAGGTTATGGCTGAGCTAACAACAAAGAGTAAGGAAAAACTAGCGAGCTTTTGATATATAGGCACCGTGTTGGATGAAGCCAAGAAAGAAGACTCAAATGAAAGAGGAACAGATTTTGCCAGGTAACTTTTTGCGAAGCACATGACATATCTTTCAAGAGCGCATGATTTAGTCCCGGCAACGGCATTACATGCCTACGCTTGGGAAACCACGCTCTGAAGTACATGATTTTCAGAGGCGTTGCTTTTCGTTGGATATTTTCCTGCCCTCATTGGTAAGCACTTGTGGAGAAAAGTTGCTGAAGACGTTCTCTTCACTATTGGCACCTTCATCTCCATACCCCAACGGCCATCTTCCCTCTCTTTCTCTTACCCATCTCCGCCCACTCTTTGGGTACACACGGCGTGCCTAAGAGCTTTTAATTTGATTTGACTTGGATTTATGTTCCCACTGGTGACTGCCCCGAACGACTCGGAGAAAGGAATGGATTTTTCTGATCTCGTCATTGCGGCTTATTTTTCCAGAGGAGTACACTTGGGTGATTTATAGGTTCGCTTAATTTTCAAAGCTGGAGTACTTATACTATTAATAAAAGGACTCCAACCATCGAGCTCTCCTACTATAAATGGTCGTGCGCTAGATTGAATTAGGCGTAATTCAAGGAGACGTATTCCATAAAATAAAAGCTAACATTATGGGCACTTATTTGTATGGATGTAGAATACTTATCTGATATCAATGAAAAAACTGCCAAAGCGATAACTTATATGTACACATATCGGAAATTTCCGAAACAGCAGGTGTTTAGTTAGGTCTATAGTGTTTTGGGAAAAATATGTAGGTTGGAATGACATCCCACGAAAGTATTTAAGTAGTGTTAAAATAAGACTAATATCTTCTTTTATTTTTTGCTAACCCTCTTCGATTTTACTCACTCTTCAAATTATGGAATGATGCAAAGGACATTAAATATTAATATATGTATAGCAATAAACGTTTGAAGTGAAAACTTGGGAAACACGTAGGTGCGTGGGATAGAGACAGTAGTAAGAATTAAGTTCAAACACATCCGTCACTGAGTAGTAATTCTGGCTTTCATTCATCGAAGGCAAACACATTACCGACCGAACTCCCATGTCGCGAGTTTTAATGTAATATCCACACTTAAAATGAGAAAAATACGATTTTATTAATGTTAGTGAAATTTTATTTAACAGAGAGGTTGTAGATAAAAGCAGGGAAAAGGTATCGTTGGTTTTATTTCACATTTGCTTGTACAGAATAAGATTCAATGCAGAGATCATCGGGAGCCGAAGGAGTAACTTAAGAGCAAAGGTAAGGTGAAAGATAAAGTTCAAAGTAAATTTTTAACATTTGTGAAAAATTATTGTAAAAATTAAAAGAATGTGAAGGGGTGATTGAAGCAGCTAGTATGGAAACCTCTCGACTCACGAGGAGAGCGAGCGAGACTTTTAGAAAGGTAGAGGGCACTCTTGTTAACTTCTGACGAGAGAATTATCAGTGCTCCATGTTATATCGGCAGGTTATATCAGGCAAGTCAAATGAGAGAAACTGACTCCGGAACCGATACCTTATGCTTTTTACTGCTATAAAATCGTCCTCATCCGTCAAAATTCGCGACCAAAAACAAAACCAAGTTAGGTCGCCCCAACAAATGCATTGTTACATCATTTATTGCCCTGTGCTGCTCTTTAAACTAAACTTTAAATTTATATTTCCAAATTTTTATGATTAAAGGCTGATATCGGTTGGATACCACTTGCGGTTTAAAAGATTTGATGTGAACAAAGCCATAACGGTAATTCTGCTGCATAATTTGTACTGACTAAATTATATAGCACAGGAAATAATGACGTAAGATTATAATAAAACATATTGTGAAGTACAGTAACAATATTAATTGCACATAACACTTACCCAAATACATGCTTGTGATAATATACGTACAACATACGCCTTTTTAAAAACAATTTGAAACTCTCTCAATCCAATTATCAAGTTATTTGTCACATGTTTTGATGATGTATTCAACGCAAGATATTTTACAATTCCCCGTAAATAAAATTCATTTGGTGGATTTTAGGTTACCCTCTTCCTCAGACTAAAATATAGCATTATAAATATGAGTGACTGATTATCTTGTAGTTGAAACTTCTTGTTTCCTTATTATCAAGAAAAATCCTTCATGAACTTTATAGGCATTCATCAACTTCCAAAATAATGCGTAACAGTGATGCACAAACGTGGATACCATAACATGGGAATCTTCTCAGTTAGCCTCTCTCTCCCTCCAACTTTACAATGTCAAATCCATCCTAAGAGTTCAAATAAATTGACCAATACCTTTGTATTGCAGCGATAGCTGAGACTTTCAAATAAAAAAAGGAGAAAATTAGCCTCTTTTTCATCGCAAAGGTTTTTTCATGCCCACGGTTTTTAAGAATGACTTGCACTAGTAATTCAACCTGATACATTTTAAAATAGGCATGATGATAAACCAATATCATTTTAGAAATATACTCGGGGAATAATGAAATAATAACTTATTTAAAATGAGTAATTTAAAAATTATATCATACCTAAAGTAAAGGTATTCAGGGCTTTTCGCTTCATCCCAAGAGATGAATACGGTGAAGAGGAATGAAATATCGTAAATGAACATCTTTATGGAATTTTTTCATCATTTAAAGCTTCAGTTTTTGCTTCTTATCAATCAAAATTATGCGAATGAGTCATTTCCCTCGACCATATTTCTTTCTCTCGTCTAAAATAATTTTCAATACCAATCATTATTTCCATCATTTTGTGCCATCACCATTTCGACTTAGTTTTTACCGGCGCAGTAGAGGTGAGCCAGAATGGACTTAATTTAAACTGTTTATTTTCTAGGAAGTTAATTAGGCCTATTCGCAAGTGTAATTAGAACCGGAGTCACATTTTAAGAATGGATTTAAATTTTCCCCAAAGTGCATGCAAACGCTTATCCGACCGCATTTCGATTCTCTTTCCATCGACGGCTGTGGGCAACAAAACTTCCCTCGTACGGTGTATGTGACGTCGTCTCCCCTTTCGCAGCCGAAGTAGCGATAATTAAAGCGAAAGGCAAGATATCTGGAGATCCACATCGCCCACGCAAACACTCATTGAGCATCCATGCCGGGAATGCGAAAAAGGAATCGGTCGGCCGTCTCCCTCTGGTCGGGCGGGCATCCCGGTCAATCGATATCGTCGAGCTCGCCCTTTCCTCCTGACTCCCGAAGCCTTGTCCGTGGGAAGTAATTCGCGTCGCGTGTCAGCTTCTACAAAAGGAAGACTTATTTCCTTCAGGGAAGGAGGGGGTAGATGGGGGAGGGGTGGTGCGGGATGGTGGTTTGGATTCCCAGCAGCTCATCGGGGAGTCGGCGAAACTTCGGGAAAACACGCGCTACGGACTCCCTACATATCCCTTCGCCCGCCCCATCGCGCGCGCGTGTGTGTGTGATGTGCCGCGGCCGTCGATAAAACGCGCACTAAGCTGCGGGCCGCTTCCAACGCATGTGGATTGACGTACGAGTGTATCGGATAGCCCAGTCGAGAGCCCTCTCGCGCGAGCGGCGATGTTATCGCAAAAGACCACTTTAAAAGCCGCTTCCGTGGGACTGGGTGAGGCGGGGTGATTTCCTGCTTGCAGTTTGAATGAAATAAAAAAGGAGATCTATATTTTTTTTAATTGAACCATTAAATCTTTGATGAGTCTGTCGGATCACGTATCCGCTATTTATCCTCTAGAACCGCCGATATTTCTCTCTGCCCGCCCTCCCAGGAAACAAAAATGTCGTGCTCTTTGGGAGCTTTCCACTTTGCGAATTTGTCGGCAGTGAAAAAATAACTTCCTATGGATCAAGGCATCGATCACCAGATCGGTAGAAACGGTCTGGGGAGAATATTTATGAGCACTTAATGCGGTTCTGTAGCCATATTTTAGCGCACGCGCGGTGTTTTCGGATATACGCCGAGGAAATCTGATTATAGAAAGTGTTGAAAAAGGGATGGAATATATGAGGAGTGGTTGGGCGAATTTTCGTCGGGCCCACCAAGGACTGACTCAGTTTGGAACAATTAAACGAGCCAATTTCGAAAAAATAATCTTTCAAGGGGAAAAGAGTTCAGAAAAGGAATTGAATAGGAAAACTTTCAGAGAAAAGATCAAGCTTCTACATCTACCAAATATCCCGGAAGCCGACACAAGGGCGTGTTCATATATGTGTATTAAATATCATTCTCGGAATGCAATTGGAAACCATTAGAACAAAAAAAGGGATTTATAGGAGATGTAAAGCGAGCGAATATGAAGAATACAGGTATATTGGGGAAATAATCTAAGCGTAACTCATTACTAAGGGTACAAAGTCATTTAAGAAATAAGAGGGAATATTATAGAAGAAGGAATTTTCAAGAATAAATTTTATTCTCCGTAATTAGTCAACTAAACCGGGATTTGGATTCTACTTTTTCGAGTAAGATTCCAGAAGCCTTCTCGTAATATTTAACATTTCCGTGACTGAAAATTCTAATTATGGACTAAAGATCTTTCAATGGGCGTGAGTCAGCTTTCATTGGTATGAAAGCACCCATGTCACGGATTTTCAGGATCTTCTATCATCAAACGCTTGCCAGCGGAACTTAGGTTAGTAGAGAGAGCCACCCGTCTATTGTTTTCGGATTCTTCGCTATTTGAATACATCATGAACACCACTCTGTCACATTTACCACACGTCTGCACGATGTCTCAAAGGAGTGCCATGAAGGTTATGATGCATGGAAAAAGCCATAACTATATTTATTTGGCAGATAAGAACGCCAGAATATTTATCTCCAAGTGATATACACATATTGAATTGCTCAATGTTGGGAGGTGAGGAAATCATTCTCAATCCAAGATGGATTTATGAGCAAATAAAAATAAATTATAAATAAAAGGAAATGATTATGAAACTAAATTTCATATATTTCACGGAAGGAAAATACTAAGTATTTTCTTACACGTAGACCAAGGGGAGATATGTCACGGGTTTCCCATTGACAGCACGAGCTGTCGAGAGACAGAGTAAGTAAAGGATGGCAGGGGAGAATATCCAATTTCCTCCACCCTCGGAAGAAAAACCACAATGTTCCTATTTCAAGAGAACCGTTCGTGAGAGGAAATGATTCTGCCCTCATCACGACTAGTGGAAATGGTCCAAGCCTTTACCCGCAGCCGTCGGTGCAAGACTTTATCGTCACGACGGAAGTATTAATAAATAGTCGGGCCCGTAGGCATTAATGACCACAAAAAACCACTCGAGAGGGTTTTCGGTCCGCGCCGCGGGCAAAGGCCGTGGCATCAAGCAGGTAGGAAATTTAAAAGCTTCAAAAATATAACCAATAAATATCAAAGGTGAAGCAATGAGAACTCGTTTCGAATTCACAGGCGATATCGTATATATTCGTACCCAGAAAGGCTATTTATTTATTTTATCCAAAGGAGAGTTTAAGAGATTCATTACTTTTCGTATGCTTGATTTCATCGATGGTGTCTTCATTACCTATAAATGCCAGGGTTAGTTTTCCGCAGCTCGTTTATTTTTCAATTGCTTATACCCATCATCATTCTTCGTTATTTAATCGAATTCACGTATTGATTAGTTGTAAATTAGATTTTTGAATAGGTATTTTACCTTTTAAGGCAGGTTTAGGATGAAAACAGACTGAACAATGATTCTTTTGCTTGTCCCTTTAAGCGAAACACTATCTGGCATCCGGCATTGCAATAAGCCCATCTTCAATTCCGCATGCTTTCTTCCTCCATTCCATTCAATATGCCAATATTTCTACCCCTGTCTCGAATGCCTAATGTTCTCTTATCTATCGCAGTCATTACATTCATTGCTCAGTTAAAATAGTCTGCATCCACCTTTTCTGCCTCCTTTGGATTTCTCCCAACCATTCCCTCTCCTTCCCCGCCATGGACAGTACTTTTTCGTTTATTTTCCTTTTTGCCCATTTCACTCTTTACACCATTCTCCACACACATATTTCAAAAGTCTCCAAAGAAGATTACATGAAAAATTCCATTACCTTAACTTACGTCAGCAGTGGATATGAATATGTTTATATTATCATCCATGCAGAAATTGTACACATTTTATACGCGATATTATCATAATTATCGTTTTTTAAGACAATTACAAGATTATTTACCATTTTTTCTGTATATCGACTTTTGATTCATCACCCTAATATGAAATCCTGCACTAATCATTTTGTTTATTCCCTGAAATAACGGAAACGAACAGAAAACATTGAGTAAATATTACGCCGGCATCCCAAGCAAAGACATACATTATATAAAATTGAGTGAATTCTTTGGGTACAAATAACGGAACAAGATATTGAGGGAATTGAGTGGAAAATTACAAGTTTCGCGTAGGAGAAAGGAAAAAAGATAAATTTGACAGAGACAGATATTAGCGCGAAGGGGACTTTTCAATTTGAACGGACGCCAATAAATGTGGAGCAATACCTTTTACTGCTTATGTCTCTGGCCAAGACAACAGAATCAGCCGCGAAACTAAGTAATTAACATAAAGGATTTTAATTGGTTTGACTAATTTGAGTGGAGAGGTTTGGATCATAAGATATGTAATACACGCGTATAAATAATTGTGAAGTTGACGTTGATGAGTACTCCAAAGTAGAAAATGACAATGAAAACAAATACGTTTATGATGGTTATTATAGATTTATTTTTAATACGGGCTAAAATGTTGCCCACCTAATATTGCACTGAGATTTGAAAGATAAATTTTAAAGTACTCTAAATCGTCCAGCCATTCCATAACATTGCAGATTTTATGCCAACGATACGATGTCTTCTATGATGACCTAGTTATTATGACTGCTGTCATATAGTATAGCACTCGAGAATTGGCAAAAATATTCTGGTTAGTCGCGTGGCCCTTGAACTTCAATTAAGAGAAACTAATAATGAATTTAAGAATAAGGATAGACACAGAGAAATTTAAGTTCCAGAAGAACAAGGCTAATTGAAGCCAGTGAAAGAAAAAAATAATTTTGGGAATATTCAAAGCCATTGTTTATTGAAGCTGGTGGTAAAATCTGGACTCAGTTTCTGCATATAACAACATTAAAATTTGATAGCCCTAAAAATTTAGTCAGCATTACCTGAAGTTTAATTTAAGACCACCGTTAATGACTTAATGTAATCCGTAGGGACTCAGTCAGCCAGTCTTTCTGTCAAGAAAAATACCGCAATGCTATTTGAAAGGAAATGATCGTTTTAACATGCCGTTGAGTTTCCTTAGGAGTAGTATTAAAAATTATTTATTTTATTTGCTTTTCAACACGTTCAGCAAGAAACTCCAAAGTAGCAGGAATATGTAATCTCATATTATCCTAACGGAAGGAAAGTGGCATGAATTGTATCAATCAAGTTTGATGGCATCATACTTCAGCATAAGGATTACGAATCCAAGAAAATATGGACTTATTTCTAAATGGAGGTTTTCGAACGAATGTAGGGATAGATTAGTTTCAAAAGAAGGGAATATGCACATGTTCCGACACCCGTGAGGTAACTTAGGGCGGACAACAGCTTCCCAAGATAAGTCACGTCGACTTATTTTAGGCCCGTGTCCAATTGTGGTTCGATTCAAAATACGCCCAGAGCAAGGCCATACACTTCATCAGTTTTCATGGAGTGACCGTTATATTGGTATACCCACCCGGGCCTTCGCGAGCCACCTGTGATCGACGGGCAGCGTGGCGCAAGAGAGAGTATAGGGAGAGCGTAGGTGGCGTAAGCGGACAAGGCGCTGGTTTCGGATTTACCCAAAAGGCCACCACGCTTTTAGCACAATCAACAATGGTTTTGTGTCCGACACTTGTGACCTGCTGCGATTCTCACGGACGTCACCCCCCCCCCATTCTCACTCGTCAATTCCTCCTCCATGTTCCTCAATTCCGTCCGCGCCACCGCGGGCCGCCCGTTTCTTTGTCCCATTCAGAGCCTTCAATTCCTCGGTGAACAGTCGGTTGTCCTCTCACGAAATCATGAACCCAGATGGTCGTGAGCGATTAAAACGGAAGGCTAATCTCATTGTTTTTAAGAGCTCACACGCCGCTGCTGCTGCTGTTAGAGCTATCTCCCTCAATACAATCCTCCCAGGAACATGAGATAGTAAACAAAATCGAATTGCATAATTTTTATGTTTGAAAATATATATTAAATTGGAACAAAAATTCTATTTCCAAATTTGCTATAACTTAGACATGTTTCACAAAAGACATTATTTATTTCGATGGAAGAAATGATCTTACTCAGCCTGATTTTCAAAACCGACATTGTCAGAACCAGGAGCTGTTGTTTACGTTAGGTAATCCAATAAAAAGTATTTAGATTGTGTAAAAATCTGGGACGTAAAAAGCGGAGCGGAGTAAATACTAACTGCTCAGTTCGAGTATTGATGACTAAATTTCCCAAATAATTACAAAAAACCGCTATAAGATCGTACGTATGTGAATTTATTTCCTGATTATAGCTCGAAAACAAGATGCCGTATCTAGACGTCTCGAGTTTATGTCAAATAACTAACCACTGCACTAATCAAATATAATGCGTCATTTTTAACGACGCTCCGAATAAATAGCTCACTGAATACAAAGGATAATAAACGCAGCTCTCCTTATCAGTTATTACCTAGTACTTAAAGTTGAAGCGGAATGACGAAAGATTTTGCAACTTGGAGAATAACGTCCTCAACCGATTGCGGAGGAAGACAGTCGTTAATTACGAGACAATCCATCCAAAGGATAATAGTTCTAAGAACAGGTGGTGTCTTCAATAACTTTTAATGCGAAAGTTTTTTGATAACTGCAACCTAAATACTCCGAGTTATTATCCGAGCTCTCACCTCCAAGAGATTCTTAACTCTCATTACTAATGAAGGCTGTTGGTCCGAGACAAATCTAACGTTTTATCGTCCATGCTTCTAAACATAAAATAAGTCACATCGCAGTTCACATTAACTTCATTTCACATAAATCAGCGGCCGCAAAATTTCTATCATCGAACGTTCTATTAGTCCCGGAAAAAGACCTTATTATAGGGTATATGTTGTCTGTTATTGAGTAAAAGGCACATCCTGGATCACAATCTAGGTACCCTAAAAATGCTATCTGAAGCAATAAAGTAATAGTATTTTTAATACAGGTGAACCTATAGTTTCAAAAGAATCGGCGTTTGTTAAATGAATGTCCGTTACTTACCAGAAAAAAGTTTGTTTAAAGTGAAATGAGGCCAGTTAAGGCAGGCCACACCAAAGTTTTGGAAAATAAGTAAAATTCAGATATTTATTTATTTGACCTTGTCTATCCTGCCATTTACTACCTCATGTCACAAGAAAAACTCATTAAAAGGTAAATTTTAATTTTAAAACTAAGGATAAATGCTTTCAAGCTCTTCTGATGGATATGTCATGTGTGACAGCAAAATTTCCATTCCTGTGATTGGCATGGAAAACATAATGTGTGGTGAGGTATAAAATCAGCTAATCAAGTGTATATTAACTATATTTCTACTAATAAATATGACTATTTCTCTTGCAAATTATTTAATATTTATATATAATATCATTTTCCAAAATTTTTTTTCATCAATGATTCACAGCTGCCGTGAGAATATTTTCGCCCAATCAAAGAAGTCAAAAGATCACTCAACCTACTGTAAATATTTTAAGAAATGATTTTGAACAAGAAGATCATTTACCTTAGCCTTCCTCTCATTTTAGAAATATATCAAACGAGTAAAGATCAGTAGCGTAAGAACGATTCGTTTTAAAATATTACTGTAATCTAAATACTCCATAAAATGAATATCTACAACCATTTTTGAATAATCCTAAAAATGATATCTTTCGGAAAAATCAAACATTTGGTAATAATTAATTGATGTAATATGGAAATATTTATTTGACCGAGCCTCACTATGTAACATATAGCAAACGTTTTCCATATAAAACGAATGTCAGCGCACGTGAAATTAAAGTAAAAGGATTTAGGAAAGAGCCCTGAGTTAAAAGCGTAGTAATGAACTGAGAATTCGCTTTGAAAATGCTTTGATACACAGCTCATAAACCTTACAAGAAATGTACTATTCTGAGTTATTCTATATGGACAATTTATAAACGAGATGGAGCAATTCAAATTCGATGTAATGGTTTTTGCCAGCAATTTATTTTGGAATAGAATGCACGCCAAAATTATCTGCAATAATAAAATTTTATGCCAGTAGCATAGGGCAAATATTTTCGTAAATGGTCTATCCGGAGCATATTTTTGAAACATCACACTTAAATAAATCGACGAAGCGAAAAAGAGTACAAACATTCAACATGCATTTCAACGGCAGGATCAAACGGCAAACCTTATGAACCCACAATCATTTAAATACCCCGGAACGAAACTGAAGTAACTTCAGTGATTAAAATGGGGCGATTTTTCCCTCGTTTATTAACAACGCCTAACTTTTAACATGGTATTATCACATTGTATAGGATTATAAAAATATTTCACCGTATTTTCTGTACGGGTTTTTGTTTTTTAAACGACGCCGAGTTGAAAGTTAATGGAAACGGTGAAATTAGATGTAGCAATGTCCTCCTTAAAAATAGCCAAAGGTAAAAAAGACAAAACATAGGTCGGTGGATTATTCCAGCGGCAGTAGTCCAACTCCGTTTTTCCCGGTAAGTTTTCTCTTGAGTTCCTTGAAACGCTTACGCTTGATCTCTAACCAGGTCAAATCGATAAAGATTCATATGCTAAGTGAGATTAAAGGCCTTGCTAAAAAAGGCATGACAGAATAATTTAGGAGATAATGATAGAGCTTTTCAGAATTTGAAGAATGCTACCAATTCATTAGAGCTAATTTGGAGCTGTCCTTCGTAAAATAAAGTTCACGCGATCGAAACGCAACGTGCTCCCTACGTAACATATTCAAAAGAAACTCAAACGATACTGAAGGACTCAGCTCCTTCAAAAACATAATAGAATCATATGGAAGGTCATAAAGACCGTGTATTGTTTCCATTGCAAACTTAGGATGGTCACATGGTTCAATTATATCAGTGTAACAACTTTTGTACTTTGAAAACCTCGAGTTTCTTGCTTTATTCCTGTGAAACAGCATGGGATTACCGCGCAGATTATATTGGAAACAGACAGAATTAGCCAGATATCTAAACATGTATAAAATAAATTTCGTTAGGATTCGTCACAATACTATCGTGACTTTCCTTCCCAGATTGAAAAATTGAGTTATTATTCCCCTACATAACATAATTTAGTATTAAGTTTCTTTGGCCGGTTGCAATAAGCGGATCACCTCACAAGAGTGACTCCGGATGTATTGTTCCCGGAGCATACTTCCCGACACACCTACATCTACTTAACAGCCCAGGAAAGCCGCCCTGAGGGCGTATGTAGAAGGGAGGGGGGGGTTGGGTATCAACCCTACTTGCATACACACCCACGATACATGCCTGCACACCAAAGGTAATTCACCCAAATCACATATACCAGACACCAAATTAAGTGTTGAAGAGAACAGATATAGGTTTTCGCCAGGTTTACATACCTGTAAAGTTAAGAAAGCTGTAAGTAAGCCATTTGGATTTCTTCGCCAAGGGAACCCTCGTGTCAAATAAAATCATAATCATCTTCAAATATTCTAATCTATGGAACTTTATATTTTTTCGGTGGTACTCGATTGAAACCTTGAATAGGATGGTTTGGGAGCTACTGAAAAGGAAGGAACTTGAAAGACCAGATACATCGTCTGGTTCGATTGTCACTGATATGTCATACATGAGTTGTTGGGGAGCTGACATGGTGTCGTACAATTAAAATCCAAGTATTCTGTATTAAGAATGAATCCAAAAAAAGTGAAGTAGGAGGCGTACCTTTGGACAGGAAACGTACTGCAGATGTCGAGGAGACGTCGCGAACTTTCTTACCCCATCTTAAGACGGATAAACGTGAAAAATGGAACGAACTGCGGTAATCCTGAAGGAAAAAAATGACTCCACGAGAACGAAGACATTTGCAATCCATTTATACGCCTAATGCAGGTTCCCCATCACTTAGTCACTGTCCCCCCACGCTCGGATCTCTCTCTCTTCTCTTCTAATCCTCACCATAATGCACCGCACCCGTGCGTCTCTCGCAGCGGGATTCTCCTTTGCTGCCGAAGCTAGGCATCGGTCCAGATTGCATTCCTGTGCGTCGGATCGCGGGGCAAGGCCCTTAAAACTTGGCGCGAGTCTAGTGAACATACCTAAGTAAGTACAAATGTATTTTGGCCTGTTCACTGAGAGTTGGGATTACATTCTTTTCTTACTCCTCTCACTTTGCTGGCGTTATTGCTTGAGGGTTTTCCAGTCCCCGTTCGACTCCTTACTGGAGTGCACAGGGATCAAATCCTAAGTGATGCATTAAAAAAAATCAGAATTACTAAATTGGCTCACTTGAAATCTCAAATATAGATTATATTATTGTGATTTTAGAGTTCAATGATTCACCGATCTCTATGACTAAATTCAATCGATCATCGGTTATTATGAGTTTGGTATTTTCAATTATAAATGAGTTACCAATTTTAAAGCCTAAGCAAAGAACTTAAGAGAGCGGAATGAATTAAGAGAAGTGTCCGCAAAGAGAAGTATCATACATTTACATATGTTATAAGTAAACGTAATCTGATATGTATTTACTATAAATTTGATTCTCTGGCCAATGGATTTCAATTGATTACGATTCTCTGTTACGAAGAAACGAGGTAAAGTATCTTCGGAACTGGCCTGCAGAAAAATTGATGATAAAATAAAATAAATAAGCATGACTATGATAAACGTGACACACTGTTTCAAAATGAAAACGATAAAAAATGGCTCATGTCTTTGTTTCATATGGGATTCTTAGGTTCATATTCGTTCCTTCAGGGGGATCGTCCCTGATCCCCGTTAATCAGTGGAGAATACTGTAAGAATATCATTCGGATAAATAATGCTACCTCTCCTCTAAGTAGCATTGTGAATATTGAATTTGTCAAGGAGGGAACGAAAAAAATAACGTAGTTGATTTCACATTTTCACTCGTTAATTACTCTTCAATACCCTTAAATAGTCTTTTAGCCAATGCCATATCCCCTCATTACCATCTCCTCTGTTTTCCTTTTCGTATCGTTAGCCAAGAGGCAGCAAGATTTGGTCAAACAGGTAAACTAAAACAAATGAAACTAGGCAATATGATTTATTTCTTCAGGCGTGAACGACGGGGTATTCCATCTCACGAGACTGCAGTGAATGAAGAATGGCCGCTTCGTTAAATCCCCTCTTGAGAACCACGCGGGGCCAACGATGGAGAGACCACCAGGTACGCACCTTGCTCTTCAATAAGTCCCTGGTTGGGGCACTGCCGGAGATCGGCACCACGCCTATTAAATCAAGCAGCGACTATTATAGCCCCATCATCTTAATTATGCGGCATAAATCACCGAGTGAGAACCCGCTGAGAAGTTCTCTCCCCTCGGAAGAGCGTTCTTCGAAGAGGACGGATTAAATCCTCACGAAGGGAAATCGTGACCTCGGCCGCAGCTCTTGGATGTTGCTACAATATGAAAAGTACTCCCAAAAATAAAACTCGGCATTTGAAAATTATCATTCTGAGAAGAAAAATAATAATTTTTGGGTTCTTAAAGGAGCTTTCTCATGGCGAAAGAAACTTGATTTCAATCTTCCACGCGGTAATTCTTATGGCTGATGGAGGTTTCATCGTCTGAGCGTCATTTCAAAGGCGCGGTTCCATTTAATCGAGGCTTGGTACACACTTTCTGAGCACCAAATTACAGGACATTATTTGTTTTTCCATATTACATATCTATTAGGTCTGGCGTTCCCTCTATAAAGTAACGAGTACATCCATGCTCAGTAGTTATGCATACCTGAAAGAAAATAGTTGAAGCGCGGAGTAGACATTTTAACTTTTAGGCATGAAAAGTAGCTACCAATGAATTTTTAATATTTAGGATGTATTATTGACTTTATTGTTAGATGTTTACAAAGAATTAAATTGGGAAATATAACTAGATTTAACTGCATATTTAAAAAAATGAAAGAAAATGCACAAATATAGTCAAAATGGCCCTAAAGACAGATTCCTGCACACTTGTCTGAGGCGGTGTTACTTATAACCGAAGCGATGAAACATAATTAATAATACGAATGTTATGCTACAATAAAGAGAAATTATGAATATAGTCTTTTATTATTAAATATATCAGAATGTGTGACCAAACGCATCTATTTACCTAAGCCAAATTCAAGATGGAGTTTAAAAAAATTTAAATATACTCTTACTCTTGGGATAAAATCAAAAAAGATCATTTATCGGTAACGTGCAGCGGAATATATTGTATTACAAAGAAAATTCTTATGTTCGGCAAATTGAAACCTTATCACATAATATTTTAAACTTTTATAATCGATGATTTTTCACTGAGACACGAAAGTCACTACACGAAGCAAACTTCGCTCCCATGATACTTTCGACTGACACACCGCACAAGCTTCGGACCGATGCAAAAGCACGGACTCGTATAGGTTGCTTCTCCAGGTAAGGGCAGTGAACACCACCAGATAGATGAACTCCTGATCTTATCTCTAACCCTCTTCCCTCTCTCTAACCGGACGATACGATGCTAAAAGGAGCAAGCAAACGAGAGGGTCGTATCTGACTCAATAAGGAAAGAGGTTTTCTGCCATAGAAACTATGGTCTTAATCCAGCGAGAGCAAAGTCCGTAGATAATGGGCTGGCCAAGGAAGACGAGGATAAAAATACTTGTTGAGTTGATGAAAATGTGTAGAAGACAGGGAAAATTTCCAAGCTACAAACGGTTGGAAGGTTAAACCTCAAATAAAAGTATTTATTTTTACAACACCAGCTACGTAAAAAATTCAAATAGCACGAATGCTTGCTTGCTTGATTAAACTCATCTCTCCGGATATGCTCTTTGAGCTTCTCGAGTTTTATCGGCTAAGCTGAACTTATTCAATAAACTTGTACTTTGTAACGCATTATAACAGATATTTATGATATTTATTTGCTTGGAATATTTAAAAAATAATTTTATAATTTAAAAGTGATTAAAATAACTTGCTGATGGTTTATTAAGTCAAAATTTGGATGAACTTCGCTATCGTTGAAAAATTAGTTGCAATATCAGGATAGTTCTCTCACATGTATAGAGAAAAAATTGTGATTTTGAATAAATAAAAATAATAGACATGACATCCACTCTCATAGTTTTAAACATGCGCTTACCTTTTTAAGCATGATATGTTTGTTTCAATATTGTGCAGAGTGGAGTAGTTTTTCTACTCCCTTCATCATACTGTGCAGCCAAACTTAAGCAGTCTAGGCAATTCAAGCAAATTTACATTTTTAGAATTTTAAAGTACAAAAATATCAACAATAACTTATAAAACTTTGTTCCAATGAGCTGCCTACAAATACGTATTGTGGAATGAAGCAGAGCCAATACCTTCCAGTAATAAATCTTGAAATTTCAGCCATCCTATTCATGGATGACGCTTATTAGGGTAGAGTAATGGCATTATAAACGCACTCTCCGGCTTAATTCCTTCATTGAATTTCATCAAGAACCGTGACATCAGAAAAGGTCATTCTTGAAGTACAAAATGAGTCATTTCATCTTAATATTGAAAAAAATTTAAAGAGCCTGGAATAGATGTTTATTTTGAAATCCTCTACACTCAAATTCGTAACGCAAAAATACCACCATTCAGGAACATGATATCTAACCGAAGGGATGAGTATAATGTTTATAAAACGCCAAAAAAACCACAGGAAAACCGCTACCTCATGTTTTCTTAAGTATATTTTTCTCCTCTTGAAAAATCTTTTCATCACCACCTCCTATCGCCTTTAATTATAGGATGTCTTGAAAGAACTCCGTCCCTTTTGTGCTGAGGCTACCTCCGCAACACACCCACACCCCTACTCTCTCTCCCCCTTCCCCATGGATATTCGTCGCCCTTTCACTGCAATCAACGGGAGTGGTGGTGTGGGTCGGAATAGGGGCCCATAGCAGATCTCCGCACGATGTCAGCTCCATTTCACGAGGATGTAGGCTCATCGGTGAACCGAAACTCCGTGGCTAGAATCCCGTGATCTCATCAATGTTCCATAAACATTTAGTCTCACAGAGACTGTAATGCTTGTTGCGGGCGCCTAAACCGCGGGATGTTAGGAGGATTTTGGTTTGAGGCCTCAAGGGGTTAGAGAGCGAGAAGTATCACGTATTTCTGCTTTTGGGACTCACGACAATAAATTTTCCCAGAGTGATTCACAGAAATACTCGTGAGAATGAAACAACTGAGAACCTGATTTTTTGGAACGACCATTCCTGTGTTTACTTTTTATGTGTCCCTATCCCTTTTACTTATATCTACATCCATTTCAATTATATATACACACATAAATATATGTGTGTGTATATATTTATATGTTATACACAACTTTATTATTATATGTGTGTATATATATATATATATGTATGTATACATATATAATTCAGTAATCTACTGTTTAAACGAGGTTTTAGATGGACACATACTGAATAACCCTACATTTTATTTCTTAATTTCGTCCAACTAGGCACAACACCCCACACTGCATTGAACCTTTCAGCTCTGGATGCATTCTATTCTCCTGTCTTCCATCCGACACACCAGTCCTTCTGTTCTTTCTTACTCCTACCTTACTTGCCTAATTTCATCCCATCTATCAGGATTGCATCACCAATCAAAAATATTTCTTGACTTCTTTGAATTTATCTTAACGAAAAAAATAAGAATGACAAATATATAGTATACATTTTGGGACTCGACTTTCAAGTGATATTATGGGAATAAAAAAGTTGCCTGCTGGATAATATGCCGTACTTGCTTTGTGCAAGCCTCTCAGGGTGCCTACCTCCGTTTTAATCTCCAATCATAATTACTTTTGGTATGTCCTTCGTTTTAACCAGGAATTGAGAAGATTTTGGACTCATTATAATGTGAAAGATTACCCAGGGCCTCACAGCCTCATTTGACAGACAGCAGGTGATTGACGCGCAGAACCATTTGCGGGGTAAAATTACTTTCTAAGTTTCAACTTGGATTCTAAGTGCATCTATAGCCACCCATGCGTGACTCCTTTGCGTTCTTCGTCCCGCGTGATTTCCGCCTAGACATTTTTTAATTAATTTTTCATTCTTCGATCCCGGTTTCCGCACAATCCCCGCTGGTCTTTCTGAATGACGCCACTACGGCCCACATGATTGCCTGTGAGGCATGAAACGGACTGTTTCGGTCGCGGACCGCTCCTCCCTTCCCCTTCTTTTCTCTCGCAGTTACGCTCCTTTTCCTCGAACAATCCAACGACCTCCACCATAAGGGGCCAGGAATTCTTGAGAAGGCTGCGAAAACAGCAGATTACCAAAAAAAAACCCTAGAGAGTCAAAGTGACCGCTTGACGGAGAAAGTTAATTCTCAATCAATTTCAGAGTATATTTTTTTAATTCTACACAATATCCCCTCTCCCTCGAAGCGCCGGAAGGAAGCCATGGCAAGTTTTATTGGCCGATTCAAACGGATAACCTGCATTATGAAACCGCCTCAGGTTTCTGAATGTCTGGGAAAATGATACATATACGTTTCCCTTCTCTCTCTTACTGTGATTCATCTGACTCTGAAAACTTGACCTGTCACAAATAGGACCCCCTTCATTCATCATTCCGAGAAAGATTTAAGTCTTCCGAGTTACAGAAATAAAGAAATAACATACGAGTAACTTCCACCAAACACAACCTCTTCAAACGTGATTTCTGGGAAAAATTCCTACTTTTTCAACATTACGTACATCTTACCCCTTTAAAGGCTTACTCATCCATGAAGCGTTGGAAAAACACTGTGAGATATGAATCTTGAAGGGATCTGTGAAGGAAGGCCAAGAGAAAAATAAGGTTGCCAGGTATTTCTTTTTACCGCCCCATATAACGCCACCAGCTTCGTTTTCAGATGATCACAGGGATGAAAATAAGTTTAAATTTCCTATCTGTAAGAGAGAGAAGCTACTTTTTTCCGAACTTCATTAAAATAAGCTAAAAAAATTATCAAAAAGAAAAATAACTATGGCAAACCAGAGTTTAAAATAGCTGAAGCGCAATTTCGCAGTAAAAATATGTTACTTAGGTTGAATTAATTCATCAGTAATCTCGCAAGCAATGGAACGTTTTTACTAAAACCCATTCACGAAAAAGTTGCTTCAGCGGCTTTGGTTAATTTGAGTAGTCAAGACATTATTGGAGAAAACTTTAGTAAAATAACAACACTTCATAGAACAACGAGTTTTCAGGTGATTTAACCTTAATTTAATGCTAACTAGAACATAAGATTATTATTATTGATAAGTTTTGCCAAAAAATCCTGTTATTTAAAGTTAGTTTTTTATCCATGTTCCTATTCTAGAATTAAGATCATTTTTACTATGCCTAATATGAAAGGGAACAGCGTGAAGTTTATGCATAAAATAATGAACAAAAAGGTATCATGTCTCCCCCAGAAGAAAAAGAGGTTTATATTATTAATTTAATTTTACAGTGTTGTTATATATATATTGAAATCCTAAAAAAATAATAAATAATTAGTAACGGTCTTAAAATAAAAATTCTATAAAAAGCCAAATTTACATTTTGCTCTTATCTAAAAGTTAATTCCATCCAAACATTTTATGAAAGAAAACATGGTATGATCCTGTTTTCTGTTCTAGTACTTATGGCAGCTGAATTGATTATCTCTACCCCATTATTCCTCATTCACTCCTACGATAATTGTAAATTACTCTTCCTTTGATAAAATCTTTATTTACATTTTGATTATGCCTGGTAAAGTATATTTATTGAGTGTTAAGGGAATATAGACCTAAACACTGACTTTATTATGCATTATATGCTAACAACTTAAAATTATCGGTGTACGTGAATGCATCCTTGTTTAATTCATTCTTTAAATCATTAATTTTAATTCTCTTCTCTTTTCAATTGTCTCTCGTACTTAAATAACTCGTGACGCATGTAGCCTTGTTGTATTGGTTGCGTGAAAAGTGAAACTATCGCCACCGTTTTTATATTTACGGACTCAGAGACGGCAGGAACTTCTAATGGGGTCTGGAAGATGCATGGATGCTCAAAAGACGCTGAGGGTGTGTGCAGTGGAAGAATGATTGGTGATACGAGGAAACGTCGGGCGTATCCTTACTTGCGCGTCACTTGTGATCCTGGGAAATGATAACGCTTCTTCGGAAAAAAAGACCCACAACTTATTGCAACGCTCTGGAACTAGTGTTTACAATTTTATGCATCCACAAGTACATAACAGATAATTAGCAAATATTAAAAGATACTTTTTGAATAAGTTGCAGTCATATCCAGACAAAGAATAATTTTAAAGTGCATATTATTACAAAAGTCTACAGAGTAATATTTTTCCTAAATATAATAATATTTTTTAAATTTGATAATCGAGGAAAGGAATGTATTTAGCTTACATTCTCTTGCCTCACATCATTGTAATTGTGTATCTTAATTTAGTGCGGTTGTGATACATTCAGCAGATACAGCCTATTAAAATTAATACGACAATGAAGGATAAATTTTGGTGCATATTTTGAATACAGATATGAATGCAACGAGACTGCAAGGAGAGGAAGAGAAGAATTGAGAGGGAAATAAAAGACGAATTTCCTGTAACGGTGAAAAACTCTAAAGATAGAACAGGGTTAGGTTGGAATTGATGAATGGATTCAAGAAGTCTTTACTAAGTCAGGACATTTTTAAATGGCATGATTTTATTATTAAATGTAACAAAGTAGACGCTTTGATCACATTAAGTCTCTTAAACTTAATGTGTGCACTAGTAACATGCTTAACAAACCTTGCCAATTTATAAAATTATTGGCAGCAGGTAAAAAAAGGTCCCAATGCTTGGAAAACAATCAATAATAAAACAGATTTGAGAATACCCAATGAGTTAATAAATAGTCAAACACCTGCAGACGAGAGAATTGAAACCGCAACCCTCGGAATCTGAGGCTACAGCGAACGTTCTGCGGTCGTTGAAATCTCCGATGCTACGGTCAATGCTACGGGATGCTCAAACGTGCGGATAGGGGGCAAGAAAAAAAAATGACCAACCCAACACCCTCATTGTTGGACGCCGTTTGGTCACACACAATGGAGAATGTGGGTGTATCAGAACCAATGAGGTGGAAAACTCTGTACGACGAATGAGAGCGACGCAGCCGGGCGCGAAGACGATAGCACGCCCGGAGATCCGTCGGCTGTGGAGGAGGCGGGCGGGGGATAAGAATAAAAAAATAGAGGGCGAGGGACGACGAGAGGTGGGAGCAGGGAAACGGAGAGAGTTATTGCACCGGTATTGTTTGGAGACAGTCGATGCATCACCGCATTCTCCTCGGATTCTTAACAATTGGCGGAATGGCGGGACTAGGGAGGCGGGGAGAGACCGCGGGACCGTTGATGGATGGGGAGGGAGGGGCGGGAATGCAAGAGGAGCGTCAAGTTTATGTCCGGGGGGAACGAAAAAGCACTGACACAAACCACCGCTAATTTCACGCTCCGCGGGTCGGCGATTAAGAAGCCCCTGGAATGGATGGATGGGTGGATGCACAGTCCGATAGATGCATAGTTCTTCTCTTTGGTTATGGCTATTGTTGTGGCTGCCGAAGTAATATTTTCATCAACCGATTTGAGATGTCCCACCAAAATGAAATATATTCCCACTTGAACACGACGCTTTTATTTATTTCGGAAGAAAATAAATGAAGCTGGTAACTTTAACGCCGGAATGAAACATGGAGGGTGAGAATAAAACCGAGAATTGCTACAGTATACTTTGAAAACACATACTACTGTTTGGAAGGTAAGATTCAGCGTATCTTAATTGAGCTAAAACCGTAAAAAGTAATCATAAAAGAAAATTAATGGAAGCATTATTTGTATTTGCGAAGTTGATAGAAACTTCAGCTGTCGCCATTCACAATGGATTTTCAATAAGTCACATCAGGGTTCCGGCACCAAGCATACAGCGAAGGAAGTAATTGAAATATGTTTCGACAAGAATTTCCCATTTAAGCTAATTACAAATATCACATAATAAGAATAATACTGCAAATTTTATTGTAGATCGCAGTAGAATGGAAATAAAACGGCACACTAAAATCGAAATTGAGAAAACCCGTTATCCGTAAATAATTCATGGACTCCTTGATATTCAATTTCAAAAAGCTGCCATTTGGACTTGTAGAACCGCTGCTTTTGTACAACAAGAGAACTGTATCACTCTCGCAATGCTCGAGGAAGGGGGAGTATACTTGACTGTTAGAATAAGAGTTCCGCTTATGCTTCCAGAAATTGTCCATTATTAACTAAATTATTAGAAAGATTTTGCTTGAAAACTAAATTATCGTTATTACCGAGTATTTCTTATAATATTGAATTTTATAAGTTAAAAAATGTTAGAGAGTTAATTAACAAATATGAATACTGATCCTCGTAATATTAAACCTTTCTCAAATAACTTCAATATTATAAAATGCCAAGGCGTCAGTTTTATTGTAAATCAGGGGTTTAAACTATGTATTTCTGACACTGTCCTATATTACACATGTATGTCTTATATGTGTGCGTTAGATGAATGATGGGGATAAAAGAGATTCGAAGTTATACTTCTCTACCATTTTATGCGCTTTAATTTAAAAAACGAGTGACAACGTCGCAGTTTGGCATGTTATTGTTCATTTGATTCTATCGATACACAGCAATTAGCATTTACATAAGTAATATAAATATTTTGTGTAATTTTAAAACTAAAAATATTACGTATAAGTAATTTTCGTGATGAAATTCAAAAATAAAACTCGATGGAAAAAGAAAATGGTTGCCGCCGTGAAATTTGAAACTATGATAATTAGAGATGGGAGGTGAATAGACCCTTCCGTTAGTATTATAGTCCATCGCCATTCTTTAATTCCCAGGATGTTACAACGACGTTTTATTGTTCAACAAAGTGGTGTAAGAGAGCATTTCGCCACGGATGAGTCCAACACGTAAGTAATCAAGGCCCTTCCCGTCAATTATGGCGTAATTCCAATTCAATTTGCCATACTTTCCTTTCTGCTGCCGAAGAAAACGAAAATGACAGGACAGCCCGAAATTATATCATACCTAGAACCACATGGTACAGACTACAGGAACCCATTATTCCAGAGATGTAAGCAAATTAACATGCTTACGTGACCAACGCGAAATCTGTCTGGGTTGGTGCGAAATCGCAGACGGTTCCACTAATATGAAAAGACACTGAAATAACAGCCGAAATTCAGGGAAATTATGTCAATGAGAGAAACTTTAATGCTGTATAAAAATCAAGAAAACTAATTGCTCCGTCTAGAAAGTGTACCAAAAACCGTTTATGTAATATACCCCCAAAACAAAGCCAAAAAGTTTCCCTTTATAATTGTCCTTTCAAATTTCGGCGCTTTTGATTTCAGAAATCAAATTTACTTGGGGCTAAATAAAAATAAAGAAATGTTATATTTTGGATGAGGGCAATGATGTGTTGATGGATAAACCCCGAAATTGTAAACGAATATGACAACATTCAAAACTAATATATGAAATTAAATACCAATTAAACGCTAATCATTTCTATTGAGAAAGAGTTATTTCCGATAATTATGCCAAATCATTGGAGTGGAATTCTCGCTCTGAATTTAAGAATCGAGCAGCCAAACTATTTACGTTTAATTTCGCAAACACTAAGGAGCTACCCGGGGGAAAGAATTAAGTTATTTATCTTTCTCAAGAGCGTCGAGCTAAAACTACTGAGTTATCATATTAGCAATAACTTCGAGAGAAAAAAAGAATGGCGACGCAACGAAACTGACAGAAGAAATTAAGAAACTTCGATACTACGATCAAAACTGTTGAAAGATGGCAGCACCTGGATGAAAGTACAATGAGGTTTGTTAAATAAATTCTCTAGAAACTGTATTTACATGTGGATAGTTATCTCTCTTTTGATTTTAAAGTTACTTTAAAATTAGCTATCAAAAACTATAAGTATTCTATTATACTTATATTTGAAATTTATAATAAAATAAAAATTTTTCGAACTAAGAAAATTTAATAATTTCTGCACATTAATATTAGATTTTCCGACTAGTGAACTTTTCTTTAACGGCTATAATAATTTTAGTTCAACTCTTAGAACCTAATCGAAAAGTTGCGAGTCTTAATTACATACATAGACGGAATGTTGCAATTCCCGAAATTGATTGAAGGAAAGAGCCGAGTGAATTGGGAGCTACAATCTAAAATGTATCTTCGATGATTCACTGCTATTCGACCGCTACTGTGCTTTCGCTTAATGGTAATTTTAGCAAATTGCCCACCACCACTATGTCATTGCTGCTCCTTTAAACAAGCAGCACTTTCGCATCCCAGTTTCTTATATAACGTCTCAAATACACACACGCAATGACTCCCGCTATAATCTTTCAATTCACATCTATCATTCGCCATGCTCTCGACTCTTTTTTCATATTGATTATCGTCTTATAAGGCACGGCGTGAATGTAAATGCCACGAGTTAGCTTTGCATTCGTGATGACCTCAGTTCGAAGGGAAAAAAGCGTGAAGGTGGTATATCTCGCCGTGGTGTATGTTTTAATGGGACATTTGTCTTAGATTCTCTACTTAGAATCAACAGCCATTGTATGCATATTTCACGATAATGACACAGGGTAAAGTGTAAAGTAATTCAGATTAATTAACTGTAGAATACAAAGTACGCGTCATATTTTAGGATGGTCGTTTGGACCTTATAAAAACATGACATTGCTGAAAAAAGATAAATACGACGAAAGCGATGATTGGAAATGAAATCTTTCAAAAATTTATTTTACACATTCTCATAAGCGCTGCTTTTGATGATATTCATTCAACTTTGATTAATTCGCATACTTCTTCTCTTCGCAATCTATGTCTTCTCTCGTCGTCGAACTTTTGGCAGAGCGAGAATAGATAATCACAAATTCTAGGCAAAAATATCATTAAAATAATTGTTATGTATGACCCAACTAAGAATGTAAAATGTTAATGAAGATATTTTAAATAAAAAATAATTTTATTGATTTTTAGAAAAAAAGTCAAAATTGCAATAGAAATCACCGACAATTCATAACTGTGAAATTCATTACCTAATTGAACTAATTTTAATTTTACAGTGTACTCTGTCTCGCAGAATAAATTTCCATTGATTCCTTTTATTCGTTTACATTAACATTCCGTTGTATCCTGTTGAATGCAGATAGCCTAAACATGTAGATACTACTTTGAACATTCATCTTCAATTGTAGGGCACATATCATAACTGGTTGAGAGTTACTGTCAAATCATAAGTTACAAGGCCGACCGGCTCAGAATCTCGGATTCAAATACATGGGATACCTCTAAACACCCACACATAACAACTGATTGGATAATTTCTAGGAAACGCATGTGGCACAGGGAAAGTAAAGTAACTTGATACCTAAATTTTATCCATAGAACATAAGGTAAAGTTATCTCAAAACATATATAAATTAGCTTAACGGATTTACACGTAAATAATATTTCTATGGTGAACACTTTACATGAGACTGGGCGGCATTTGAGATAGACGTTAAAACTGGCATTTAAAAAATTTTAATTATGCAATCCAAATCGAAAATTTAGAAATTTAATCAAACATTTAGGTGTTAATAAAAAGATATTGTGAATAAAAATATAACGGAGAAGCAAAGTGACCTCCATTTTTAATATTTTACCGGTCATTGAAAATAAAAAACGGTTCACCGATGTCAGGGATGTTCAATTACTTGTATCTATAGTGTAAATTAACACGTTCACAACCTTAATTTAATTTATGCATCAAATTTACCGTAATAATAGGTTAGAACAATGAGATATGTCAGGAAACAGATATTCCCTTAGGAAGAAAATAATGTGACCCTACCAGGCATTTACTTTATCCGGAGATTTGGCGATGGGGCCTCCTTTCGGCTATAAATGTTTGGGCATAAGGGTAGAAACATTTTCCCCTAAACGCGCTCTACAGCACCTCGCAAACAACTCAGGAGAGTAATGCTCGCGATCCATGCATCATCCACGCATCTCCTCATTGGAAAAGAAATCGAAGGAGGTGGTCTTACCGCACGCCACTCCCATCTCGGAGCGCGCCGAGCTTGGTATGAGCCTGCTTTCATGCGGCCATAAAACACGGGTCAGCACATGAAGGCTTCGGCACAGGGAGAGCTTTTATGCATCATCCAAATGATGCAACCATTGCACTCCCGTATGGTCATCAAAATATCCCGCATAAGGAAAACGCAGGTAACACGATAATTCCCGTCGGTGGCGGACCCCGTTGGTGAACAATCAATCCGGCCCCCATGGAGCCGGTAGCCGGACCACCCCGCCGACCCCAATCCCTCCCTGCCTTCCCAACACTAGGGGAAATAAAAAGAGGTCACGTAAGTAAGGGGATCGGGAAGGGAGGGGGGTGCGCAGTGTCGTGACCTGCGCCGTGGAGAGGGGGATCAGGGCGGGGATGAAGTTGACCCGGCTCAAATGAGAAAAATTTCTCAAAAGTTGGCAGCCCTTCAGAACGGGGCGGACCACGCGTGGGTGGTGGCTGTGCGGAGTAAAATGCTCGGGAGAGGGTGTGGGGGTTGAGGACGGGGGGATTGGTTTGGGTAATATCCGAAGGCTAGCGGAGGGAGCAGGGGGAAGAGTAGGAGGAGGCGAGAAGGGTGGGACAGAGGATGGGGGGCGTAGATGGGGCGGGGGCGTGGAGGAAATGATCGGGGGCGTAGATGGGGTGGGGGCGGAGGTGGGGCGAGGGCGGGACCGAGGGGCGTGCCGGGGAGGGCGGAGGCGGGTTTTATCTGGGGGCAAAATCGCGGGTTCGATCATCCGAAGCGAATCTGGTAATGACTGCGGGCGGTTAATAAACCGCTTCAAGGCAACCAAAGATCACGATCTCTCCCGTGAGAGTGTGTGTGCGTCTGTGTACCTTTTAAAACTTTCGTCTCTTTCTGCCTCTTCAGGGAGAAAAGATCGTGAGGAAATGAATCGGAGGAAGCCACATTCGTCGGGGTCGGGGGATGAAGATTCCGGCGGATGAAAATGACATCGAGCAATGAAAGAAGATCGGCCGAGGCTCAGTTTGGCCACCTCCGGTGTAAATTGCAAACGAAAGGTGGGAACACTAAGGGATGAAGTCGCTCATGTGAATGGAATCGTTCATTATAAGTTAAATGGCAGAAATAATAGCAACACATCTAATTATGACAAATTTCATTTAATGGCTCGATTTAATAGATACTGCATATATATATATATATATATATATATATATATATACATATATATATATTTAAATATTTATATATATAAATATATATGTGTATATATATATATACATACGCAAACGAGGGTAATCTGTAAGTTTCCGACCTAACGAAGATATAAGATATTTTTTCTGAAATTTTCTGAGTCGGAAATTTCTCAGACTACCCAGACTATATATATTATATATATATATATATATATATATATATATATATATATATATATATATATATTTATATATATATATATACATAAAGTATTGAAGGATAGTTCCTTTTCTTATACAATACCGGATAATTAATTATATGGGTCTTTTGGGCTAGATTTTATACTACCTACGGTGTTTAAGAGCAAAATCCTGAGGCACGATAGTACACTAAAGGCAATAACCGAAGGACAAATATTGTGGAAGGAACTATGGGAAGCAGGAAAAGGAAAATTTCGGATCAAGGGAATGGAGATAAGAGTTAATGTTATTTTATCGAGAGCTGCTAAAAACCAACCTCGGATTGTTCACCTGTGATGGTGACGAAGATGCCCGAACTACAAGCTCAAAAGGAGGCACTAGTCAATCTTATTATGACCTCCAAAAGCACTCAACAACTTTTACTAGGAATAAAATGTGTCGTAAAAATACGCAAAAATCACAGAGTATGTGTCCTTAAATTTTATCTAAAAATTTCAATATGAAATTTCGTATTGTAACAACTAATAATCAGGTATTGCAGCCTTAAAATGCATCCATACACCCAAATATACTCATACAATTCATGGACGGGACAGCGGCGAAATGCTTATTTTTCAGGTGATATCAGAACTTAAAATCCATTGAAACCTCGAATTCAAGTACTTTTGTCATGAAATAAATTTACCTTGAGAAAATAAAAGTCGAATAACATTAACCTTTGAAATGCCGAAGATTTACCACGCCAGTCGGTGTAAAACCAGAGAGGTCTTGGTTCATTACGACATTCAAAAGGGCGTGTCTACAGTATGATGTAAATATTACCTAGTTTAATATGCTAGAAGTAAGTCTCAAACTGACAAAATATCAGCTTAATAAACGTTTTAAACATAGGAGGTCAAATGAAGAGCTGTTTATTTCTTTTGCAACTCAAAGAATTTTATTGAGGGATTCATGAAAGCTCGGATTGGTGGGCTCAGGAGTTGAACGATGTAGAGCAACGTTTTTTAATTCACTCGAGCACAAAGACCGCGCGCCATGGCCTGCTGGTAGTGGATGAGAAAGCTGGCTCGAAATGGAACAACCGGAATGGAAGATGAAGATATACCGAATGCCAATTGATCAATAAATTCAGAGAAGCATGCATAATAGAGGTGATGTGTATCTATGAGCATATGATAAAAAAATGTGTGTGACTGGAACTTGTCAAACAGTAAAAGAACCAAAGTGGTTTTAAAATGGCTTTAGATATTAGTGCATCACAGCTAAAAGGAGGCTCTTGAGCGGTCAACAATCATTGACTCTGAGATACAACGACGGAATATGAAGGAATATTGAGGAAGGCAGTGTGAATGGAAAGTACTCTCGCCTTAACCTGCACGATAGTGGACGTGAACAAAATGGCAACTCGGGTGAGATACAAAATCCGCAATTCATTTTGGTCCACTTGATATTTAAATAAATTCTCCGATGGGAAAACGGCGATATTGAGAGCATATTGACCACACCTTCGTGCCCCGTGGGTAGAATTTATAAACTGATGCTGACCAACGGAGATTAAAAAAAACACACAGAACCGCCCGTTGAACAAGTGGCAGCGGAGTCAAGGGGAGGGAGTTGGATATATAGGGAGACGGAGGCAAAAGGAAATGAGAAAACCTAAAACAATGGGCAAATATTTCATTTCTCACCGGTTGACGACCGCTTCATGGAAATCGATGCCAATTTGGCCTGTGGGTTTTCATTGGCTGCTTGAATTAGCATCGACGACTGTTGTTTTCGCTTTCAGGAGGAAGGGATATCCACGGTGAGCAAACCGGCGTGATACACTGGCTTTAGCCCACGAATCTTATTATTAACTGGCAATCCTTGACGTTTCAACCTACGATGCTCCGGCCATGAGTTAATCCATTCGAACTTAGGGTATTGTTATTAAATGACGACTTAATTGGCATAAAATTCTCATTAGACAAGTAATTTCATATATCTAGACAATATAATAAAATAAGTTTTACTGTTTATTGATCATAATATCGCGACAAAGTTAACTTAATACATATTGACTCTTATTCGATATGGGATGTAAACTCAAATTCAAAGAGGACACCTTCAATAAAGGGATAGCACTGAAACATACTGCGCGAAATTTAAAAACATAAAATATTTTTAAGTGCTGAGTACCTACGTACGTCCATATCCATAAGTATTCTATCTATTTAACCGGTTGTGGCAAAGTGCTCGAGTAATAATGAAATATACATATATCAAACTAAAATTAATTCATAAGCACTCGTATAGCAAATAAAATATTCAACCAAGCAGAGATTTTATCTATGACACTTTTATATGAATCGTTTCCAATTGGATTTTATTGGATACTTTTATCAAGGAGCGTTAATGCACCTATTTTTTTTCTTGAGTATTTATCAATATATTTCATTGCGATTTGTAAAAGAACTTGGACATCTGTTTCGTTAAGAAAATTCACAACCTACAAAATAAGGTTTCGTGATTGGTTACAAGGCAACTGAAAATTCAAGCGTGTTTGCTTTAAAATGAACGAGTTAGGATTAGGCAGCATTATCGTGAAAAAAAATTAAGGGTCGACGCAATTAAAAATCAATTCTGGACCTCACGTGAGGAATCAGAACCGAATACCCGCCACAAAAAAATCATAACTGTAACGGCCGGAATCTGCTCGAGGAAAGATTAATTTCCGACGAAGATTTATCAGTTACGGATATCTCAACTCCGTAAACAGATAATAGCTAAAAATATTAGTTTTCTCTGATTGGGGTCTTATTGAGGTCAGAAGCATAGATTCAACCTAAGATAAGAATTTATGATTCGAGATATATTTATATAATTATTTTTATCACGGGGTGACCTTGGCTTCCATTTCTTTTTTTCCAGCCCATGTACGTATCCTTTGTTACGTGATGCGTGTTGCAACCTCGGGAGGAGGACTCTCACCTCAAAACCCCTTGTCTTCATTATTCATGTGGCAGTGGTTTCGATAACGATCGCGGAATTCGCGCGATGAAGTCTCGGCTCCACCTATCGCAAAAAAAAGAAACTACGGCGTGGTTCGATTAATACTAGCATCATTTATAATTCACAGAGGCATTCGTCGCTCGGAAATTTATTGGCTCCTGGCGCCTCAAACAAAAATAACGATAATCTTCAAGCGAGCACCGCTAGTTTTTCCCCTTCGTGCCGAGACGTGCGACTACGGGGCCCCTTAGCTGTCAACACTGAGTCGAGAGAGAGAGAGTTCTCCTATTGACACCGCTAGGGACCGGATGTGAGCTATTACGGAAGAGGTTTTTTCTCAAACAACTCGCTTAGGATACACGGACTCGGCAAGTGCCTAAAAATGCAAATACTCCCGTCCACGGCTAGGAAGGAAAACTAACGTCTCCCGGTTTTTAGTTGTCTCCAATCCGCGACAGTCAGAAGAAGTAATTTTTACGGCTCAATCCTTCCATTCTATCGCCTATCTCCCAGATGAATCAGTCGAGAGCACTTTCCGTTGCATATCTCAAAAACCCACGGAGCCGGCGATGTTCAAAGGGGGATCCAGGCGGCAATTCGTAATCCAATCGTCGTCCGACAAGTGTCTGCCAAACGACCCTCCTACCACATAGGCATCCCGCCACGTTGAGGAGCGATGTGTGCTCTCGGTTGCCTTACCGGTAGGGTACGGTCTACTTCGCATGCAATCTTCGGATCACTGCTTTAAATACGGGACCATCCATTCTCCTCTCCCAAGGACTATAAATAATTCTGTGATATATGGTAGCCAGATAGTGTCCTCGTTGCTGCGGGGGATGGTGTATTTAAGAAACCTCGTATTCACTTTCGTTGATGGCTAGTGCCGATAACCCTTTACACTAGGTATAGTTTTTATTTTTCTCATTAAGATATTATTTCGTTTTGAAAAAAATCTCTCCATCAGTGTTGTCGCTTCTGGCACAATGAGAAAAACAGAATAATTCCATGACCAAAGTCTTATAACTAACATAATATTTTTCCTTGAGTAACGTGTGGACGCCTACCCATTAAGAAGTGTCAAGCCAGACATAAGGACAATCAGACTAGCCTAGGGTGAAGAGGTCTCAGGACAGCAATTGTGAATCCGTACATGAGTTAAAACATAGAGTAGAGCATTCGGCCGCTGATCCGGAGGGTTCGGGTTCATATTCAGGCTACACCTGTGAAAATCCATAAATTCACTTAAACTGGGTGATTATTTTGGGTATTAGATTATATTTCCAGGGGAAGAACTCTTAAGGCTACAGGGAAATATATAATATTAGAGAGAGCTGCGGCCCAATAATGTTTAAATTAAAACACAAACATTTTAGTTGCTAATGACACAGGAAAAAACTACTTCAGTACAACAGTTAACACCTGGAGAATTCAATTAGAAAAAAAGCAACTTTAATGAGTTAACTCAAGTAGAGGGAAGGAATTGTTTATATTTTGACAAACTGATGACGCCAGAATTAAAATATTTTCGAATAGATTTTATTAAGATTTATTTAATAATCGACATTTTCTAAATGAAAAGGTGAAAAATGGGATATGCGGTCATTTCAAATCCAACTACGCGTCGATTAAACCTTTTTATAGCCAGTAGGGCCCCACGGGGAAAAGTTTCATTGGTGTGAAATTCACTCAGGCACATCGACTCGTTAACAGTTCCTGGTGTTTTGTAAATGAAGTAAAAATGATTCAATCACATTCTAAAGAAGTGCGTCAAATAATAAAAGTATATTGAGCGGGAAATATATTTTCGTAAATAATTCATACTTTAATATTCACGTGTATTTCAGTCCAGGAAAAACGTAAATGTTACTACTATACTAAAACAATCAAAAGGTATTTGTACATGGGTACATTGAAAGTTGAGATTTACTTTTATGAAGTGATTCTGGGCAAAACTAATTCGAGAACTGTCATCAAGCATTCCTCATTCTTTAAAATTAATCCAACCTAACGCTTGTAACCTTTTATGACCATAGAAGAGCATTTCAAAACTAATATGTTTATCTATTCAATGATTATGCTATTAATTTACACTAATATCACCTAGGACAACCCTTATAACATCCCAGAAGAAACGTAAACTCATCTAGCAATAGTCGCAAAACCCTAAGTGCGCCCCAGATTTTATAGAATGTATACTTCTTCCAATACTTACAAGAATCTTTCAATAGGATTGTTATGATTACTAAGTTCCGGTGTATACAGATATTTAATGGTGAATTTATTATAAAAATATGTGAAAAAAGTTTCAATCTAGAACCCTCCCTCTATCTTTCCTGTGAATTAGTTTCAACAATGCTTTCTGTGGGAATGAATATAATGTCATATCGATCCAGTTCAATCCAATTCCAACCTCTTTAATTTGCAGAGATCTGAAGCAATGCTTATTAATATCATTTTATGCGAGCCAACAAATCCGAAATTGACGACACAGTTTGTAGCGGATGCAATATATTTTTAAAATTATTTTTCCCTGTTTCGCTCGTCATCATTAATTGTCATCAGTAATTGGATACCATGATGATTACTAAAAATTCAAGATTTTCAGTTGCGGCATTTTACGCAATGAAGTTATTATGGCATATGAGATGAGCTCCACGAACTCCATTTCGAAAGATTCATGAAGGATAGCGCTGGGAAACGAGAGTTATAAACGAGGCATATTGAAATGAAAAATCACGGACAGTTACAAAATTAATGACACAAAATGTTATGCCTAAGCGATCCTAGTGACAGTAGATACAATAACAACTTGAGCAGCTTCCCTGTGTACATAATCACGATATAATTTATCTTTAATTAGACCAGAAATAATAGCCCTCATCAACGTACATGTCCTCACGCATTAAAACTAGAGCAAATACCTAGACATCAGCTTCACAGAGTGAAAGGGGTCGAAATGCTTTCGTAGGTATAAACTAATAGCTAACCGAGGGACTCGGAGGTCATGAGAAATGGGCGGTCTTTCCGCAACCGTTTATATTGAACGCTTTTCCTGGCGTGTCAACGAGAAAAATGAAACACGTTCACTGGTGACATCAGTCAGGAGCTCAAAAGTACCAATAATGTACTGCTACATGTTTCTTCACTTAACACGAGAGCCGGCGGCATGTGGACGTTGACGTAAACAGATGAGCAAGAATGACTCCTGGTGAGAGCTGTGGCTACGCATTGAAGGGAAATTTACGCCGGGAAAACTTAAATTTTCAAAAGACGAACTTGTTCCCTGGTACTTGAATAGAGACGAACAAAGAGACGGTTGCAGTGGACGCTTTATTCCGCTGAAAAGGTTATCACATTCTGTAAATATATACGCGTGAAATAGAATGCTATCAAACTAGTTTAAATGAAATAAAATTAGAGTGTAATTAATGATAACATCACAAAATAACTTTGAAAAATGATTAACAGAATGCGCCTTTTGCGCAGTACCAGCATTCTGCAGCTGCTATATATATTTTTAAGGTCAGTAACAAACATGCATGTTCAATTGGACAAGCTTTTTACTCTTGCATTGAACAAGACTAAGACGTTTGAATAACGATCTAACACTTGAAAATTTTATTTTCGTTTAATTCAAAAAATATAATGAATGGATGAATTTTCAATGAATATGTGGAATCTTTATCATATTTCTACAATGAATATGTAGAGTTGAAGTCTTCTTCAATTTTTTACGCAACTGCAACCATAAATATAACAGATTATAAAGTATCTCAGATATGGATGTTTGGTTGATTAAAAATAATAATCCGTGATGAAAAGGATAAATTAAACCACCATACATTCTAAATACATAAAGATGATGACGATAGATATTCATTATGAAGATACACAACAAATGTGTCTTTTTAAACGTCTGCAGTAGATAATTCTATTTTTACGAAAAAAATATTGTATATGACGTTCAATCGTTCATGAAGTATTACTTAACCTTTGGAATTTCATGCCAGTTAAATTCATTACTCGGAAAAATGACATACAAAGACAGGGAAAAGTATAATTCTCTTCACCCCTCCCTGATTTTCACTATATGTAACGCAATTTCTTTCAAACGCATCATTGTTTTCCTTTTGAATAGGAAAGATAAATGTAAATGAACGGTTTCTCAAGAAAATGCTGCCATAAAGATCTGAGATAGCAAAACTGGTAAAACGAAAATATTTAATGTGTACAATTTTCTTTGCAAATGACATAGGACAGAAAAATTGGAATTAAAATAGAGGGGAAATGGATTTGACCATTTGCATCTCATTAAAATTGAATATATTTATCAAACAAGGCAAACACACAGATGCTTCTCTTACGCCGCAATTTAGATGCAAAGTAATGAAAACAAAATTCACTCGATGAAGAAAGTCAATGCAAATGTCCCAACAAGAGATTTCCTAGTATATTTTCACTCTCCCCCCCCGCGCATGAAACATCAGGAGCGAAGGTCGATAGATGATCGAAGCATACTTGTTGAAGGCAAAACGACCCAATCATCCGGCAGGGCCCTTGCATCGTGGCCCAGAGAGAGCCACTTCTATTAGCGTCTACCCGCTGAGTCATCTCGGTAGCTTAGCACCTCGAAACAATAATCGAGACGTGGGCAGTGAATGTCCTTATGGACGCCGCCAAACGAGCGGCAAGGTCCCGGCTGCCGGCCCACACGGGGCGAGGAGGGCGTGATAAACGGCACGGCGAGCCACACGTTAAGACGTTTCCGCCGTCTCGCCCCTCCCCCACCAGAGACCTCCCGTGTGTGTATGGGAAGAATGTGGGTCAGGGATGCGGCAGGAAGCGCGGATGGGGATGGGGAGCTTGAAGGAAGCGGGAGAATGGAGGGGGGTGGCGGGGAATCGTGGAGGCGCCAAGGGAACGGAGAGGTGAGAGGAGGGGGGTAGGACGGTTCCGGAGGGGTGACTGGCGGGCTCAATGGAAACAATACGGCACGAGGGACCCTGAGGAAAGCGATACGCTAATGATTGGCAATGCGGGGCGACGGTAGGCCGTCTTATCCGGCCACTGCTTTTCAACCTCATTTTTATGAATGCACCATGGCTTTATTATCGAAGTGGTTGGAGCTGACTGAACTCGAGATGGTAGGCGGAAAAAAAGGTCGGCGGGGAGCAAGGATAACAAGCCACTGGAATTCATTGAAGCACATTAAAACTATTGATAAAAGTTGCTTAAGCGTTTCTTTCGAATGCATTTCCAAACGTGCCAATAATGTTGCATCGTGATAGACGGCTGAATAACTTAAAACAATGGCTAACCACTCAGTTCATCTGCCATAAAATATACTTTAACATCTTACACCAAAATAAATAAAGTTTTTAGTAGCACGATTTATTTCAATATTTTTTTAAACATTTATGAGGGAGTTATCGAAAAAAAAGGGTTTCGGTTTGTCTTTAGTTAAGTAGGAAAATGCTCTGATGAGAAAATCAAGAGTTTTGGAAAAGTAACAAATCAATTTTATTTTCTCACTCCATTTTCGACGTGCAATCCTAAGGAAAAAAGACAACCATACTCACTTTGAAGTCTTCTATCACCGATAATATAATAATAGTCCAAATCTAGCAAAAACTCTGACTAGAAGAAATCCATTCTATTGATAAAATTATTACCAGCTTTCATTACAGTACATTCAATTAATTAAATAACTTTCCTAATGCACTTAAACCCTATAATACTTTTCACCCTCTACAATTATATCAGTAGCATAAACATAAAATTATGAAATGAGATTAAGTGAGTGAAGAAATAAATAAATAAATAAAGCCTCTGATGTTCTTTAAAAAATAATGCAAACACGGTAGAAAGGAATGAGGATATGAATGGAAAAGCGAAATCTTTTTGGGATACTATAAAAGAAGGATGAAGCCGATTGATTGGACAAGACATGAGAGACAAAATGAGCTCTTGGAGCATTACGAAAGGAAGAATAGAAGGAGAGATTACAAGCGAATAACCATTTAAGCAAATTAATAATGACTAGGCAGATCCGGGAGATTCGAAGACCGATTTGGTGCTAATGTAAATATTACAGCTTACGGCACACCTTTACGAAGCATGGAATAAAAGATTAGTCTGAAATTTATCATTTTAATCAAAATATTTACTTAAAAGTTACTCAACGGAAATTGTGACACATTTTTATGACTTTACCCATCTGAATAACTACGGTGAAAGTTTTATGTCAAGTTAGATAGCGATATCTTGGCCACGTGATTTACAAATTTATAATAAATTTTGCACTGAGGTATCCTCAATTTAATTTCTTATATTCTTGTATTTTCTTTGCTTCTATGAGGTTTCCTTTTTGAACTGTTACTAGATGTAATATCGAGTAGTAAAAATTTAATCTGTAACTAATCAAAAATTTTAACGCAAATGTATGTTAATTGCTACCATTCTCACTTTTCTTCTAAATATGAAATGTAGTATCATACGGAAATTCTTATTACAATTTACATGCTTTATCTAAACTGTATGTTTTAGAATAAAGTTTGAAGTTTCAATTGTTTTTTCGACATCTTATGCGTTTGTATGTGCACAAATATGTAGGTGTGTATGTATATATATATACACGCACACATATATATGTATATGAGAATGGGGAAGTTCGGAGGGCTGCAGTTACCAAACCTCGCTCTAAAAACCAATCGTGATCTTACGAAACTGAAAGACCCTGGGATAAATGTCCGCAAGAGGCACGTAGCGCACGGATTACGCGTCTGGACATGACCGACTTCGCGGGGGAGGAGAAAAAAAACTGGTGGTAAAAAAGTAACGGGACGGAAGAAGGGAGATAGAGGGATGTGGGGATAGGATCTCTCGCGAGCAATCAAGTGGATGAATCAGAGAAAGGGATTAGATGGAAATGGAGAGGGCGGCGGGAGTGGAGGGGGGAGACTTCAACAGGCGACGCGTGTTTCCGGTCTCCTAACGCTCTGGCAACAGTCGGCAAGGTCGCGGAACAAACGCCATTCAAGACTGCAAGAACCTCACGTTCTTCCGAGGTTTGCATTCATTTCAGTTCCATTTTCAAACCGTGAGGCAACCTCTACAGATGGAGATTGAATCTCAATATGGCCGAATTATTCATGGAATAATCCACCCTCTTTCAACCTCAGGCCTTTGAAAATCTTCATTGTGGGATTTCCGCGCAGAATTCAGTATGGGAATATGTACATTCAATGCCTTTAGCATTTGAATGAGTATTTTTAGTGAGATTCATAAGAACTCTATAATTCAAAACTTTTTAAGTATTACTCCTGGTCGCGTGGTAGTTCAAGAAATGCAACTGAGGGGCAAGCCTAAACTGAAGGAGTTTCTGGCTTGTAGGAAAGCAAAAAACGCGTGGGATACTCTTCTTTTAAAGTAGAAATTTTACGAATTAAAAATTTTTCATTTTCGGAAAAATATTTTGGTGACACTTCTCCATAACCTATAAATGAGCCAGCTAAATTATTGCCTAAAATTAGAGCGAGATCACACATGGAAATCCTCATTTAATATCTGGTAGGCTGATGGTATTCTTTGCCTTTTATTTAGCAACTAGATATGTACTAGGTACAAATGCAAGCACTGAATTTGTCCTGACATATTTAGAAATAGAAAATAGTTATGTAAGGAGTTTGAGATATTTGCATATGCTTCAAAGGATCATTTGATATGACCTGAAAACGGGAATAGCGTACATTAATTTATTCTCCTTCGTATTAAACCAAGTGATGACCCAAGTGAGCCCCACAGACTTCATCCCACAGGATGGATGGGAATACTTTTTTTATTTATTTAACGTCTTGATTGTAGTGAGATTGAGACTTTACGTTCCCTTCTTCCACCAACCCATGTACATTAAATTGAGGACAATTACAAACGTCCATACCCTATGTGGAGTAAAAGCCACATAGGGTGGCGAAAAAGTTACTTCACCGCCTCCCGGGCCGGAAATTGATGCTATGCTAACAACTTTGAAAGTATTACTTACAATTTACCATGTGACTTCTGGTTATGGGCACTCTGCAGTCTTTTCTTAGCTATTTTCTGTATCTTGTTGTAACCTTTTTTTTACATATAACCATATGTATTCTCTAAGACAACTGATACCTATCCAATATAACCTTGACAGAGCACCGTATAAAACGGCTGCCGTTTCGATATTCTAGATTTCAAATGTCCGAAGATGAATTCATACTCTCGGCCTACGCATAATTCTTTCACTCCTTGGTCATTGGTATAGAAAAAGCCCATATGAATGATGCCAATTTAGAATTAACCGCTGAACATAAGAGGCAAAGAAAATATTTTTTAAAATATGTATGCCTTTTGAAAAAAAATCAGGGAAAGTTGTCTAATTTAAATCAATTGAGAACATTATGTTCTTATTACAAAGACCAATGCTTTAGGCTATTGCGTAGTTTCGTTGAATAGAAAACAAAAGGACGGAAAATGGTTGTCGGCTTGATTTTGTGGAACTGCTTCATAATTATAAGAGCTAATTAATGTTGTTAAATACACATTAAAACATTAAATACGTGAACCAGGTTACGAAACTGTGAATGATATGGTGAATATGATGAAGCTGAAAGTGGAAGTTTAGATTATAAAATATTGGAAAGATTCATTATACAGTTGTGTTTATTGGGAGGTTTAAAACTAACAGATCTTATTTGTAATATATTAGAAAAATAAATTTGAAATAGAAGCTTTAGATATCATGATATTAAAGCCTCATTTATTCCTAAAATACCTCCCAAAATACTAAAGACAAATCTATAAAATCTGTTATGAAATCAAGTGAGGCTGATTGAGCTCCAGTATTTTATTAATATTATATCTTCATTTGTTTCATATTGATATTTTTTTAGAGTATCTGTTCACTATTTTCATGTAAAATTTTTAATTAAACAAAAATAGAAACTGTCGATTACTTTCCAACACTTTGAACAAACTTTCTGGCTGTGAGACCTTAAAGAGTCAACCCAACGTATAAATTCGCAATAGGTCAATTTAAAAGTTATATTGTTTAATGTGCAAATACAAGGACGAAAACGTTCCTAACTCTGCCAGTAATTGATTACTTAAGGAACCAAGAAGTCGTTTAAAATTATATGAATACGTCGTTTTGAACAAACAAACAAAACAACATACTCGTACGAAATGTTTAATCTGCTTTCGTGAATTAATATACAGGGTATATATTTTGAATTACTTGCATATATTTTGAAATTAGGAATACTTTGATACGTTTGTAAGAGTATAATTAATAGCAAACGCAATGCTTGTAAAGTTAGAGATACACGCTATTTATGCATTTTAGCATTCTCACGTCTGTTTCTTGCAAATTTTGATTATCTATATCATACATCACAAGGACAGTATCTTGGTAACTACATCTCGATCCCACAGGAAGGTGTCGACTTTTCAGGGGAGGTATATATTTTTAGGTTAATTTTAAAACCGCTAAAAAAGAACTTCATGCCACAGTAGGATTTATTATGAAACCTACCTATTGATTGATAACCGTGTATTTGTCAAAAGTATTTAGCTTAATAGACTCCCATTTCCTTCTTTCTTTTTCCCAGTGGTTTACCAGATTTCACGGTTATTTCGTTTCTTTCGTCTCGGACTACTGCTTAGTTAGTGAAATTCTTCTTTATTCCTGCGATTTCTTGAGCCATTTGTTTCAGAGGAAGTGGGCGTAGGCAAGAATTGTTTAACAATATATTTTATTACTCTTTAATGTATGCTTACATAAAATTTAATATCGGTCGACACCTTATACCCTATTTTATGGACCAGGAGACCCGGGTTCAATTTCCAAGCACATCTCTTAAGCACCCTTAGCTCCGCCTAAACTGTGCGATTTTTTGGTCGCTAAATCTTCCTGGGAAGTCATAGCCGGGAGAAAGAACTGATCCGCCTACCCAGATGTTGAATTTCATAAGCCGTCGGGCTTAGTACTCGGTGAACTCTACCATCACCCAATAAATAGACGTTCGGGTTGATTACTCTTTGTTTATGATTTTTACGTTTCATTACCTTATATTCATCCTAATGAATAAATAATGTTGAATACATTTTGCATAAACATCCACTAGAAAGAAATCAAGAAAAGTCAGGGTAATAAAGATTTAATCTGCATAATTCAATTGCCCTAACTTATTGGCGTATATATTATTGAAAAATACCTAATAATACCTGATGCATGGGGGATTTAAGTTTGAACATTAGCATATAATTGTCAGTAAACATTAAAATGATCACCCTATTGTTATCTTAACATTTTTCTACCCAAATTTAATGAAATGGGAATTCCATCTGGATTTGACAGTCCTAAAATATATATAACTAATTTACTATTTCCAGTGGTAAAATGAGCCTTTAAGAGGGATGTAAGAATACATAACGGATCTAAAACCCATCAGATAGCTTGAATTTACTCATAAATAAGCAAGAAGTCTTTATAAGTGCTGGAGTTAGATATTAGGTTTGATAAAAGGTATTTCCTCTACAAGAGCAATATAAAATTCAAATTTACATAATTTTTAGCATAGAAATTTGTTCAAAAAAAAGAGCAGTATATAAAATGAAATAAATTTGAATAATGTAACGAAAAGGTTGGAAAATTGCGAGAGTTAATTCAATGCGATCATTTGTGTGCCCAAATGCAACGCGGCGGGGGAGTTGTGCACCTGCGGCATAGCTTTCTTCCCGCATTTCTCGATGCAACGAGAGGAGCGTTTATGCAAATGTATTTAGACACCTTCGGAGCACTTGTTTGTTTTGAATTCCACTTTCTCCCGCCCCCTCCCTTTTATTTCCACACTTTCTCTAACTGCACAGCCCCGCCATCCACATTCACCCCCGACAGTCAATGCGTATTTTTGATAACGGAAAATATTTCCGTCTTCCCTCTTGAAATCTATCGACGGCTGGAAAATACGAGAAAGCTCGTTCCTCACATAACTTGAATTACATTTCGTGAAAAGCGGGCATTTTCTGTGCTACATTGTACGTTGGAAACAATAGAGAGAAGCACATGGACAATGCTTTGAAAATCATAGAGAAATCAAACCGAAGATAAATTTTACCCAAAGTTCATCAAGACCATGTAGTTTTATATACATAGGTTTTTCTGTTAGAAAAGCAGCATTCATAGCCTTTTTCTGCTAAACCTACGTGTTTTCTCGTTACAGTGAACTCTAAGAGATTCACTAACTTACGCCATTACTGATCCTTCCGATATCACTCGTGTCAAACAGATATAACATAATATTTTTGATCAGGCAGCGCTAAAATTACTGCCTTTATAAGTTTTAATAACCTTTTACAAAGACATTTGGTGGAAACGGGTTGAACTATAGGAACCAGAGTGAATTAAGAGTACCGAGAAGAGGAAAGATATATTTCGCGAATTCCGAAAAGTTCGTAAATTGTCATAACTTTCAAGCGGTCGAGTACTTTAACATGCATATTAAACAAAGACACACTGAGTTCACAGATTAAAATCAGTTTTGAATATCAGTTGATTTAAAAGATCATACATTTTTAATCTATCAAGGAGAAAATGGTCAGTAATTTTTGAAGCCACGAAAAGTAGAATGGAGTTTACCGAAAGAAATGTTTCTTCGGGGTACTTATAACTCCGCCACACTTTAAATACTTTAAGTAGTTATTAGAGAAGCCTAAGTTAAGTTAAGTTAAGTTAAGAGGTTATTAACCGTCGGCTAAGGCTATTTTTCGCATTCAGGGGCTAGATGGGTATTGCGGTAGGTAGTCGAGGAATCAAGAAAGGGTGGAGAGAAATCCGACGTCCACATTAACCAGCCTACTCTCAACCAAAGGCGGCAAGGGGCTCACAATTGAACGATCCATCCGATGGATGGTTTACTCCACTTAAAACGTTCTTCAAATAGCAACCAAGTAGGAATTAGGTTACCACTGAATAATCTGGTCACTCTACAATTCGAACCCGGGCTATCGAGGTGAGAACTTTGTACATTATTTAATTGAAGCATGTACACAGTTAATCATAATCCCTGAAGGTATGGTAAAATATTCTTCAAAATGATTTAATGACCAATACTTTAAAAGTAGAAGAAATTCATAACAGGGGCAAAACCCTAATACTACCTTCAACTCATTTGTAATATCATGATTCGGCTAACAGACTCTGTTATGACTTTTGCTTTGCATGTACACATTTTAAAATGAATTTTTTAATAGCATGCCAGTAGTTTTTCTGAAAAACTTATTCCCATAATCAAGAAAAATATATTACCACTAAAATTCCTCATTTTCAATCAAATTTACAGTATCGATTAATCTGTTATCAGGCAAAATTAAATTAAGTTAACAGAGGATATGGGACTCAACTAATTCGTAAAATGCGTAACTATTGCAGCCTAATATATAATATCATGACCGATATGTTGTAATGACTTGAATGTGTTTCGTGTCCAGGGTGCATCTGGTGATAATTTTAATTTTACTATTCGTCTATATTATTTTATCAACAAGCACAGTCCATAAGCCATAATTCGGTAGTCTTGCTTGAGTTAGGCTCAGCTTTGAGGATCGATAGGTCTCCATTCGGTACGTTTTCCCTTGGGGTTAAAGCCATCTCATCAAGCAATGAATGTGCATGCCGTATATGATACCAATCCATTCCTCAGATCAAATGCCCTTTCAATCACCCCCGTCCGACCCCCGATGTTATACTTTCCAGTTGATCTCGTGATATTTGAAGTCCTTTCTTAAATTTATGAGACGCGGCACTTGGCTCATGATACATACGGCACGAAGTGTTTCCTTCGGATATTTCAGTAAACCCTCATGCGTTGGCGAGTTGGCGCTCGAAGAAAAAGGAGAGATAATTTTCCGATCACGTTTCGTGCGGGTCTCTCTGCAGGAGGATGCTGACCGGGAAGGGGGGGGGGAAGGTGAGTTGAATCCTGACCAATCGGGGCTTGGATGTGCTGAAAAATCACATAGTACGAATCGCCTTCGGAGATCCATGTTTGCTCCGGTTTTCCTCTTGGTCAGCGGAGCGTATCAAAGTTTTTAGGGGTAGATAGATATGTGAATAGAAGGCACGTACCTCCAAGTCAGCTCGGAAATCCCTCGCGCTGCTTCAAATCCATTCGAGATGGAGGGGACTCGAGTCACGAATAGACGCATGCACGATAATTATGACCGACGTGCTCTAACGACGATCATCGACTCCAAACGCCACAATGCGTTTAGAAAATACATGCTTACGAAACCAATCTCGTGCGTAGTGTAAATAAAATTATAATATTAAATTATTTCCTGTGAAAAAAATGACGTTTATTATAGGTGAATACATTAGACTACATAAGCTCTACCTCCAAATATATATATATATATATATATATATATATATATACAACAAGACAAATATATATACAAATATATATATATATTTGTATATATATTTGTATATATACTACCTTGATCAAAAATTTCCCGGAATTTATTCAGAAAATTAAAAATACAAGTTTATTCATCTAAATCTATATTGTCCCCTTCAAAGTAATCCCCATCGACTGCAACACACTTATGCCAGCGCTTGATCCAATCCTCGAAACATTTTTTATATTCGGTTTTCGGTATGTCCATCAGTGCTTCCTGCGATTTTTCCATTACTTCCTCTCGGCTGCTAAAACGCGTTCCCCGTAATGGTTTTTTAACTCGATTGAGCAGAAAGAAGTCACAGGGAGCCAAATCAGGTGAATTCGGTGGCTGTTGGATGGTATTTGTTGCATTTTTCGTCAAAAAATTACGAATAATGATAGCACTGTGCGACGGTGCGTTATCATGGTGCAAAATCCACGAGTTTTCTGCCCACATTTCTGGTCTCTTTCGGCGAATTGCTTCACGCAAACGTCTCATAACGCCCAAATAATACTCTTTGTTTACTGTCTGGCCTTCTGGCAAAAATTCATGATGCACTACACCGTTGTAATCCATGAAAACCGTCAGCATTGCCTTCTTTTTTGACTGAAAACGACGTGGTTTTTTTGGTCTCGGCTCATTTGGTGAACGCCATTCACTTGCCTGATGTCTGGATTGCGTGTCGTACTCATAAACCCACGTCTCGTCTCCAGTAATGATCCTTTTGATGAATGTGGGATCGGATTCAGCCTCGCAAATCATGTCTTTTGCGACGTCAACACGGTCTCTTTTTTGCATGAAATTGAGGTCTTTTGGCATGCTACACGACGGAAACCCAAATCATTAACCACAATGTCTTGGGCGGATCCATAGGCAATGTTCAAGTCCTCCGCTATTTCTCTGATGGTTAATTTGCGGTTATTGACCAACATTTCTTTTACTTTATCAATTTTTTCACCGACTTTCGATGTCGATGGTCTGCCACTGCGTTCATCATCTTCGATTGACTCACGACCACTTCTGAACCGCTCGTGCCACTGGTAAACGACCGATTTTTTTAGAGAATCGTTGCCGAAACACTTTTCCAACATTTCCAACGTCCGTGCGCCACTAAATCCGTTTTTTACGCAAAATTTAATACAAGTTCGTTGTTGCAAATTTAAATCCATTTCTGAAATTGTAAAAAATCGCCAACACACACAGAGATAGATGTACTCTTGGCTACGTAACTTTTGCAAATGTCAAGTTATGACACTAAGATTTAAAGGGAATATCAACAACAGATGTACCAATTTAACAAAATAAACAGAACTCAAATCGGAACGATGGGAGCGCCACACGGTGGTTATTCCGGGAACTTTTTGATCAAGGTAGTATATGTATATATGTATGTGTGTGTATATATATATATATATATATATATATATATATATATATATATATATATATATATATATATATTTCCTTACCTCTGTTCACACCAAACCCACTAATAAGCAGCAATACCTTCATTACAGCAGTTGTCACCCCTCCCATACCAAGCGCTCCCTCCCTTACTCCCTCTCTATCCGCGGTCACCGCATTTGCAACCATCCCGAATCCCTTAAGAAATACCTCAACAACCTTCACCACTCCCTCCTCCAACGAGGATACCCTGATTCCCTCCTCCATAAAAAAATACTTAAACATTCCTACACCCCCAAGCCTGCCTCAACCACAGACTCCCAGCCTCTCTCAATCTGTACTACCTACTTCCCAGGCATTCAGTCTCTCAAATTCATCCTCAAAGACCTATTCCCCATCCTCAAAAATCACAACACTTCCTCCAACCTTCTTCCCAAATGCCCCTCTGTCACTTTCAAACGTCCCGCCAACCTAGCAAATATCCTCAAATCCACCAGGCCGCTCTCAAAATCCCCTCACACCCCCAGAGCCATACCCACTCCATGTCATCGAGCAAGATGCAAAACCTGCCCTATTTTCACCACTCCACCCCACTCCATCCCACCATTTAACTCTCTCCCGCCCTTCCCCTATTCCTCTTTCACTTCCAAGAATGTAGTTTATCTTCTTACCTGTAAACTCTGCCCGTCATTTTACATAGGCCAATGTTCCACACCACTTAACATTAGGATTAATAACCACCGCGCCTCGTGCAATCCCTCCTCCCCGTCCGCGGGTCTCCCCATCCCTAAACATGCTTCCCATCATAATACCCCTTTCAACCTGTGCTACAATGTTTCCGTCCTGGCCTCCCTTCCCACATCCGATAACCCTATACAATTAAAAACACTTGAAATGGCATTCATTTACATCTGTATGGCCTATCAGCATCCGGGCCTCAATGTCGTTCACTGATGGGAGTGGCCTAAAATTGTTACTTTGTGGAAGCCCACCCTCACCCCTCCTTCGCCTCCCGTTCTCCCCTTCTCCTGGCCCCCTTCCCTTTCTCTCGCACCCCTCACCTCAACAACTCCAGCAGTCATTACTTCTATATCTTCAGAGGAAGACGGATTGTTTCCGTCGAAATATCAAGAAATAACGTGTGAGTGTTCTTCTTTTTTTGTGTTTCTATATTGTGTGTTACTGTGTATTGTACTATTCGGCACTTCTGTGTTACGTCTACGAAAGCATATATATATATATATATATATATATATATATATATATATATATATATATATATATATATATATACGTATGTGTATATACATATATATATATATATATGTATATATATATACACATATACATATACACATATATATATATATATATATATATATACACATATATATACACACATATATATATATATATGTATATATATATATATATATATATATATATATATATATATATATATATATATATTCGTCGCTGCACCTAAGTTCGAAGTGGAGGCTTACTATTACATTTTCCATCATCGGCGTTCAGCAGTTGATCCTAGTTAGATCTATCTGTAGAAATTATCTACCAATGAGTAGGTACTAAAACTGACTGAAGATTTGGCTGGCGAGCTTACGAGTGAGCGAGTTATCAATTAAAACTGCTACGCTTTGTTCGACGCTGAAAAGCAGGGATTTCTCTGAGCGACATATGCATGGTTGAAGGGGGAGGGACTAGAGGATAGAAGAGGAGGGGATTGGAAGAGGAGCGCTTGGATGAAAGCCAGCGACCCAGAAAATCGAGAGCGACCGCAGATGTTTAATTTCCATCCCTATCGTCCTTCCGGTTTGGCGCTGCCACTGATCCAATCGCGTAAACGATACCCATCGACTACCGACCACGCACTCGTCGTATCCGATCTGTTCTCCGTTTCTCTGATTCCCGTTTCTACATCGAAATTTTACTTTCTCCTTCAGGACTTCCCGTCTTGGCTGCCAATTAGCTCATTAAAAAGTAATGCTTGCGTTCTAACGGGGTGTGCCTCCTAAGACCTTGTCATTAATTCTATTCTCTCCGCAATCATTACAGCGGATTAAGTGAGAATGTAATGATTTCGTAACACGACACACACGACCTCCATTCCATATCGAAATCTCTGAAGCTACAAATTATAACCATTCCGTTTCTTTCATCCCCTCAGAGAATCTCAAGATATACCGGTAAAATAAAACGCTCTAAACGTAAGCCATAATATGGATTCATGAAAATTGTTTCAATCATTGAGCTGGCACCAGGCCTTTTACTATTATGTTGCTTATTCACTTCTTAGGGGCTTTAATATGACACAATATTTATTTTGCTGAAATATATGTATAACCCATTGGATGGTTTCAAAATTCAAAAATATATCATTGAAATTACAAAATGGGCCAAAAACAAATTCCTATTAATCAAAAGCAGATCATTAATAACATTAAAATATCAATGCAAACTGATGTAAGATTTGAAGTATACATGCACTTGCAGAAAAATCAGAAAAATTAGCTTTCCTTGGACATTTTATCCGACCGAGATGTGATAACTGAATGAAACTCTTTTCATGAAACAAAGACTTCCAAGAAATTAAATAAACAAGACCTTATTCAGTTTTGACAACGCCAAGAACCAGTGCTAGGTTTAATTTAAGTGTAATAATATCAGTAGCGAGTCAAGATTAGCCTACTCGAACAAAGTACTAGCAGGCTAATATTAGGATAAAAACTTTCGTTTACAGATGAATCCTTTCTTCATAATATGATGATAAATCATCTCTATCTAGTTATTTATTCTTTTATAAAGCATTGACGAGAGGATTAAAAATCGTAGTCTCAAATTATTCTAAAAAGGAAAGAGGTGAGGATTTTTCAAGAAGATTCAATTAAACTTTCTTATTTCCCAGCCCACAACGGATTAATTTTTTAAGACCATGCAAATCGATCTACAAAGAATTCTTAGAGCACACACCTCAATGCTTTTCTAGGTGGGAAAAAGTCATTGCTACGCAAGAAAGAGAAGTTTTATTTGATGGTTCCGCGAATCGGCCTATTCGGGCAATATTTTTCTAATCATCGTCGACCCTCAAGGAAAGGAGCGAGACGAAATTCACGACGGGATAATAATGACCGAGTCGGATGCAGTCTGTCGATTTCGGAGAAGCCGACGCCAAGAGCGACGAGGGTGGTGGCATGATGGAGGAGTGTTTAAGGGGAGGGAGGGATCCGAGTCGGAGGGATCGAGGCGGACCGGGCATTATGTGTAAGTACTTTATCCACACCGGCGGAACTCTCCCCATTCCTGGGCGGGGAAAAAATATTCCCCGGCCAACAAATCACACCTTAATCTCGTGCATCCACCACTTTTTTTTCCCTCCACACTTTTACTCATTTTTCTCCCCCTCCCCACACCCATAGTCGTCCTCTCACGGGTGGGGTGATTCCTTCGCCCCCGCACTCACTGCCCTTCCCTTTGGTCTCATGAGTTGCGGCGGCCTCCCGGAGTAATATTTCACTCCTCAGATGCCAGGGGGAGGATAATAAAAAGGAGAGACTGAATCCCCTCGTTCCTACTTAATCCGTTCTCCTTCAATATCTCTCTCTCTCTCTCTCCGTCCCACTTCTCATATCCTCTCTCTCTCACCCTTTCTCCATCTCATTTCCATGTTGCATTCCTATGGGGTTGCCCATCCCAGAATTCCGCGCGCGTCATCGTTCTCCCATCGGGTATTAAGTGGTCGCGGATGGAGCGGTGCGACTAGCAAACACATTTCCAGATCCCCGCCATATTTAATCTCTCCTATTTTAGTGTGCCCATTTGGTAGTCGGAGGAGAAAATAATGCATATCGTATGTATTATACATATAGTGAGTGGGTCGGGAACTTGAAATCCTACCCGTGTCTCCTCGTGCGCGGGGCGCACGTCGACCCGGTTTTAATGCACGAACTGCCCGATTGCAGGCCCCCCTTTATTTTGACTAAAAGGATTCCCGGGCACCACATTGGAGGAGTCTTTTGTCTTTAAATATGACACAAGGTTGAACGACCGCTGAAGAAAAATAAAATATTTCGACCAAAAAACTTACACGAAATTAATTGGGCAAAGCGTCCTAACATTATTGTGTGCCATTCGGATGAAAGTGGCGCAAACCGTAGACTCTGGTTTGGTGCCATACGTGAGGGTGGCAATTAAGGCTTGAGCGATGCGTCGCAGAAATAAAAGATCATCTAAGTTGTTGTTTTTGAACTTTGAACTTTTACTGATGATGCATAAAATTTTGTAATCAATATGACCATGAAGGTAGCACAGACAATAATTTTCTTTGGTTTGTCTAATCTCTAACCTTCAATAGAACTGGTACAGGATGGAGATTACATCTCAAAATTAACTGGCAACGATTGAACTGGAAAGGTTCTTCTAAGGCGGTGGTTTTTATCAAACGGAGAAAATTTTTAATTCCACCCCACGCCGTAATTGCACATGTCAAATCAGAAAGAATGTGCGAAAATGAATAATTATGCGGCTATCTTCCCTGAGGGAAGCATGCGTCTGGCAGATTCAGCGATGGGCATCTCTTGATTTCCCATTTACCTCTCGCACCTAGAACGCTGCGTAGGGATTCGTTACGCCATCATCCAGCCATAATTAATTTTCAAGCATGATGGTAACCTTCTCCAAATAAAAGATAGTGCCCCGTGGGGGATTCCTTGGTGCAAAAATATGAAAAGATTTCCTCCATTTTGAGCAGAACTCAATGGGCTCTAAAGCATCACCGACCAGGCAATGGAAGGAAAGTCATTTTCTGCATATATTGACATTGTCAAAGTGATGAACTACCAGAGGTTGATTGGTGACAAGACTCTGGTAGAGCCAGCCAATATTTTCATGCATAACTATCGGGTTGTGACGTCAAACAATTTCTCCCCGTTCAAGAGTTAATTATGCGCTACTCCTGTTTAAAAAAAAATTAATAATAGGAAAAATTTTTATTTTAAATTTACTTCGCTCATCAATTTGCAGAGTAGTAGTTTCACTAGTGAACTTATTTTTATATTAATTTGCCTACATCAAACTGAAAATCTAAAGGAAACGCCTATAGGCTATATTTATTTATTTTATGACTGATAATTAACCGAAATAAGAATATGACCACTAAGAAAAAAGTCACAATTTAATAAGGAGAAAATCTGTAAAACATTAGGAAACCTTAATTACTCATGGTAGATTTTTTATATAAGGCAAAACTCTGCTAAAACGGCAAAAAGCATGAATATTAACAAGAGCTAAAATTTATTTTAGGACGCAAATTAGCCCATTATAAACAAAATCATATTTTAACGTGCGGATTTCACCACAATGAATAATTGAACTTTCTTTAAATGATTCAAAGTAGAAAAATATTATTAAGATCTTCGTAGGCATTCCCATAAACAGTTTTCTTCGTTTTTTTAATGGCATATATTGAATTTCAAATTGATTTAAAGTAATTTCTGAAAACTGTTATCCCCTTAAAATAACCATTTTGGGAAGGAAGATTACTTTAAATTTATGGAGAATTTTACCTTTCAACCAAGCAACTCCTAAACATACTTACCATAAGACCTAATAGCCCATATGCTAAATACCATAATGTAAGTGGTAAGAATTTTCAGCGGTAAAATAAGTACAATAAAGAAAATTCGATAACATCTTATCTTCCAGGCAGACATATAGTAAGAACGTGTAGATGAATATTCGTTAGTGAATCCTATAAATACCTCAAAAGACAAAAACGCTACGCCGTAGTTTTATCCCGAAGTCACAGACAGACTTGGTCATGAATAAGTTATTCTTCAGTTATGGGAATTCTTTCATTCTCATATATTTTCAGTGTAACGGAGGCTACTTGACACCAAAATCGGCGATATAAGAATCTTATAGTTTACCTTATCACTATCGCAAAAAATTTTGATTATTTTTAGAATTGCATTGAAAATGCGGAAAGAGACCGCATTTCATTCTCCAGCTAATGGTTCCCACAGTCCTTCTCCCAGGCTCCCATGAAACAACCAGCTCTCCGTGTCTCGCGTGACTATACATACGCGTTCACGGGCTCGAGATGAAAGACGGGACCGGAGGAGGCTCGTAATATCTTTAATTGAATGCATCAATCGATGAAAATACCTCCCCACTTATGGGCTGTCTTTATGAACGGGCGCGCTCTAAGAAGGCGTCACGGGATTTTGACGCCGGAGCCAAAGGCGAACATGCAAGCACGCATGGGCGACGGGAATAGCGCGAGGCGAGGACGAATCCGAAAAATCGAATCGTGAGGGAGTGATTTTGCGCCTGAAAGGGGCGAATTAGTGCGGGGTGATAGAGGATCCATGCCTTAAAGACTGGGATTACGGGCCGCATCTTAAAAGGGGGGTGGAGTTTTCATGCAGCGCGGTCCCTCCCGGTCTCGAGGGCGGAAGAAAAGGGTAACTATCGAGGGGTTACGTCGAGGCCGGAGATACATAGACACTAGAAACTCCTGAGATCTGACTGTTTAATCCTCTCCCTGAGTATCAGCCCGTAGCCTTATTATTTTACTAATATTAAGAAAAGTCTACTGCGCAAGACAGATTTTTTATTAGACTCATTTTTTTTAAAGATTCACCACCTAAGATTTGCCACTTTTATTGAGGCCTCCTAATGTGACATAGAAATAATACTCTTAACCTTAATCACAACAAACCATTATTCAATACCACAAACTTCATGCATCCAGCTGCTCCGTCCAGCACGGCTATTCTTTTCCTGTCTCTAGTTCACTCAAGACCATCTCCTCTATCAAACTTTTCAGCATACTAAGCCTGACGGCCTGTGAAATTCACACGGTAACAAAGTAATTTTCCTGTGCCACCTATGGTTTCCCATGAACTTCTGGTGCCCGAAAAATCACACAGCTGGGGTGAAGCTAATGGTGCCCAGAGAGGTGTTCACGGGAATTGAATCTGGTACATCTGGTCAGCAATGCTCTAACCTTATACTACCACGACTCCATCAACATACTATTTCTAATAAATACGCAATGAATCTTATAAGACTGCCTTTTTTTGAATTTCTACCAAAAATATTCTCTCCTCCCCCACCATGACTAGAACGTCTTTTGTTAGTTTTCCTCTCCGTCCAATTAACTTTTTCCATACATCTCCACAAATATATCTCAAAAGAATGCAGTCTACGACCACCCTCCTGTTTCAGCCACCATTTTCATTTTGAATATTTTTATACATCGAGGTAAAAAGAATATAGCTACAATACATATGATGATATCATAAAAAACAACAAGGAATTCACGCATCCATCATTTGAAAAAATAAAATCTCATTCAAGATATTTTCCAAACAGACTTATACGAATTTTAGGAAAACATTACTCCACTAACAGAGCAGATGTATGCTACATAATCTCAGAATATTTTTAACTCTTTGTAAACATGCAATCCGCAGATGCCGGTTGAAATTTTTGCTCTCCTAATGCACCTACATTTATCCTCTGCACATGAGAGCAATGGCGAGTCCCGAGTTAAGTTTATGAACATTCGGTCGAAGGAAGGAGAAGAAGGGGGGAAAAGGGGGCATTAGGGCCTTTCTAGCATCTTTGAAATTCTTGCTCTCCCATCCACTTACTCCGAAGACGCTTCACACGCACACACACACACACACACACACGCCCTATGCATTGAGGTATCAAGTGAAGACACCCCGGAAAATCTAGGGAGAGGGTGGAGGGTGTTTCTAAGGCGTGCCTATCACAAAAGCTGGGCAGGAGGGTCGTCGAAGCCTCCCATTTCCCCCATCCCTCTTCCCATAATCCCCCCCCCCCCCGGGTTGCGGCTCACCGAGATGCGGGAGCGAGATTACACCGTCTGCCACCGCTCACCGATCCCCCTCCCACCCCTCGCCCCACTCGAGAAGTACAACCATTCCTCACATCGGAGAATAGGAACAATTATGAATGGAGTGGGGGCGATAAATCCGCTCCTTTTAATTCGCAGTCTAAAGGGTCGGACTCTGATGAATTCCTGCGAGAGAGGATTACGATCTTTTCTTTCTTTGCGTAAAAGGTGAATGAGAGTTTTATGGGGCGCACCCTTTCACATTTCCCGCCACTAATGTCCCTTTCTCCGCCCGGACTGCGAGGGCTGAGGCCGTGGATATACGGCAACGGGACCTCCACGAGATGCAAATGCGGTGCTTCCAACGAAGGCCCGCGTTTGAAATATGCGCTCGACGCCTCAATATGGGCGGAGCATGAACATCAAGAGCGGGGCATTTGGATGAGAGGAGCTATTTTTTGAGGAATGAATAAGCGTGGTGGGCATTGAGGAAAAAGGTAACAACTCTATCCCGACTCGTCTTCCCATGATGCGCAGTCCATGAAACCATGAGGATGCGGGCTCCATTTCGGTATGCCTTCAACAAATCCGGGAGGACTTTTGTGGGGCTCCACATGTCTCGCTTGAAAGCATTTAGCGGTTTTGACTTCATCCACCCCAGGGTTAGGTCTCGTAAAATCATGTCCAGGTATTAGAAAATGAAATAGCAGCTTGAATGAACCATCTTTGGATTAGAGTTTTCTCAGGAATATTTGAAGAATTCATTTGTTCGAAGGTATCATCTGACATGAAACACTCATCTGGCTGAAACCCTCATCGATAAACAGTAGCAACTCACATTATAAAATGCACCGTATTGATAAAGTTAATTTATTTTACCCTTAACGGCAGCAGATATTGTTATCATTTGGCTCTGTAGATGACAAAACCAGAGGTGAAGAGCCTAACACCTAACCTTTTTTATTGCACTCTATTAATACTAATGGAACGCCATTGGTCCACTGATAATCCTTACATCATTTTTGAAAATGTAATTTAATAATATATGAATAAGTTCCAAAATATCCGAAAAGTATCATCAGTTTCATAGAATACCAATAATCTCTATGCATCTCTGTTTTACGAAACACGTAAAAAATCACCTCAAACGTAATTTAACTAGTCATTTAAAATTTTACACCAGAATTAGGTCATGTGAGTTTTAAAACAGACTTGTACAGATTGGTGTAAATACGACATCTACACTTATGGAAAGGTTTTTGGCTTAGTTCACTTGGAGCAATGATTGATGTTTCAAAGAAATAAGTAATTTGCGAATATCTTTTTTAACACACACGCATGTGCACACAGACTAAGACATACTCTACTACATCCACACCCAAATTGAAAAAAGTGAATTGTACTCACCTAATATAACCGTGCCGACAAATAAGCTCAATGTGACGCTGGTGAAAGTGGTGAACCTCTGTAAAAAATGGAAAAGAAAATGATTAGCAAATTTCAATTAATTCAAACTTTAAATATAGAGTAGCTCATATCTACATAAATATGTTTACTAAAATTATACACCCATCATCTAAAATAACTTATATAAAACGTACTCCTTCGATAGTTGACATTTATGTAAACCTTATTAGCGTTAATAAAAGATTGAAAATTAAAACAAATTCCTTGTTCAAATTATTTCTTCAATCAGAATTGTCTATTCTCATCTTACCCCTCATATTACCCTATTTTTAGGTTTTTTCCTGTGTGTCATCGTTGTTTGAAAACATTACACTCAGCATTTGGGTAGAAGGAAAAAAACCTTTCGTCGGAATTATAATCTCGAGGGAAGGGTAAATGTGTCTGGATGACAGAAATTTTCTTGAAAGACAAATTGAAGAACTTTTTCATCATTATTTGTGGCAAGCTCTGGGATGATGGGTTAAGTAAAAAAATGGATAGTAAAATGTTCCTTTGTTATGACTTTTACGCAACTATATTAATAACATGGACTGCCAAGAACCAGGTTCAGTAATTGATTCGTAAATAAACTCGAACAAATCAGGAAATCGTTTAATTTGAGGTAATAATAAAAAAAGGTTGTTTCACCCAACTTGATCGGTAATTAATTCTTTCATCGTCAATAATACTTAGTACCGACGTGGCTGAAGAAAAGATCTTTCTTAATCAAAGATGCACAGAGCATTAATAGTGATCATTCAGACTCATCACATAGTGAATGTTGACTTATAACTTTAGTTTATGTTTATAACCCTTCAAATAAACGATTAATGCAATCAATAAAAATTAATAGGCAAAAAAATGCATGTGATTAACGCGGTCAAGCAATTTATACTCTAGATGCCAAATGATGACGTTAGGAGAAGTTTTAACGAAAAAACGCTTTTGCGTGAGGAAAAGAAACAAAGGAAACGAGAAATACTCGAAGAGAATGACGCCGGCAGATATGACAGCGAGTAATCTGAACCGTGAAGAGAAAATTTTTTGGGTGATCATAAAGGTTTTTTCTTTCTCCCTCCTCCCATTGCGAAGGGCAAGCAGTGAGTGCCTTATTGCGGTCAGTCGTGCGAGAAAAATCTTGTTCACATTTAGGAAGAGATGTATGCGAGAGGAAAATGAGACAAAAAACTTGATCATATTATAGCGGAAACCTCAATTTGACCTAATCTTTTTTCGAATCTGGTGGATCAAATAGTATCTTTATTGATGATATTCCTTCCGAACACCTATAATCACGAGGCATTTATCGCTAAGACTACTGATCGGATGAAAAGCCGAGCGATTTCAAGGTGGACTATAAATGTCAGCTAAAGATTTTGGCGATTTCTCCCACTATAAACACGCATGACAGCAAGCGCCATTACTCATCTACCTCATACATCGCGGGCTTCAGATGAGCTATTAACTACCGACGAGATAAAAAGATACTTGATCACCAGATGGAGTCCAAAAGCCTTCTTTTAGCGATAGTCTTCCTTTTTTAAAGCGGCAACTAATATATGCTACTTCCCCATGAAATATTGCAAAGCCTTATTATTCCAGTGAAGATTTATCAATTTATTTGGATAATTTTGAAACTAATGCTCCTTTTCTCAATTCTCATATTTTCCTGGGCTTGTGAAAATTTTAGCTTGTCTTGTTAATTCGACTCTTTCTAGTTAAAAAGGCACTTGAGGCCGTTTATATATTTTGATCGAATAATTAAATCGGATAAGATCAAATAATAGCTTGTGCACTGGAGAAGTCTTTTTTTAAATGATTAGGTGCAGATGTTTTTATAATAATAATAAGGAATCGGCTAAATGCCATCCCATATTTTATTTAATGCCCACAAATAAATGCCATGGTGAAATCTTCATTTTTCTTAGAGTTCAAGGTGTTAGTTATTTATTCGGAGCTGCTCTTAATAATGTGCTCCCGTTCAATTGCGTAAGGCTGCTCATAAAGAGCAGCGAAAGCTGTAACTATTAAGAATTCGGTTGGTTCGGATAATCACTAAGAACGTCCGATAATAGTAAAAAAAATATTTGCTTCTTTGGATATTTATGTCCGGTAGCAGGGTGTTTCCATAACATGAGCTACAAACTCATTATTCGAATTCGCAATTGGAATATAGCAGAGATAGTGTACACAACATGCCTGATCCTTGTGTCCTCAGTTTAGGCAGGAAAATAGCACCTTCCATGAGCCCTGAAATTACAATGTGGTTCGTTTTCAGGCGTACATACGAAATATGAGCTTTCCCTCCCAACTGATTGTACGCAACATATTTTAAGTACACGGTCTGAAAAAAACTGAACTTATAATAATTCCCTACCAATTTGTTTTGCTAATGGCTCGGCAGTCGAAAGTTTTATTGATGGTAAATAAACACCTTGAAAATACAGCTTGGCTTGCCTGCATTCGGTTTTCACACTTCAGCCTATTTCGAATGCATTTTGAAGAAGAGTGCAGTGAGGGAACAAAGAAGAGTGAATTCAATCTATTAGTTTATTAGTAAATGTCTAACAGCTACCTACCTTAATTTTATCCAAATATTATCCTATTCTTTTCCCATTTTTATCTCGATTTTCCAGAACTCTCCTCTCTATAACCACATTCATCATCCCTTGACCTCTTTGTACCTCCGGCATCCACTTGTCCTGACTCCTTGGAAAATCTCCCAACAGCCTTCTTTCTTTCCTTACTATACGTAGAGCTTTATTTTCAGTTTTTCATTCCGTTCACTTTTATTTTCTCCATCTTCACCTGACCCACATCTTCACATCTTGAAAGCTCCCAATCTACGCTTACCTCAACGATCCTCACGCTTCAACGATCAACTTTTCGAGCCATACATAAAACTATGCTCTGTATTAAAATTTTCACTGGTCTTTTCTTTTTATCTATACTTGTGGCTCCTGTCATCAACTCCCACCTCTTCCTCTCGCTTCTCTGTCTTAGGCAATTCTTTTTCTGTCCACACCAATCAGCCCACCCAATTCCAAAACACTTCCCAAATAGGTGAAATGGTCTACCTGTTCTAGTTTAACATTAATTTTTATTTCAGCATTACTCTTTCTTGAAAATTTCATTTCATTTATCTCTTATGATTAATTATGAACTCATAATTTTCACACGGATTCTGAAAGGGGCCACATCAGGAATGTGACCCTTTGGGTAACTGGCTGACTTACGCCCAATTATCATGCTACTGCAACTGATTTGAAGAGTTCCCCATCTAATGAATCCATGCTGCTTCCGGGAATTACCATCGCGTACGTGAGCTAATAGACTACTGTTTCACCTCCAGGACTTGGGGTGAAATAGTTGTCTATCAACTCACCTACGCGACGGTAATTCCCGGAACATCATGGATTCACCAGATAGACGTCGCGGAAGCCTAAGGATTAAGATCCTCACCTACTTTTATCCCAGCCTCCAGTCATTCCCATGCCTCTCTTGTCATTCCCTTTGCATATATATTGGAAAGAAAATGTGATAATGGACATCCGTGTCCTACTCCCAGCCTCGCACCGCCTATCAAGACTCTCCATTCGCTAGCCGCAACCGTGCAGTCGTGGACTCTCAAATTTCGGGTAAGTCACCTATTCCTACTGTCCACTCATATCTTTTGCAACTTGTTCACAAATTGAGTTTACTTTGGTTTACTAGAGTTTATCTTAGCAACTGCCTTATCAATATTAACAAAGCATACAAATCCATCCTGGATGTACTCTTATTTTCCTTTCTACTAGTGACCTCATTAATGCTATGGCATCACGCGTAACCATCTTCCTAGATCTTAACTGATCCTTTTCTAAGTACTCATTCAAAAAAAAAAGTCTTGCAAGGAAGTTGATTGCAGTCATAATGCCCTCATTTTTCTTCCTCGTATGAACAAACAAACTTAAAGTATGACTCAATACAGAAGAATCCGGCTCAGTAATTTAACAGTTTGGATTATGATTCCAAAGACTGTCATAAAGCTCCACGAGGCCATTTAAATCATGTTCACAGTTAAAATCCATAGAATACAGGAAGCTGACCAACGGGAAACCAGGATCGCTGGGAGGATTTAAAATAAAACATCCCAAGGCGCGCGCGCTTCTCACCAACGGGCAGCTGTTACACCCCCTTACTGCTGGGAGCGGAATTTCAACTTCAACTTCGTCTTCAGGGAGCCCACAAGAATTTTATATTTCTGTTTGCCCGTCGTGACTTGGGCGTGTTTGCCCTCGCCCCGCCCCTCGCTGAGTAATTGCCACACGTCTGCATGCACCGGTGCGCCGCGAGCAAGGGCCACCTCTCCCCAACCTGGCGCGCACATCAGGTTTATTGTCCATCTCATTGGCCGGCCACTCGGACCGGGTCGCCTCCCTGGGTCCGAAAGGAGTGAAACTCTCCATCGGCGGGTGTGGGGGGGGGAGTACATACCTACTACCACAACACACACCTACTCGTGCGAACTTAATTGACTCTCCAACGACCGCTTTTTCTTCGTTCCAGCTCTCCCCGGGAACGACCCGCCCCATATTTCTCCAGCCCCGAATAGAACTGGGGAGGCGGCGACCGAAAGGGTAGGAAGTGGAGGTGGGTCGATCTAACGATGTCGAAGTCGATTTGAACAGTCGTTACGTAGCCGCAGCTACCCGCAGAAGAGCTCATTCGTAACCGGAAGATTTTCTATGCAATCAGAAGCACTGAATCGATACAATTCATCGGGCGAATCGTGTCCTTGGGTTCAAAGGTATCTTCAGCAAACGTAACTGATTTGGCAACGCTGAAACCAGGATTCAAATATTTGCGATTGAATTAGTTATTGATAATTTCATGGATTAATGTTTGTCCCATGTTAAAGACAAAGGCGATGCAACATTTATTTTTGCGGTAAATTGCCGCTAAAGGAGCTAAGTCCATTTCGGAGTTGGACAATTAAAAGTGACCATTTGTAAACCATCCTATCCTCACTTCGATATATTTCGATAGTCTTGACCTTACTGTAGAGTCAACCTAAATAAAAACGCTCTAATCCTTTATTTATTTCTCAGCTTAATTGAACGTTGCTGAGTTTGTGGGCTGCTATGCAATTAAAAACTGCTGACGATACTTGCGAATGAATAAGAAAATTCTAAGATGTCGAGTTGATTGGGTATTTTGAAGCAAATAGTGGGAAGTCAACTCGTAGGCATACATCGTTCCATAGATTTGTCGTGAATTAATTAGATAAAAAATAACTTTACCAAAATATCTCGAGTGAATCAAATCGGAGCTGTTCCTCAAAAGCTTTGATCAGAAAAGTTTTAGAACTTAAAAGTTTTTGATAAAAGAAATTAGGTTTATCACATGAGACACTTAATTTATAAAATTTATTTCAAAATAAACATTTATAAAAACACTAATAAACACATAAGATGAGAGATCTGAATATGAAAACTCCCATGTTTCTGACCAGCAAGTTAATCACCGGACCTACGAATTGGGCAATGCGCTTGAACATTGCGTCTAATTGACTCATCCACTATTAAAGCAAAAGCAACCCAATCACGTAAAAATGAAAGAAACTGCAATAATTTTCGCAAAGTCATAATTTTGATGAGCGAACGCATCAATACCGCTAGGTAGCCGGAAGAAAAATGGCCCACTCTTCAAAGGAGCCTCCTTGAAAATGTGGTTTCTAAATTAGAGCTTAATGTTTGATTTATCGAGTGGAGATGCGCCCTGTGATTTGAAATGGATCGACGAGGGAAATCATCCTCCAGCCATATTGAGGGCCTGAAATTACAACCGCCGAAACACTTTAATACTTTTATGAGAAAGAAAGCTTCCCCAAAATTAAACTGAAGCTAATTTAAATGGGTCAATATTTATAAATGATAAAACATCGGCAATCCATTTTGTGGACCTTCAGGAGGAATTCTGAGTAAAAAACAAAATGGTCAATGACAAATTCATAATGAAGAATCGGATTAGCAAACTTAACAAGATTACAAATATAAACTGAGGGAACTATACGGTGAGCCTAGCATTCATTACCCTTCCTATTCTTGCCTATGCAAATAGCTTTGCTATTTATGAGCACATGATCGTATATGTGCTTAATAAAGTGTTAATTTATGACAGTTACCGATGGACACTCAAAAGACAAAAATGTATTACATTTCTCTCTGCATCCCATTTGATTTCTTCGTCGTACGTGCTTAAACTTCATTGTTACTTACCTGATGCGGTAAAAGAGATAGTACAACCAAATTACAGTGTTCCTATTATAGTTTATTTAAATATTTAGCCACTTTTGACAGTTAATAATAGAAAGGTCCGTCATTTATATGTCATAAGTGATTTCGAGTAAAGGGATTGCTAATTACATATACATTTCGATGATCATCAACCAAGAAACCGAAGACCGGATGTAAATCATGCATATGAGGTTTTTTTTATCAGCGCACTTACGAATTACATTTACATAAATGTTTGGACTGGTTAAAGGACTTTCAAGAAGCGTAACCACATGTCCAAGGACGACATGATATTTTCTCTTTGAGGCTTACCACATGAAGCGGGCCAGTGATTATAGGTTAAGTACTAACAGACTGAATCAACTTAGCTTAGGGAAGGAATCTTTTTTTTCATTCATTTGGATTTTAACCACAAATGGTTTCACGCTCGGTATATTTTTGCCTAGTACCCAATTGCCCAATAAAGAAAATCAAGTTTCACATTAAAGTACCATGTAGACATAAAAGTCGCTGACTTAGCTCGTTATGCTTGAATTTGCATATGTTCGCCAGTAAATATAGGCGTGTTTATTTAATATGGTGACAGAGATAAATTTTTTGTTTACTCAAATAATGTATTGTCATTCTATTCCACAAAGCAACAGCAGCGCAAATCATCATTCTCAAAAGGTAAAAATACATCAAAATGGAGGCCATTTCAATGAATGGATTCCAGAGAGTATTTATTTTGAACGGATATGACTTATATTCAATTGCCTAAGGAAATACATGTTCATACGTATTCATATACACAAGAATGAAGAATAATGTTCATGTAAAATACATAATTAATTGTTAGCGACAGTTTCAACGTTTCAAGTTCTCTGAGGAAACCCATTCCAAGGTAAAGAATAATAAATTCCCTCACAAAATGTTGCATAGCTTTTGCATTTTACGAAAATTTATTATATTCGCGTAATTTAAACTATGACATCCTATGAATAACTTTTGGGGTCCTTATTTGGCGATATGCATGCCAGCAACATGCTAAATACATGGATTACCGGAAGCGGTTTCTTGATACAAGCGTGATGAAATGGGACATAAATACTTATCTCAAGAAATATTTCGAAATGATGTTGGTAAAAACTGTAAATTATTAGATATACTGATTTGATTTTTTTAAACATATAATGACTGCTTTTGGGTTTTCAGAATACATTTTGGGTTGCAAAGAACTCAACACTCCAACTAGTGTCGTTCAGAATACTTTTAATGGGTGGGAACCTCGGATAGGAGACAGCTAAAACCCAAACTCAATTCAAGGGACGAAAGGAACAATGTAAAGCAGTTGGTTGGATATACATAAATATAAATAAATATACCTATATGTATATATATATATATATTCAAGAACGAAGAATAATGCTAAGTAGTGTTCGACGAATACGAAGCCCTTACTCGTTAGGGTTCCGTATCTGTCGAGTATCGAGTATCTGTATATCTGTATCGTTATGGTTTCGATTCCTTGAGTATCTGTATCATTCCACGGTGATGTGGTTGGACAGTGAACAAAGCCTTGAGAGAGGAGAAACATGAAATGTTAAATTTGAAACCATGGAGAAAGCATATTCAAATACTCGACGTTCATGTTTCAAACAGAAATTTCACCAACCTAGATAGTTCTATACAGTAGAGAGATAAAATTTCATATTCCATATTCCTATTTAAATTGCAAGCATATACGCATGCTCCCTCAACCATAAATAAAAAGTATTTTAAAAACTGAGAATATCGCTGGAGATTCCTTTCAAGAATTTGAAAAACTTGTCATTGCAACGAAGAGAATGATACGAAAACATCTGAACAAAGTTCTCACTGGCGTAGACATTTTTTTTTCGTATTCCACAGCTTTTAATCACCGAATTACGTGATTCCGCGAACAAAGGCCGACCCCGTTTCGAGGTTCTATTTTCCTCTCCTCCTTGCTTTCCCTCCCTTCGCTCCGTTCCCGCGTGGTCCCCTCGCGACCCTCCCCTAGGCAGCGGGGCGGGGGGAGGGTGGAGGGGCGACTTGGAATCGCTTACTTTGCATAACATCGGACCGGCGCACAATCTCAGTGTGTCGGTGCTCGCAGAGGGGGTGGGTGAGCCGGAGGGAAGTGGTGGGGGGGGTGACTGGCTCACTCACCCGAGAAAGGGGGAGTGTGAGGAGGTGAAGACCGGCGCCCCGCGCTGACACCTCGGCGAATGGCAAGATCCAAGCCGAAGAGAGAAGGGGTGGGCGCTAGGGGGTGGGTTTGGAGTGGCCGTGGGGGGAGGAGGTGGAGAAGGGCCGGAGGAAGGAGCCCTCCAATCAGCGGGCTCAGCCACCCGTGACCGGTCGGCTCCACCCTCGCCGGCCGCACGCACTTGGGCGTTCGGTATATATAAAATAATACTCCTCCCCGCTCGTATTAACCCGCTCCCCTCTTAGTTCTCTCCTCCCCCTCCCAGCTATTACGTATATCACCTAAAAACTCCTCTTCCCTTCCACCATTCTCCCCCACAACACAAACCCTCGCACTCACACAGAGGTGAAAGGCAATGGGAAATGGCAGATTTGGAACTACGTTCTCACTTTGGGACACTCGCCCGATGCCACGAAGCTCGGACAGATCCATTCATTTTGCATTCTTTCGTGCTACGAGACTCTCCGATTAATGCTTGGAAGCTTAAGGACCTCCACTGAGATGGAGCCGTGAGAGACTTCAACGCCTGAATACCTTAGAGATTTAAACGCTTAAGGTAATAAAGAATTCAACGGCCTTAGGTATTCCAATTAGAAGCAGGTAGAAAGAAGCGGTGAGCATATACGCTTCGAGTATGCCAGTTCATATCAGCTATTATTTTCACCGAAAAATGTTTGCTATTTAATCGTGCATGCCCTATTCTTTTGAGTCTGCTTAGTCAATAATTAATAAGTGTCATAGAAATATCTTGAAAATTATCTCTTCTCTTAATTGAAGTGAACAAAATAAATATTGAAATCTACATCATTTATATTCCGCCCATAGTAACCATAACCGAAGGACCATTTTCTTTTCTTCTTAGGACTTTTCTCAAAGTAACTTTTTAGCTCTGAAGTTGAGAACTTTAAATTTTAACTGCATTGGTTATGCAAATAAAGTACAAACATGCCACATAAAAAATAAATGTTAACCCTATCTGTAGCTATCAATGGCGGATGTAATGAGGAAACATTAATTAAAGAGAATATTTGCAACTACCATGTTATTTAACATAAAAAATCATGTGAAATGAATGTTGGAGCATTGCAAAACTGGCACTTTATCGATGATGATAAAAATCAGTAAGCATGCGAAGAATACGAAAGAAAAAATCACGATTAATTAATTAAATCAAAACACAGAGAGTTAGATTTAATGACTAAATCACTCATTAACACACCTTTAAATCAATCACAATTACTTAGCGAAACATTCCAGATGACTAATCTGTTTAAAGATTAGCTTTAAAACTATTGAATAATGAATACTAAATGCGCTTGGCCGAAGTATAAGATATCATATGCAGCATTGCCAATCGATTAATACCGGTTGGTTTGATAGTTTGTACCCGTCACATAGGATCCACGCATTTTAGGCAACTTCAAACATTCCTCTCTTATTTCATTTCTACTTTCTACTTATTCACCTTTCATATTCTTATATATTTTTCTTTTTCGCAGATACTTTTGGTAAATTAATCACAACCCCAACATCTAACGTTAAAATATTATTGGACTGAGATGGGGAAAATGCTTTCTTTTCCCTTAGTTTTGTGATGATTCGTAGCAAGGGATGTTGTTGGATTGTTTGTGATTTTTTTAAGATCACTTATTGCATCCCAAAATTCATCAACTCATGCATCGCGAAATATTGCTAAGTTCCCAAGGCTTCTTTTAAATGTGTTACATAAGCCTATTTTCTCCAATTTTAAAGTTTTGCCGGCCATATATCACCATTATCATATATATAGGAAATTCTGGGTTTGTCGGGATTTTCTGCAGCTTACTTCCAAAGAAACATTGGGAAAGACTCATTATATATGCCATAGTACATATAAAACCTTCGTATAAACATTACCAGCAAATTTTGTAAAGGCTAATGTATTTGTACTCTCATTCAGAAAGGACGTATAGTGCCCACGGCTACGAACATGGAAATTTTAAATTCAACCTATAATACAATTTGATTACCTACAAAAGGAAAAGAAAAAAATACATACGGGTGTCAATTTTGCACCGGAAATACGAGAAAAATATTTAACAACCAATGATTTATAGGGTTTAAAAAAAAACATGGTGAGATCCAAATTAATGCTCTCAGAGTCATAACTTTTACAATGTTTAGTTGCCGATCTAATTTTCGTCGGTCTGGATTAAACGGAGAAAGTGTGAATTGAAATCTCCCTTTCACCTAGAAATCGATTAAAAAAGTGTTTTTTTTTATTTGATAGGCGCACCTCGATATATAGCGCGCATTCATCTGATAAAACTAATTTACATTTTTGGAAATTTTCAATTTTTGAAAGCCTTCAATTTTTGAAAGCCTTCCCAAAAGGTTTGAATTCATCAAAAATTAAAAATTGGCTAAAGAACAAATCAATACGAGTTAGTAATGCAAAAAAAAAGTCTTATGTCGTTAAAATTTAGATTTACCAAAACAAACACTTTTGTGAAAACAGAAAATCTGTATCAAATCTATAAAACCTTCTACTCGTATGACCCCATTCCCATTTTGCCTTCTTTATTACCATTGTTTTGCCATTTTCCCAAACTCAATTTCCCATGAACCATTCTCTCCTCGATTATAAGCGGATACATTGTAACTTTGTATCATTAATATCAATATTATGCATAGCGTCAAGGGTTGACTATAAATATGTATCATAACTTATAGCATAATGACAATTCACATTTTAATGCTAAAAATTGGTAGATACAACGCAGTGTTTAAATTGCCATAAAATTAAAGCAGAAATCAACATCTACATTATACAATATCCTGCAGCATACTATCATACACACTAATATCTCTTGGCTAGAGAAAAATATATTTCCGCGCAAATTCCTAACAAAATAATATTAGACCTACCTCTATGTTCTCTGATATCGTTTGTATCATCATTAACTAAAAATGGCTATATAGGCTACATTAAGTGCAGTCACCCATATTAAGATTTAATTATTATGGAGACGTCTTTCATTCCTTCAAGCGCCTATTTCTATTTGAATAAAGCAAAAATTAGGAATACACATGTCACCACTGGACATATCAAAGTACTCTTGAGGATAATTAATGAATATTCTACATTCAGCGCGTATTTTACATTTAATCCTGGAGAGTTGAACTTTTAGAAGTTACACAGAGCATTGATTGACTAAGGGTCCTTAGTTTGTATAGGTTCAATAAGCTCCAATATTTCCATGCAAACTAAGATTTAACATTATTAAAAATTAGGATGTTTTTACCCTTTAAATTCAATTACCATTGGATTTATAGATGCTTACATTTTCTTGTATGTGTTAATGTACTCCGTATTTTATGTCAGGTAACAAATACCTATGCCTTAATTAAATTCGTCCATTAAACCGTTCCTACGGTTCACATAAATCGATTGCGAGAAAGCAAAAATGAATATCTCGCCATTTATGATGAATAAAATTTCTCAAACAGCTGGCATACCGTCTCTCGCAAAACAAGAATATAACTCCTGACCTGAATTTTATCTTAGCTCGTCGACTGGCACCTCCAACTCTTGGGAAAATCTCGACGATTTCGAATACAAAGAAATTATATTATAGATGATAAAAAATTAAAACGCGGGCTAATTCCAATAGCTATTAAATATTTTAATTTTAAATTGAAATAGCTATCTCCCAATAAGTTGGTTACATTTAATTTATATTTATTTTCGGCGTATGAACGGCTCCAGCAATATATGTTATGGGAAAATTAATTTTAAATAACGTGGGTGAATAAAATATCATTGGGAACACTTAAATATTTATTTTCATTTTCTTTCGATCAAAATTTAGAGATTACCTTTGCCAAGACCTGGCTCGAAGAGTTGGGGAGTGAAAGAAGGAAGTAAATAAGGAATGCGAGGAGCCGTGGCTTTTCATAGATGAGCGTACGCTAGTGGATGCGATGAAAGACGATCCTGTACTTAAACATATTGCTCCCTTGTGTTGCAATGATTGATTGCCTTGCGTCTTCCTCTACATAAAATGCGGCTCCTCAACTTAAAAAAAAGCTTTAGCTGGAATATGAGATCCACGTGATATGCTAAAATATGGCTTTGCCGTGACTAGTATAAAATATCATGTCCATGCAAAAAGTTACTCAACTCATTAGAACAGATTTTTTAGGTCTACACAACTTTTACCGCGATAGATTGAGCGTGGATCTTTCATGAAAGAGATATTTTACTCTTGTTTAGTCTAAGTAGTAAACTAAAAACTTAGGCAGCACTCCAGTATTTTTATGAAAATTAACTAAGTGACCAATTAGCGGCTTTTAGTGTACCCCCAACTGAGACAAGTAAGACAGAAATAATGTCATCTTAATTTGTTTCGCCTCAAATATTAAGGATTTTACTAGGCTGACTCACATATGTCAGTCGTGCAATAATAAAACAGCCATCTACATAAAAAATCAAATACTGACTGTTTTTAAGAAAGCGAACTCGATAGTAAATAATACCACTTCAGACGATCAAACTGGATACAGTTTTTTTTAGCTCTGGTGCCTTCACGAATAGATTGTTTGATTTTAAGAAAAGAGTATTTTTATGAAAGAAAACTTTCATTACATGTTCTTGTTATATTCTCTGTTGTACTTTAAAGCTCTACTTAAATAATTACTAATTGCAGGTAATAAATTGCGAAGAAAACGTTTTCAATTTAACATAACTATGAAATTAAATACGTTACAGTCAATTTTGGCTAAAGGTATCGTTCATAGTGGTCTATTAATAATAATTCTTTTTGCAGGAAAATCAAATAGTTCTTCCATGGCTTAAAAAAATATTTTGGAACGTTATAAAATTAAAATCTCCAAATACTGGCCGGTTGGAGAGGGTGTAGGTCGGTGAAAATTATGTCGCTAATATTCATATATTGCACACATCTAAGTTCTCATATTATTTCGGAGAGGATATAGGTGTCACTATATAATTGCGATTGAAATTAGAATTCAACATTCCAAATCACAGCTTGTAGTGAATTATTTCCACCGAAATAAATGCTCAATGAAAATTTGACAGTGTGATGAAATAAATATAATATGTTACTCAGCTTTCCTTTATTTCACTGATTAATTTATTTGCCTGAATAATTTCATTAAACTAATGATGTGTTTCAGTTGTAATTACTTATATTTTATCTTCAAGGAATAAGTTTGTAACGCTAAAAAAAATGTTATTGGTGTCAGTGGATGATTTATTCGCCTGGAATACTACTAGATAATTATAATTTTCTTCATGACTACCTCCAAATATTAGAACAGACCCAATGAGACTTTTTTGATATTTTTTAAAATATTATTTGACACGAAAATAATAAAACATATTTCATATGCATGTTTTGAGTATCATAGAGCGATGTCTTTTTTTATTTATGTGCCCATTCATGGCCATGAGATTCATATTCATGAGACCAGACATTCAAGTTATAAACCAACAGCATTATATACGAATAGTATCAGAGCACTGCGAAACTATAAATAAAGTCGTAAGAAAGTCACGCTTATTCTTCATTCAGAGCAATCCGGAAATCAAGACGATTATAAAGCAGAACGAAAGATCCATTTGGTTGCCTTTATTGTGCCCTTAGCCGACGACTCGGGGGACCAAATGAGTTGTAATCTGCATGCTTATGAGGCGGAGGCAGGCTATCTTGAAATGGCAGGCGGCCGCGGATTGTAGCATTCGAAGTGGAAACACATGTAACGCTTGTCTGCTCCTAAAAGCTATGTTATGGAAGCTTGACTGCCTTATTCACATAGATTCCTTCTTCCAAAGATAAATAGAATCAGGAAATCGCCGGTCTGATGACTTAGACGAATGATGAAATACCGCAAAGAGAAAAAGTAAATGCCCTCTCAAATTCACCCGGAAGAGCTTTCTTTTCAATTCGTCAAAAATCACGCTTGGGTTACATTAATTCGCAGGAAATATGTGCGGAATCACCGTTGACGAAGGATTTAGGTGTATTTGATGGAGTGGCTGCCAGTTATAATTAAAATAATGGTAAACTGCATTTATTTAAATGAATAAATGCATTCGTTTCCACCTGACACGCCTCGTTTTCTTCAATCGACAACCACATTCATCTTATTTTAAGAGTAAAATAAACTGGGAAAAAAATAGAACACTCAGTTTGACTCCCGGATGGGACGCAGCCGCAGTTAGGTATTGGCGCTCATGAATTATGCTCTCTTTCGTAATGGAGCGCATACTATTTTGCTGTTACCTCTAACATCCACTTCGGATGAGATCGAGCAGGTGAAGATATTAGAAACACTGAGATATCAAGATTGGTTACTGAAATTATAGCATCTGTTCTTCCAGGAAAATTCGACAAAGCCACAAGGTTAACGCTCCAGATGTAAATTAAAATCCGAGTGTAGATCAAGTTGCATGTAAGTAGATACATGATGTAAAAGAACAATATACGTCCAAGAAGGAGATCTACGTAGTTAAATGATTTAAACATAGTACATTGAACACCTATGGATCCTGGAATACGAGATAATTTTGAAGATGGAAAATATAATTGATTCTATAGACAGACGTGATTAAATTGATGTTGCGGTACCTAAAAATAAACGTCATATGGAGCAAACTATCGCTTTGCTGTCCTTCTATTCTATAAATATACAGAAAACATTAATATTATCCTTTCTTGACATCTTTAATAAATGTTTTTGCAACCAGCTTCCCCCGTGTTGCAAAATAATCGTCGCCAAATTGAATTTTTCTTTTCTTAATTATGATAGAAAATAGTAATTTTAATGCCTCATTGTGGCTATTTGGTAGCCTAAGTAGCTGATAGCGGTACGCAGGGGCACCGTCATATTATGCCTTATCCTGTTTAGCATTCGGGTTTTGTTTTTTTCTTTAAAACTGCGTTGACTTGCACAGTACAAAATTTTACTCACTGATCATAAACTTTTTGATTTTAAATCCAAACGTTAAAATTATTTCTAGAGAGACGATGTACTTTAATTCTACGAGAATACAGACAATATTATTGGCATACTCAGGCCAGAGGCAAATTATTAAAACTGAGTTAGCACAGAAAAATTAACTCTAGCATTGTGAATAACATAATTTAGGTAATGTCCATAATTTTCACTATTCATTACAAACCTAGTTATCCGAAACATGGAAAATAAAGATTTTAGCCAAACGTAATTTTTATATCATTTGTCCCATGAATTAGAAATTATCATCAAATAATTTCCTTCCAATTAATATTAATTTACCGAAAACATTTTATTCTAACCTTCGAAATTAAATTCTTAGTTTATTCGTTAGCTCTCATTAGTATCCAGACCAGCTGCTACCATTAAATAATGGACGCCGGTATTATGACCCCATATCAACTTTCATGAAAAAATATCAGGTATTACCCTTATAGGTGAAGGAATATACCTCTAGAAAATGCCGTAAAAATCAGCGAAGAGGTAATTTTCAGTGCAATCAACGGAAAGTCTTTAGGATGAGCGTCAGTCTTTAAAGGGATGTAGTTTGATAAGAAATTAGATTTCCCAGAATAAAGTTCCTTGAATTTATTCCTGAAAGGTATTTAAATATTAACATCGATGTGTATTGCAAGTTTATTCTTCATTAAACTAAATTTTATTTTGAAAACATCCAGTCCATATCCGAAGAGAGAAATAATAAGATTGAGCTCGGTGCCGTGGAATCCTAGAAACTACCGTGCAATTCCTCACGTACACTCGAACTGCTTCACTTACTTGAAATCGAAAGGGGCGAAGCAGCACGACTCTGAGAGGGGAAGAAATTGAGAGAAAATATATAAAGAATGGTATTTTCAGTATTGATCTGATGATTGTAGCTTTTGTAACGTCCGTAGATCTTATTATTGGAGCACTTAAACAGCTCTATATGTCTGAAAATTACTCATTATTATTTACCACCTATCGTCAACTCTCATCAGGTTTGAAGCACGTGATTCGGCAGAAAAATGTAGCAAAGAAGCGACAACTTGATTTGCAGGTGTATATTTCCCTGCAAGCCGCCTCGAGGCCATTCGCTGATAATGACATTTGGTAAGTGTAATCATAAATTACGTCCCCAACTGCTGTGATCAAAAATCGCACGGCGGAAAAATGAGATAATATATCGATCGACTCGGCGACTTATTTCCAATTTTCCGTTTCGCCCTGGTTTTGCCTACCACTATACAGCAGTACGAAATTATTCATTGGGTCAGCGTGTAACTCGAATGATTTGTGCTGAATTGTCTAATAATTTGAGTCGTACACATACCTAATATTCGTACTTCCAATGTATTCCAACCAAACACCGCCAATAATAATGTAACGCTTTCCGCTAATCCACAACGATTCTTTAAGAAACGGGGAGTATTTCTCCGTGTCCTATTTAATTCTAAAATAATACTCTACTGTGTAGGGTCCCATTTACTCAACGAATATGTAGGATGAGGTCTAACCAACGCCAAGTAATACCTCTGCAGAGCATTTTAATTCTATTGTTTGAAGGACTCTTATTTCCTCAATGCAATTTTTCAGATGCTTCCAATAATTTTTCGCCATATTAAGTCCGATAGTAATGTGAGTTCCAGCCAGTTTACTTAGTCCGCTATTCTCCTGTTTATCGTTTATAAGTCTATACGTATGACGGTGCAAGGATCTCTTCTTCGGGTAATTCAACACTGCAACCTTTTTGTCAGTTTTAATTAGAATCGGAAAAAAAAGTTTAAGCTAAACCCGGGCCATGTCGGTATACATCATCTCGATGAGAGATATAAACAGCAATTTCCCCCGGCGACGCAATCGGTGGGTGACTCGACGCATCCTCCACCTTCCACCCTCCATATCCCTCGGGCAAACTTTTTCATTCGCCTCGGCCCGAGCGAGCCCGCGAGGACGAAGGAACGCGCGCACACCCCCAATGATTCAAACGAAACCGTGCCCACGAGACGAGCCCACCCGATGGGTATTGGGCGAGTAGAGTGCCGCCGAATGCCAACAAAGGATTGCGCGAGAGGGAGGGAGGGGCGGGTCGCGGATCCCATCAAAGGAAAGCGAGAGTCGGCGCGCGCTCCTCGCCCGCGTCATTTTCGACCCTCTTTTCTTCTCGCACGCCAGTCCCCTCCCTCCTTCTATCCAACCATCCATCCACCCACCCACCCACCTTCTATTTCCCTCGGCGGATGCCGGGAGAGAGAGAGAGACAGGGAGAGGGGCGATCGTAGGGTGGGCGGCGGTGGTTGGGAAGGGACAGAAGAATGCGGATATTTCCACCCCTGATCCGACGCGAGGATGGATGGATGCTCTTTTGGGATCACGAGAGAAGCCATCCGAGACGTACGGAGTTCGTTGGGTTTCGAGAGACGCCCACGCATCAACGTTTTTAGAAAGGTGTCATTCCCCTCCCCCCACCCCCTCTCCCAGCATAATTCAGTGTTACACGATCCAACCAATGCGAGAGTTTTTGGCGCCCGCTAAGAAACACATGCCTATTTGACACCACTGGGAGGAATAGCGTGGGCAATGTATACCTCTCCCACGATTTCAGCGCTGAGTGTAGATAAGTGTAGATAAATAAGGTAAGCACTCCAAGAAAAATGATGAAGTTAATGCAAAAAATAATATAAATGAAAATGATAAAACATCAGGAGGCAATTCTCCCAGTGATATGGGTAACGTATATCCCGAGATTGAGCTCCAACAAGGTGACATTCAAATGATGCCACACAGCTGCTAACAACCTAAGACTATGTAAAATTATTTTCTTTGGCCATGCAATATATTCTGTGCGAGTTGCCTTGCCTCAACAGAGGTCAGTGATAGGAATCTAAACAGAGAAGTTTTAATTTATCTCCCACACTGATGTTGAACACATACACAAACATTATATATATATATATATATATGTATATATATGTATATGTATATACTATATATGTATATATATATATGTGTGTGTATATATCTGTATATATATATGTATATATATATATGTCATTCACATAGATATATATATATATGTGACAAATATCCATCCCATGTGAATGAATATTTGGTCGCCATACGAATACGCTCGTATTGCGGGTTTTCGTGTTTGAATGTGTACGTATCTATGTATGTATATATTTATTTAAACGTAGATATATATATATATATATATATATATATATATATATATATACACACGAACTTATATATATATATTGTTTGTATGTATATTCTCAGATTCATCAGAATTGAACTGCATCGTGATGCTCACCACCTCGCATTGAGGCTCAGCACGGCAACTGCGAAAAGCGCACGAGTATCGCGCATCGCGTTCGATACGTCGCAAGCATCGCAAAGCACCGCAGCCGGGTGGGTGAGTGTATCGTATAAGCAAGCAAGGTGGTGAGGTCGTCGGAGTTGGTGTGGGCGGAGGAACCGTGAGAGGATGAGGGACTGGAAATCAGGAAGAGATCTGTGGCCGCGCGCGCGAGAGAGGTGATGTGCGAGCGAGGGTGGGGAAAGAGAGAGAGAGATGGAAAAAAGAGAAAGATGGTGAGAGGGGAGGGGGGTTGTGTAGGGTGGAATCAGAGGGTATGAGGCAGAGTAGACATAGCGCGCTCCACACCGAAGAGAAAGCCCCCCTCACCGACGACGGTGGAAATAGCCGCGGAGATCCAGCCGGGATCGGATTGAAGCGGGGGGTGGGTAGGAGACAGACCAACCCGGGAGGGATGGATGGATGGAGGGTGGGAGGAGGGGAGCTCGATTGGGGCGAGGCAGTGAGCGGGAAGGAGGGGGGGGGGTTGGAATGAGTCTGTTGTGGAAGTGGCTTATATGGGAACCGGTGGCGAAGGGAGTTCTTATGACGAGGGGGGGAAAGGTTTATTACGGAGGAAACGGGGTGGATTGGGGAGGGGATGGGAAGATAGAAGAGTGGAAAAATAACGCCTTCCCTTCGTACACCTCACCCCCCCATCCCTCACCCGCCAGTCCGTCTCCTCCTCCTCCTCCTCTCCCCGACCTCCTTCCCCACTCCTCCCCTCACTCCTCGGAGAGGCTGACATTCCAAGCAAGGCTGACTTGGTTCTCCTTCCCCTAGCAACCCGCCCTCCCCCCACCGCTTCCCAGTCTCACTCCCCTCCCTCCTTTCTCTCGCCCTGCTCAACCGCCACACGCACATGCAGGCAGCTATCTACCTCCACTCATTCACCCCCCTCCTCCCTTCACCTTCCACTCTCTTTATTCCTCACCCCTATCCCACGTTCGTCAATCGCTCCTTCCCCCTCGTCATCCCCCCAACCCCTCCGCACATCAGTCAGCTGTTCTCCACCGACGATGAAAATGTCACCCGCGACGAAGTTTCGTGGAACATCGAAAGCAGTTTTGGGATACGCAGCGGGATCTTTCCCGCTTAATACCCCGAGGCCGGTTTATCGAGGATAAAAAATAAATAATGCAAATTTCACTCGAGTTCATGCCCCCATCGTATGCGATAGAGTTCATTTCGATGCCTTTTCGACGACTTAAAGTAACACGTGTCTCAAAAAAAACCCGAAGGCCGGTGTCTTGAGTCGTGGGTGAAATTTACCGTGGGATTCGGTTGAGTTCGTAAGAAGGTAAATTAACTTAAAAACGTCCCATAGGGGTCGTCATTCCTCGCTTGGCGATAGTTTGGATAAGCGTGCATCACCGGAAGTTTTAAACTGCAAAACGTGTTGAAAGAAAAGAGAAACTCTATAGTCGTCGTGCTGGATCGTCGGTTTCCTGAACTACCAATTACGATAAAACCATGGCCTTGCATTCGTGTGTTTCGACGAAGATGATCTATCAAATGGTGCTATTTTGTGATTATCTTTATCGTATTTTATGCCTCTTATTTTAACACCATAGTACTTTTGGTAATCATTACTGTAACTAATATACCGTTTACCGTTAGGTTAATGAAAACCCATATAAAAATTCTTTTATTTATTATTTTTTTAAATCCAAAGTGCACTTTTGAGAAATAAAACAGCTATTGCGCATACGACCACGAGTTTTTTTTTTAATTTTCTGCGTGTATTTTTTCATGCAGAGGATGAATAATTGTACTGTGTAGCTATCGTTCTTTCTTAATCCTTATTTTAGATTAACATGACTTGTTTATAACGAGTAACTCTTATTGCGTGCGTAAAGTTGAGGGTTCGGAGGATATACAGATATGTAGTGGTATAGTTGAACCGAAGGAAATAATGGGGCCCCGTGAGTGCAGCTGTTAAAAAACCGCCGAGAATTACGTGCCACGGGCTCTCTTTTTTGTTACCCCTTCTTCATCGTCTACTCGAGCTTGAAATTCATCAATCAGCTGTTTTACCTGAAATCCTGCTTTACCTTACAAGTAGAAATGAAAGCAAAATGGGGCGGTGAGATCACTATAGTAGTCGATTCAATTGTAACTATTTCCTCTATCATTATTATTCTTTCATATTGGCATCAGCCGCCCTGATTCTGGGCCCAGACGCATTATAACTCAATCCTCGGACAGAGACCGCTGCAGTGCTTCCATCTCATTTTTTGCCGTCGTGCTGAAAAGTCAACATAAAGACCCCTTTTGGATATATAGTCGAAAGGAGATGGATAATTTAAGTTCCAACATGTCAAAACCAGTCAATTTAAGTATGTCAGATCGCATGCCCTTGTGCTCTTGGGTGAGAAAATAACGTGGTACGGGCTGTGGTGAGATATCCATTAATTCATCACGTCCACATTCCCTTGGCATATTTCTCTTTTCTTCAAAACGGAAAAAAAATCATTTAACACTAAATAAATAAAAAAATATGGAGCAGCTGGGTAATATCTGTACTTTGATATGACGATATAAAATTCCATGTTAGCAGCATCATACGATTATTGGCCGATGCCATAGTAATGTGCAGAAACATAACGAGCCCAATGCATTGTTTAATTATGCCTAGGAATTTAGACAAGTTTTTCGATTGATGAAGTCACTGAATATTAATATTAAAACCTATACGTAGATTCATCAATTCTGTAGTAAATTAGAGGAAAACACGAAATTATTAAGGACTGAAGTAGATTTTAATATTTATAGGGCCAAATATTAGAAGAACAAGCGATTCCACCATAGAGTAACTTGGCACCAAAAATCTTGATGTAGAAAACTGATGTTAAATTGTGCATGTGTCATTTTTCATTCCTTATGCCACTTTTGCTTTACACAGCCGATGCTCGGAAACCATCGCAGAAAGTTCTATCAAAGTAACTATGTCGAGTTCAGGGATGTTCCACTATCTTTGTCAAAATCATTTTGCGAGAAGGAAATAAGTATAATATGGCTGAATAGGAGAAAGGACAAGGATTTGAATCCTTTCAAATGCTGAGACAGTTTAACTTAAAAAAATCTAGAGAGGAGTAGCGCTGTCATGTTCGTCTCACAAAACGAAATGAGTTATTAGCATACAGCACTATTTTGAAACGGAATAACAGAAATAATCACCAGAATTTACTACTTGAAATACTACGTAGAATTTCCCTCAAATTATTACCGACCATGAAATAAAATTAATGTTAAGAATTCAAACAATACCAATCGAAAACTCTTTTTGTCAGCCGCCATTCCTTTTACGTAGTAATTCTACCATTCACCCATAATCACAAATTTAAAGACTGCTGCCTTTTTTGGAACTCCACCCCGTGCCCTCATTAGGGCTTGAAAGACATGTTTTAGAGGTAGTTCTATTAACCATAAAGTAAAAACATTTTATTATTTGTATTTATATCAAATCTACAAATTAAAAATTTTAATGGTACTTTCATATCCCAAAAAAGAGGCAACAATGAAAACGGATCTATTTGAATTACCTACTGCGGCATGGAAATACGTATAATCAAATAGTAATCTGTTTAAGGAACAAGAAAACGAAAGTTACAGATCTCAGTTTCCTCGGACATTGTATCTTACATCATCACTTCCCAATAGTTAATCATCTTGACACACGCACGCAGAAAAAGGCAATGATAGTACACCACTTTCAAACAAAGTCGCGTAATCTTCGACCATCAAACTTCTTACTTAATAGTTGACGAGCACTCGCAATCGAACACCGGACGAGCGGCAATTTAATCCACTTCACGCCGGGGGAGGAAAGCCATGCGGTAAGGACTAATTAGGTGAAAGTCGGGGCAAAAAGAGCCCCACGATGCATGCAAAACCGGGCGAATTACAACGTACAAGTCACTCCCTGGCCCCGATGCTCGGGGAGGAAATATCTATACACAAATGTATGAAAATGATGCCCGAGGCGTCCTTGAAGGTATTGAAAAACGGAAACGAACGCTGACCTGGAATGGGCAGTGAATCTAAATTATCGATACAGCCGAATCGATGCATCGGAAGCCATCCATGTAAGTATGATGTGTTGATTCAGTATTATCGATGGAGACTCTGCCGTTCAAGTGAATTACCAACTATGTTGAAATAATTTTTGAAACCTGAAAGACACGAGTATTAAAACCAAATAACGAGAAAACTTTGTCGATATTATCTTAAATCGGGGTACATTCGATACGATAATGATCAAATGAAAATCGAATGAGAATTATCGTCACGGCTCATGTCGATACATGTAGCAACATAAACCATCGAGAGAGAGAGAGTGAGTGTGGGAGAGGTGATACTCGAAGTGAGAACGGCCTCCACGCTTAATGCTGCGAACTGATGACGGTCGTGACGCACTTCCGAATCGCAGACCAAACATTCTCACCTCTCGCTTCGATCGCCGATTACCAGGGCTGCACGGACACGTGCTGCGGGGTGAGGGAGGATAAGGAGGTGGAGTAAGAGGGAGGAGGGAAAGAGGAAGATAACTAACTCGCTCATCTCTCGAGAGGAGGAAACGCTTTCACGATTCTCTCCGACACTTCTCCCACGCCCACTTGCAATCCATCTCGGGCCCCCGAATAATATTCCCGCGCGGGTCCACAGCAACACAAACTCACTCTTTAACCAGCCACCTTAACGAGCGGTGAATATTTCTCCCAGCAACACGCCGTCGTATTTGAGCCCTACCTTCCACACCACCCCTCCCTCTCCCCCCCCCACCTCCTCCTCCTCTCTCCATCTCACCTCGCATCTCACCACGCTACTTCCCCACACCACCCACCCCTTAATTCTCACCCACGGCCCCATCAACACCTTCAACGAATCCCCCTAATTCAATTCCTTCGAGAGCTTTCCAAACTGCGAAACGCGTTCGGGAATAAAAATGGGCATCATCATTCACGCTGTAATTGTTTTCCCCCTGGGAAGTCATCCCGCATGGTTTCACCACAGCCGCGCAGCGAGCGAGAGAGGGATTGAGAGGCGATGGTTCTCCCAAATGCTCTCGCCCCTGATCCTAAATGGACGAGTTTTGACGACACAATACGAGGGGAGACGGAATACATTTCCATTTGATGGACGGGAATGTTAACGGTGGGAGGGAGAGGAGAAAATTTTAAAAATACATTAAGCGAAGAAGAACGCCGGAAGTGGGAAAACTTTCTAGCCTGCAGCATAATACCAGTCAACATCGCTTGAAAAATCCCCTTATGCGCTCATTGTAGAGCCATCTTGTAAAGAATGTGGGGTTCTTCTTTGATGGTGTTTTGTTTATTCCGCCACTCCGGATGGCGATGTGCATCTCCGTCAGCCAGATGATATTCTCGCAAAGCCTATTTTTTTCCGAGATGAATTCCAACTACTCTCCGAAATTTTTCCTTTCTGCCAATCTTCCAAGTTTTCAAAAGGCTACATGTATATCACGTAAATAACGAGATGGTGGCTGCGGATTGAAAAATCACGCAATGAGCATGATGGTAGTGGCGGGCTGAGTTGAAAAAAGAGGATGGTGGGATTTCTGTCTCGGTATCATGCCTCCCAATCGATGGGCATGCAAAATGGGTAGTCAGCCGACGAAATACTCAAAACACATCTAACAGTATTTGAATGGCTAGGTTCAAAATATAATTTATCAAACACCAGTGAAATGGTGAATCCCATAACAAGGAATCTATTAATAAACAATACTATTCCATATCATGTGATACAGCGATCGGACCTATTGCACAGGGAGCCATGAGACGCGATTGTGTCAGCGTGTGATCAGTAGTAGACTCAACTTTAGTGACCTTTGCGCTAGAGCGAGTTCTTTTAAAAATAATTTAATTTCAGGGCGACCCCACAACCCAGACGATGTGAGCATAATACTACGCTAATCATTTCACTTCACTTGAAAAGTTCAAAGAACTCCTTCAGATATTTTGAGCTTCAAAATTTGTATGTCTATGGGTATTTTCCCCCAAATTTTCTAGTTGGTTCGTGTTCCTAAACTAATTTTGTCAACCCCATACAAGGAATTTCCAATAATAAGCCCAAACGACTCTTTGTAACTGATGGAACTTTGGAAATGATTATATTCTGATTATATAATTCCCATTGCTCTAATTCTCATCGAAATTTTGTGATTTAATGCATTTTTCACGAATTATGGTTTCAAAAACACGGGAGTGAGCGTTTCAAATTTTATGTACGTAAAGCATGCTTCAATAATCAAGTGTCAAGGAACAAGAAAGATGAAAAACAGGTATCGATGAATGCGAGAAACTTTCCTTAGACCTTATGCTACTATTATTCGCTGGGCGTCCTGGAATATCTGTCACTGAAAGATTATTATTTTGAAAATCGAATATTTCTAATGGTAGGACAAAATTTTGAGGTTTCCTATTTACTTCAAACATATATTTAACCAATATTTTTTTTACTCTTCGCTGTTAGTTCAGATTCAAATGTATTTGTACATAACCGTATCAATTTTCAATGTCACCATACTACTAATTGGCAATATAAGCTTCCTAGGAATAATAAATATTACCAGAGAATTTATGGCGTTCGTATGGGCTCTTTAATTCTTTGGTAAATGACAAAGTTGGGGATTTTATTTCACCTCAGATTTTGAACTGTGATTAAACGTGCACTGGGGATATTGCAACCAAAACGATTACTATAAGAAAACCTCTAAGAAACACGTTTTCTATGATAGATCCCAGCATATATATTATGTTTATAACACGTCAAAAAGCAGTTTAACTCTAAAATATGATGATGATTTTGCCTCAGAAAGGGATCAAATGTGGATTTTCTTCCCAATGTTACCAGGAATTCATTGATTAAGTACAGCGTGGGAAATCATTCCGGATCATAGAAATGAAAATAATATTGCAGATTAGTTTCCGTTTCGCCATGAGTGGAATGAATGCTCGGGTATAATTAAGGAACTTATAGAGGATTACACAGATTTCTGCAGTTAATTCTGATTGTAAAAGAGATTCTTGGTAAACACTTAAATGGCCTCATAATTTTAGACACAGCTTATGCGAGAAGTTGACATAACTTGAATGCCATAGTTGAATGACTACCTCGGTCTGATTACCATCGCAAATTCCGTGGATTCAACGGGACCAAGACCGAGAACACCTCGTAGATTATTATAACAATCTTACAATTTTCCCTCCATCCCTTTCCTCCCTCTCCTTCCTCACTCACTATCCTGGGTGTACAGATTTAAAGATGAAACGATACGCTATCTTTGAAAACTCTTCCTTTATTTTCCCATCACTCCTGGCGACAGGCCGTCCTCGTTACGTAAGGCAGACAGACTTTTCCCATGGCAACGTGCGTGGGTCAGAATGCAGGAGTGCTAGTAGGCTATTTCCTTCCTCATCACACAAGGCACCATGTCATTGTCCTCCTTTTTCTACCTCTTCACCACCCCGACAAAAACACAAGAGGCGAGGCCGACAAGGCACGCCACCAATCATTTTCCCCTCTTACCCCAACTCCCCAGTCCAAGCACTAAGAACGGCCATTCGAATAATTTCAAACTCTCCTCTTCATTTACAGAGGGTAAAGCATTGGAAAATGGACATCGCGTGTACGAAATCTGAACGCGAAAAAGGTAGACTACCCAGCGGAAGGTTGTAGGCAAAATCACCAAAAAAACATTCGTGATTCATGACGTGCTCTCCCGAAAGAATGGCGATTCAAGAGCGGAAACTCACGAAGGAAATGAAATGTTGGTCGCATTCAGAGATGCAGCAGTTCAAATGATCTGAAACAAAATCTTCCTCTCCATTATGGGCAACCGTTTTTCATTCTGCGGAACAAATAAATTTAAACGGAACATGGGAGTTGGCATTTGAATTCAAGGAGAGAATATTTTCAAACGAATAGGTCGTGAGAGAAAATTGTTTTTGCCTTGAAAAGGAAGAAAATGTAAAAGTAGGGAAAGTTAACGTCTAAAAGTTGACTCCAAAGCGACCACTGCCTGGCTGTCGATCAATGACGACTTATGTCGTCCGCATCGCCTGAAAAAGGTTGACTAGCCGTCGGCATAATATCTCGTTAGGGCTTAAGGGCGTAATGCGGGAGCACGTTAAGCGAACGGTCGCTTCAAATCTTTTTATTCCTTTTCCCCACTTTCCCTTGCATTCACATCCAATTCATCCTCTCCGTCTCCAGATCCACCCGTTTATCCCACACTAGTCAACGTTGATGGTTTACTTTCTATTTCGTCTGATAGCAGCAGCGACCTTCCATGAGACGCGACATTCCGAGCTCGTAGTATATCAACGGGAAAAATACCTCCCCAAAACTGGCTGGTAGCTATCGTGGGAGGCTCTCAACAGCTGAGAACATTTGTGCGTACGGTTATGGACCGCGGGGTAATTGATACGCGGGAAGAATGAGGGAGAGACGTGAAAGTGAAGAAAAGCCTAGTGGTTAGCCGAGAGGTGAATCAAGTGGAGAGCTGCATCAGGCCAAATCTGGGGTTGGCGATCATGAGAAATGATGTAAACGTACTGAGTGGACTTCTACGAGTTTGTTAATTAGGGTTGAAACTCCAGAAGCTGCAAGTTTGGTTTGGTACCTAAAAAAGAAAATTATCTCACGTTTCGCACTACGAGTCGCGTTCAGTTTGTTCTTGGAATTGGTAATTCTTCCAAAATCGTCGAATCTAAGATATATGAGTTGAATGAGTGCATGTGAATGAGCTCGTGGAATTGCGATGCATACTTTTGTGAGAATTTAACGTCTTTTTTATGGTTTAGTGCATTTAGCATAAAATATTTTATCACGAGGACATGGCTTTTGAACATTGAACCAAATACCAAGGAATAAAGGGAAAAAGGAATTGATTAGATTTGGTCAGTTCAGTGGAGTTAAGTTTAAATTTTGGTCACTTGTGTGTTCCCGGTTGTAATAACCATTAAAACTCATTACCTTTTCACTCTTTTAGAACTCGATAAGGAGGCATTTGCAACAGATTGCGAAATCAAAAATAATATTGCTTTAATGAAACTAGTAATTTTGCCAAGGAAGTCATAACTTCATGGGCCAGAGCTCAAGAAAATCAATTTTAACTATCAAACTAATCTTAGTGAAAGGAACTCCGCGAGCTTAAAGTTTAAAATCTCACACAACCGTTAGTAGGATTAGGAATTCACTCAACTAAATCCCTTGGCTCGAGGGTTGTGTACCTACTGAATACTTTGCCGATATCATAAGACAATTTGGAAATTTATTTTTGAAACAGTAGATAAGGCATACAGTAAGTATTATTTAAACAGATTTTTCAATACATAATAGTTAATTAACACATAATAGATACATAATAGATAATGAATACAACTAATATGACATAGTTTGATAAATGATGAAAATTAGTATAGATTTACGTCAAATTATTTAGAACTATGGCAATGAACATGAGAAGACTTTCAAATATTAAAATGCACTTGCAGCCTACATTCTTGCTTCCGTACACATTATCTCCCTTCCACGAGCAACACGTATATAAGCGAATGGACTTTTTTTTACCAGACTGGTAGAAAGATTTTTTCTTACGGAAAGCCTCGTTCGATAGGTCACTTGGCATACCACCTCCTAATTCCTCTTTAAGCTAACCATAATCTATTTTTCAAAAATTTTTAGTTTCAACGTATAGCTTTTGCTTCATATTAATTTACACACTCTTCTATTTGTTTATATGGCATATTTGCACAATTGAATATCTTAAACTATGAAGGGGCGGAAAAGGATTCCCTCCCCTGACATTCCTAAATTACGCCTCTGAGATTTAATGATGGAGATTGGGGATCTACTTTTGGCATCCTATGCTGCACTATGCTTCACCACCATGATTCACAGTACTTTTCAGAGAATTAAGAACAAGAATAGGACATTCTACAGAAAATTCCACAGAAAGCATCTATCTGACACAATTTATCAGCGAGCTACATTTCCAGATAGAAAAAGGGAGAATTTTGTCGAGATGTTACTCACAGAATTGGTATTAAAACTAGATGATAAAAATGAAATAAGAAACAAGGAGGAATAAAGATGAGAAGAAGAGTGAAAGGTCATATGGAATACTACAAGGAAAAGAAAAGCTGGGTGGAATGGAGAGACAGTGGGATGGAGTAGATTTCTCAGGAAGATAAAAGATTGGCTGTGGAATATTTCGGGCGAAAGACGGAGGGAAAATACGTTCGAAAAATAAAGAAAGATGTTAAAATAGCAGCTGTCGGCCATGACATAATTATCATTGGATATGATAGAATGCAAGGCTGCGGTCAGCTGGCCTCAGATTGTAAAACTTCATGAATGTAAACAATGGAACCTTAAGAAAATACGAATCAAAAATTAATTTTAGCCTTCAAGAGAATGACTATCAAAATACATGCTACAGGGGACATATATCTCTCACTCTGCCTAAGAGAAATAGCGCTTGCATCAGAGAGGAATGATTTCTAATTTTCAATCCATAAAATATTTTGCAGTAATAACCTCACTTATCCGCCTCGAGCTACCTCCTTCGGCACTTCTGCGCCCCGGAAGCTATATTATATGCATGAATGGCCCGTATTGAGGACTGTAACACCCCTCGGGAGCTTTCTGGTTTGAACTAACTCAAGCAGGAGAAATGCAGACATTAGAGCGTGCATTAAGACATGAGAAAAATGTTCTCGAAAATTATAGGAAATACCCATAGATTTAAAACTGCTGATAAATACTAGGAAATCACCAAATCAATCAAATATAGTTCCATACTTTATAATGTGAATAAAAAGAAACATTAGTAAATGTCAACTGAATTAATATCTATACTGCAGCAATATACTTACTTTCCTAAAGAAAAAAACGTCGGCGATAGCTTTCTTAGTACTAGGGAAATATATTTTTTAGCTCTACCAGAATTTAAATCTGAATGATTAGCTGCGTGTAGCAAATCCTTTCGTGAAACATTCAAGAAATGTAATTTTTAAATAAGAATCTCTAGCCCTGCAGGAGATTCCAGACACCCTCTGGTGCCCTCTCTAAAGTAATACGTGATGCACACCTTGATGCCCCTCCTTGATGTCTTAATAGCCTATCGATCAGTCTTCCGTTCAAATTACGATGTCCGCTGGGAAAAACATTGATTCCGATAGAGGGCGAGACTATAATTTCACCTTGTTATGATCCGCACTGCAATGGATTTAACGTGTTATTCAAACCGTGTTATCGCTCTAAGTAACCAAACTATTGCGCAAATATGAAAAACTTTCGATTTCCAATTATATTTTTTTTTCGGAAGAAGGGCGGAAAGTGTTTTGCATCATCCCCGAAGGCGTCTCCAACCCATGGCCGGATTCCTACCCACTTTTCCCCCCTATCTCCCCCCTACCCGACTACATCACCAACACCCTCCTCACCCCTCCCTCCGCCCGTTCATCCATCCCCCCTCCGTCATGAGCACAGTATCCTTTCCGTGTCAATAATTTTCCCCCATTAGAGAAAACAACCTTAAGCTCTTCGGCTCCTCGTCCGATGCCTGTTTCTTCCCACCCCAATCCATCGGCGACTCGAAAAGCATCGAGCGTGCTTTCTTTCCTTTTACAATATTCCTTCTCTCTCTTCTTTATTCTCTCTCTCTCTCATGTAATATTTCCAGTCTCACCCCTCTGCCCTTCCCCACCCCTTCCCCTTCCCCTGCACACATACACATCCACTCTCTTCGTCCCTTCCCACCACGACACCCTGCCTTCCTCACTCTCCGACGTCACTTTCTCTTGGACGACCTTAGCTAACGCCTCGAGTGCTCACCGCAGCACGGAGGGGAGAGCACTCTCTCCGCCTCTACCAACCATCCCACACCTCCTTATGAGTAGTATCGTGCGCCTATCTATACAATCCCCCCCTTCCCCACTCCTTTTGCTGCCCTCGCCGACCCCACCCCGGCGATGGCACGCGAGGCGGCCAGCCGCTTGACGGGAAACATCCACAATCCGTCCACGGATACCACCGACCGTCTGCGGGACGACGCCACCTTTGAAAGTTCAAGATATATTCTGGGAGGAATACAAGTTCTCCCTATTCATAGTCGGCTATCCCTCAAGGGGCCTCCTAGAGAGCTCTGAGTTATCCTAATACATCGAAGATTGGTGTAAATATATCGCGTAACTACGTACTTTTGCTATGTTTTGTCTAGAAATGTCGAGAATATTTTTAATGCTAATATCGTAAATCGATATAATCTGCAGAGAAAAGATGGAATGATCTACCTGCACGCCATTAAATAATATAGCTGTCACCCAACATTGCTGCTGCAATAGTGTGAATGCCATGCGATATTTGAAAATGTATGCTTAAAAAACTTGTTGCTAGAGGAAAAGGATTAGGCATGGATTGCAGCCTTTTACTGCTGCACAAGAAAGAATGAAGAAAATAAGCTTAGTGGCAAGGAAAACATGTGCACGAAGAATTGTTAAATATGATAGCTGAGACAAATGGGAAATCTGAGAGGAGCGGGAAAAGAAGTGATTATCGGAGGTTGCAAAAAAAGGAAGAATTTTTCAAAGGTGTAGAAAGCATGAGAAGTTGAGTTTTATTTGGGAAAAAATAGCAAAGAAAACCACGCAATTTCCAGTATATTTCAGGGACTTCAGGATTGGATTTCCAAAAAATATCAAATCACTTGTCCACCTTCGATGACGGACCAAGGAAGCCAAACTTCTGTGTGAAATGCATAGGCCAAAGTCATGCCATTTCCTCCCGCGAGACCGGTATTTACTTACTCTTACGGTGCTAAAACTCAAGAATATCATACCTTCCAGGGATTGGGTTGGTACGGTAGCTAGGATACTGAATTCATCTCCTTATACCACGGATTTGATTTCTTTCGGTTGCAGGATTTTTCAGAGATTCCCCATCTTCTCTTCCTCACTTGGATTGCTAGGTGGAGAGCATTTCAAGTGAAGCCTCCGTCTATTGAAAGAGACGACGGAACCCTTGGCGATAATTGTCAAGATAGGCTAATGCCAGGGCCGAGTTTTTCTCCTTCTTTCCTCAATACCTGAACATCCTATATCTACCAAAGTATCCAACAATCCCTGAAGAAAAAAATGACCATAGCTGTCAGACGACTCCTTCATTAATGATAATTATTGCTATCCTAACTTCCTCCCCAATGGGGTTGTCTACCCTTGGTTCCAAGACGTTCTCAGGAGGGGAATCATCTCCTGACCTCTTCACACCCGTTCTTCCTTTCGCCGGTCGTACGAGGGTAGTGGTGGGGAAGGTTGTGGAGAGACCGGGGTGGGGCGTGTTGGAGGGTTTGTACTGGGTGGAACGGAGGTGAAGGAAGTCACGCGCCCCGCGAAAGAGCGCGGTCTCTGGGCTAGGTGATAGATGGCGTTGATTAATCGAAATATATTATTTTTGAACGGCCAATAAATCCAGGCTGCGCCTCGATTTTATTACTTTCTTCGCGTCGGCCGGATCGCTCTTTTCGTCGTTCTCCGCCCCTTAGTTGGGTTCGGAGGCACCCTCGCCCCTCCGGGGGTTTTACTCCCATCGCCCGCGAGCGGTCGTGATCTTGCCGGCATGAGGCCTTTATTCAATCCCCATCCGCCGCCCGCTTTCTCTACCTCTTCATCTTTCATGAACTTGCAGGCGTCTTGAGGTGCTTATGTCCATGGCGTCACTTCATGGAATCCCCCATACCGGATCTACGACGGTTTTCTCCGCTCGAGAACCAACAGACACTTACTTCTCTGTGCGAATGTCAATGAGATTTCTGCCGCCATAGATTATTTCATTTGCGAAATGAAATGAGTAAGCGAAAAGAGGGATTAATACCATATAGAGAGTTACGGCGTAAAATGCACACCTATAAAATCCTCAGAAGTCCAAACCTTCTGGTGTTCAAATTATAATATCCAAAAACAAACCTGCCTACATCATGTGGTCTTTATCATTAATCACTTCTGAATTTATTCCAGCATAGTGTTCAATCTATGAAAGGTTAACAATATTTAAAATTAATGATAACTAAATCATAACTTCTATGAATTGGATTTATCAGGGGAGGAATATGAAAAAACATATTCATATATTCTGTAAATATCGGTAGCATTGCTTACACTGCTAATTTTATTTCAAGATAATGTCCATGTATGCAGAGTACGAGTACGTGTAACGTGATGTACAAAGAAACTGGTCAGGATTACGATGGGAATACGCCAAACGAGCCTCCGCATCGATCACAAGACTGCGTTTATTCTCCACGAGAAAAAACACGGCTCTCATCTTGAGGGGATTTTTTCACGCCCAGTTTTTCGTGTAAAATTGAAAGAACTACGTGTAAGTTGTGATATGCCTGTGGCCTCAACTATTTCGCGAACTTTGACTCGTCGATCCCTCAAAACCATATCACGGATGATATCAATTATTTCTGAGGAAGTCATCTCCACTGCACGTCCCGAACATTCGTGGATAGTCGATCATGCTCTAATTCACTTGCCCATCATAAACAGTCGCAAACACATGAGCAGTAGCAGAAGTCATAAGCTTCATCCAAATTAGCTTTGATATCTTTCGATGCAAAACATTTGAAATAGAAGTGTTTAATCACCGCACGAAACTTATTCGTTTTTCATTTTTCTGAATAAACAAAAGTTTGTTGCTTCAATCGACTATGAAAATGAAACCTCTTAATGGATATTTATACTTATATACTTATACTTATATATGGAACTTATACTTTAACGGCAGTCTAGTGAGAGATGAGGCTTACAAAAAGCAAACCTATTCCGATATCTCTCTTGAATTTTCTGACGGCATATTTAAGGACTCGCGAATCAAAAGTCTAATGCTATAATGTCTGCTCAAACAAGGTTAAACATTTTTACAGGTATTTATTCATATTTAATATGAAGTAGGTCGTAACTCTTTCCTGGTGGACAGGGCAGAGTATATGCTTCCTTTACATTTATTTTTAATTCACAATAATTCTATAAATTCATGAAAATGAAACAAATAAATCAACAGCAACTATTTTATTTCATCTGCTGACTTATTTAAAGCAAGGTAGTATCTTTTCTAATCCTTTGTATCTTCTTCTCTAAGGCTATCCATAAGGACAACATAAACAACCAATATGAATTACTTTTTTTCTATTTTTATGAGTAATTTAGCTGTAATATGAGCCAATTTTACCCCAAAGTCCAAGGTTAAAAATATTAAGCCATTGATAGGTATGATAAACCAATTGAAAACATTAAAATAAACACCAAAGGAGATTCTTTTTTATATTAACACGACGCATGAATAGATAAATACGACCGTAAATAGATCAAATGAATCACCTTAATGCCTCCGTCTATCAATAAATCGAGTACAACTAATGCATCACAGACGTGTGAAGGTTTCCCAAAAGTTAGATAAAAGTTTCTCGGAGACATATAAAAAGTAAGTAAATAGATATCTACTACAACTCAAAATTGATTTGAAACGTGAAATCAGGTTCAAAATTAAAATAAATTGGAATGGCGAGAGAGAAAGGGTTCTGAAAATGACTTTTGATACCCGCACGCTAAAGTGAATTGAAGTACAAGTTGAAGCCGATGGAATTTTTTGTCTCTTATTCCTTACCGTATCATTGAAAATTTTCCTCAACAAGAACGTCTCCAAGTTATGAGAATAATTTCTCTTCGAGCATAATCCAGTTGTTCCTGGATTTCATGAGAAATTTTCGATTGTGCTCCGTATCTCATTTGTAACACAGGTCACGCCAAGTTATAAGCTACGATTCCGGTCGTTTTCTTTCCTTTCCTTCCTGTAACTTTTAAAGTGGCAGAGGAAAACTATCACCCGGATACATTTCTCTCGAAATATTATTTAACTTCCTTTACCTTCGTTTCTAGAAATTCCGAATAATGGTAACCAATTTACGAGAGACACTTGAGAGCCGAATGAGGGAGTACGATTCGAGATCCGTCATCATTTGACGGTGAAAGTGCAGAGGAGGGCACTCATTAGTGCAATACAAAAGTGAAACGATCAGCCAGCTTTTAAACTTTACTTTTCTGGGAAAGTTGCTCTGAAAGCAACCACTCTAATCTCTTCCAGGGTAAATAATGTTCCGTACGTTTGGCCACTCTGTCACGGCGCAGTTAACGTTGCGTAATACTCGTCCGTGATGGGAACACTTCACGCATCACATTTTCGGGACGAAATGAAGTACGTATTTCCTCATTCAATTGCCTTTTACGTCAACGGGTGAATATGAGAGGAGGAAATGTTGCGTATCCCTTCCTTTGAGGCTACTATAATACTCAGGGATAGGTGCTCATGAACCGAATCACCCGTGACGGGTAACGCCTGAGCGCTGCAATACGAGCACTGCGTGTGTCGTAATGTACGCGTATACTTCCGTAGATATCAGCGATAAAATTAGTATCGCGCATAAAATTTGACTACTGGCACATGCCGTGGATAAACACGCATGCAGAGCTTTTAAATTGTGAACTCCTTCAGGTCGTAACATATTTGAGTTCAACCAGTATGCAAGACTTATCCGCCTCTCACAAGTTCTAATAAAATCGGATGGAATTTAATGGATACATTTTTCAGTTACATATTGGCGTTTGGTACAACTTCAATAAAATTCCAAATATTTCATGCGCTTTGCGTAATAAAAACATTGGTGAACATGTTGCAACAACTCACACAGTTTTTGGATATTTCAGTGAAGTTCTCAAACGTGGACACCTCAAGGATATTATTTAATCTATCCTGTAAGACTATTTCCAGCGTATGAATTAGAAATAATGTATCTCCAACTTTCTTCAAAAATTTTAAGTCACCTTTGATCAAATATTTAACGGAAATATTAATTCATTTCTCAAATTCGGTCCAAATAACCCTTAAATTGCTTTTCCAATCGTCATATTTGGCGTCATATATCCATTTCATGCGCCTCTGTATTCAAGCCTAATATATGCATGGGTATTGAAATGATTTTCTATTACTTGCCCCACTGGATTAGTAAAACCTAGGGATATACTTTCAATACAATGCTAATTTGATTATTATATCCTGTTCCAATCGATTGACGTGAAATGTACCAGAAGTCTGCATTGTCCTAACCACCCCGCGATTCCTCGCAAGGTGGTAATTTTCATTTAAAGGCATTTTCTCCGAAAGACTTACCTCTTTCCTAACTCCGGGGAAGATCAGCAGGAACGCCAGGAATATGGCAAAGAAGACGACACACACTGCCACCATCTGGACGTCCCCGGTGACCGGTGTCCGGTTGCTGTACGCGTAGAGCGTCGGTCCTCCATCGCTCCTGAAAGCGTCGAACCAGCCCTTCATGGCTCCTGGGGCGGACGCTTAAAGTCCACTCTTTGGGGTCACGCCTCTTGCCGCTCGGTCTCCCGCAGACCTCCCCACGTCTCACACCCCCTCTCGGTTCTTTAATAGTCCTTCGATGTGTGATGATCGGCTTGGTCACAATCTTAAAGTACGAGCAGGAGGTCTCACGATTTCTGGGTCCAACTGTAATTAGAAAAAACGCACAATATTCATTAATATATCATTAAAGTTTATCTAATGATTTACCATAACATGTTATTGGAAATTAATGCTTTTCTTGGAAATGAATGAAATACGTGTAACTCTCATTAATTAGTTGATACTTCCCATAGGTTTGTGAAGAAAGGAGACATAAAGAGAGAAGCAATTGAGATCGACTTCGTATATGGGGAAATACATATGCAGGTATGTGTTAATGAGGACATCATGTGGTAAATCTAAGGTGGTAATTTCATTTATTTCTAATTCTCTAAGTCTCATTATTAATTTACGTACTTTGGGAATTCCGTTTTTTGAAGATATAAGGATGAATGTTATGTTCACTCATTTATAATATCGCACAATTTTCATAGGAATGAAACAATTGGCAAGTCGAATAAATGCATTGAAACAATTAATGCTTAAGGGAAACCTTTTCTGATAACCCAGATAAAAATAAATGAAATAAAGTTTTGCAGTCCCTCTGGAATTTTGCCACCACCGTACTATCAAACTCTCCGACTTTTACGTTGTAATGACTAATTAAAGCTCTAGTGTATCGTTACAATTTAAAACTGAATTACACTAATCATATCAGTTGAATTATAATGGCAACTAGATATTCAAACATGAAAAAACACAAACACTTTTAGACTCTACGTTTGAGCAAGAGAGGATTAATGTTTTCACAGTTTTTCACTTCCCAATGCTGACTCATTGGATAACATCATCAGATTGGACTTTATTTTTCATCCACAATTTCTTTCCAAACCTATACTGTCTCCATGCCTATCAGGACGCTTTTAATAAATGATTGTTCTGTCAAACTGACGACATGAGTGACAGATTGTATTTTGGGTGATTCAAGTTACTTAGACGACACAAAGAGAAGAGTTATGACCCGAGGTGTACAAAGGGCTATGGGTAGTTTTTTAATAAATTTGATTATATTTCTTCTAAAATTCTAATGAATGGTTAATATATGACCAATTCTAAACATACACACTATATATTGTAGAAATAAAATGCTAATATGAATAATGCATATAGTACAGGTATAGTGTTTGATTCGGAGACACTTCACACGCTCTTGCGGAAACACTTTGAGAAGCCCTTACGGATTTTTAGACTATCCTTGAAGTATTAAAGGGGAAAAAACACAGTCAAAAAGGTTATTCGGAGTACATAGTTCATACAAGAACCATTTCAATGTGATTTTCAACAGATATAGTAGACCGAATTTAGGGCATTGACATTCTTGTGATTCTTATGACTCTGTCAGAAGCAAGGGTAGAATGCTTAAATGTGTTGCAGACATGGATGAAAACCACTCTTAGAGTAATTATAAATAAATAGAGTAATATTGTTATGAAATAAAATTATTGTTGGAAGCAAAAAATACTTGCTTAAGATGAATATGAAATTCGTTTGAACAACACTCAAGATAATTTTTTCCCTATCCTAATTTTTTTATTAACTCTAAATCACTTTAAATATTAGTATCAAGAGGTAATTTCCTAATGAAGAAATAATGTCTCATAAATAGATTTAAGGTGCAAAACATTAACCCGGCTCTTGGGTTACCAACTAAAATATCTCCCAACCGCACTCATAAGTGTCTTGACGTGAATTAAATCTAGGTACTATGCACACTTAGATGAGCAACAGAGAAATAAAAATCCATAGAACATAGTTGAAAAGTCATCCACCATCAAGTGTTATCCGGAGTAAAACTGTCCAAATGTTCATCGAGAACCTGCATTATCGCTTTATGATGAATATGTTAACAGTATGAAAGATGGTGTATTGGTGTAATTGACATACTAATGCTCGACGATGCTTACGGGAATTAGTTTGAGCAACACCAGTGAATACTTAATACTTAAATTTTCCAGGGAATCATCGTTTTACAGGAATCCCTGCGACGACGCATTATTCAAACGGCCATGAAGGCGTGCTTAATTTTTTCGGACTTGGAAGTTTCCGTCCGGATCTGATCCTCCTGGATGACCTTGTGCCGCTTTCCAAGTCCTTAATTTAAATAATAGTAGAACGATTGCGGACATCACTTTTTTACCAACGGTACATGCTTTGGAACTGCCCCCGAGGCGTTGGTTTATCACTTTTTAATTGTCTAACACAGCTATATTCCAACAATGGGGGCAGATCTCAATAAATAACTCTAAATCAAAATACAATATTGAAAAAAAATTCTTTTAATATTACAGCCTATTTAATATGCAAGCCAGCGTTTAATTAAAGACGTATTTGCTAATTGGCATCAGATCTTCACTCTGATTATATATTTCGCGCCAAGAGAGTAATCTGAAAAAAATGCAACCAGCTTTTTAACTATTTTCAGCCGTAGTAGCAAGCTACTGCCTATTTCCAACCGGATTTGGAGCCCTAATTTCTCAATTTCCCTTCGACAATGACACTCGACCAGTGACTCAGTCATCTTCACCTTGTGCAAAATAATCTCGCACGAAAAATTATTCGAATATGAATCACGTTAAATTTTCCCGTTCGTAAATTTGAGCGGTACGAGGTAAAAATGACCACAGCTTTTCCTCAAATTTGCTCACCGTTGCAGAGACAGGTACCAAAAATCTGAAGGCCGTCGACGGTATTTATACACAGTCCCTGAATAAACCTGTTCTTCAAGGTCCTCACCCGTAGGTTGACTGTTGATTCAATTTTAAAATATCTCCAAAAATGCAATAAAGCAGCGCAAATTTATTTGATGGAAATATAACTTACAGTAAATTACAATATTTTATCATTCAATAATTTTTGTCAAACTATATCTCCCTCTTGTTTGTTCATGGGCAACTGGATAAGATAGAAAGAAGTGTAATTCCATGTAACCTAATGTAAAATGATACATAATATACCACCAATGACAAATAATACAATATCGAAAATACGCAATTTCAATGCAATTCACTAAATTAAAGAAGATGTATACAAGTGACATAAGATTTCTTGAAGCAATAACCATGACATATTTACTGTATTCACAACGGATTCTTTTATTTTTTCAAATTTTTTGACAGAGTTATACATTTAAAATTCGGTGGGTAGTCATTGTATCTTCAAAGGTATATCATGCTACTTTAATTTGAGGTAGTCTTAACTATTTCGTATCAGCTTAAAAGCACTGCTTTTACTGCCTTTCATATGAAAAGTAGAATGGGAAAAAAACAGTTGTTGAAGCTTGCCTTGTTTCCGGACAACACAAAATTGTTTTCGCAGAGATCATCTAACTAGCATGCCTCCAAGTTTGTTCCAGAACTGATTGATACGTTAGTGCAAGACTCAGATCACATCATCGAAATCTCCGCATTTATGCATAGGTAATCAAACCATTCAATCAACAGAAGAGCCTTGTCATCTCGGCAAAACGACGAAACCTTCCTTTTTCCACATTCGCTTGCCTAAGAGAAAGAGAAAATTGTCCCTCACCAATCGGAGTAGCGTCAATCTTTTCACCCGGCAACCTGAACCAGCAGGAGAGAAAGAGACAGTAGAGGGAAAAAAGGGAGAGTTTTCACTGTCAGTGATTTAATCAACACTAGAGAGATCTCCACGAGGAGATTTCATCGACGGATATGGACAGAATCTGTTGAAAGGGAGGATGACGACGAGATGGGGAAAGAATACATCATCGGTGAACGATGCTAAGAAAGTGCGAGAAGTCCCTTTGCCCACACGCGGTTCTGGGCAGGTGAGACTTGAAGCCGCCCGCACCACACTTGGACACGGCGGAAATCTGTTTTCACTGTCAATCGACCTACATTTTTCAAAGGTCTCCGCGGAATGTTAAATTAAGCGTAGGGAGGGAAGAGATTAAGGGAGTGAGAGTGAAATAGAGAGAGAGGGAGAGTAGGGGGGAAATAAGGAATACATCTCCAAACACTCTTTTTGACCCTGACCTATAACTGTTGGCTGTACGTGACACATGGCATGCGTCTCGCGTGCCAACGAAATGGGAACCCGCGAATGGTCAGCGAGTAGTAGTGCGTTCGATATTTCTCAAAGTAACGTGACGTCACGGACAACCGTGGGGCGCGCGTCGATGTCCGTGACGAGGCGTTGTCTTGGGTGACGAAACGGAAGCGGGACTCTTTTTAAACCTTCTCTCAAGGTGAAGTTTGATGGTTTTAGGGTAAGGAAAGAGTGCACGCTCATAAGTCCTTCGGGGATTGCGGAAGTTTTCCTTCAAGATGATTATTGCCAGAGAGGTTGGGAGTGAAACGCAGTCATTCATGATTCAAAACTCCGCAATCACGTCCCTTAATAATGCAGGGTATGTAAATAATTAGGATTGTTTGGAATTTCAATACATCATTATGAAAAAGGTGTAGTAGGTATTGAAAAATAATTTCGTATAGGGTTTATTTACTTCTTCACTTTAATTTGCCGTGCCATTTTGGAAAATGTGATTCTATTATTTGCTCTATTGTACGGTAGAGGAAAGAGTAATGTTCGATTGAAACGCATATTACTAGTTGAAAGGAAAAAAATTGCCAACAAGGAATACCCTCACATTTCTAAATTATAATATTTTAAAAGACTTAGCGACTGTAGACTATTTAATGGATCCAATGATTATTTTGTTTTTAATTTGCTAAAATGACTCAAATAGCTTAATGGTGTAAACTTGAGTGTTAACTATGGGAAATGGGCTCGAAATGGGTTTTAATATACTGAGTTTAAATAACTTTCGTTTTATAACATTTTCCCGGAATTTTCGTGATATTGATGTCTATCGATGACTTCTGCGAGAAGAATTAAGTTTTGTGAAAAATGATGATTGCATGATACAAGATTAAATTCAACAAATTTAGCTTCATCATCATTTTTCTCCAACTGTCTTTCTTCATGAAATCCTTCTCTAAGACTGCCTCAAGTTCCTTCCTTAACCTACCTAAAGCTGATGCTATTTTCTACTGAAAATATTTCTTATCAAGATTATCAAACCTACCATATTGTGGATTCCATTTTATTTTTCCCTTAAAAAATCATGAACTTCGTGGAAAAGATTGGTTATCTGCGAGGGACGACGAGAATGGCCATCCAACGCAAGGTCTCTGAGGTGAGCCCTAAGGTTGGACAAGGACACGCTAATTGATTTGACCGCGAGCGAAAGTGGTGTTGACGAAAACGTTGTGACGTCTTCCTATTTAGGGAGTTAAATACGCTCACCAATTTTACATCTTTCACTCAATTTGGACTAACGCTGCGCCACTCGTATCGTAAGAAATGCCTTGTGGACCCCGGAGTTCAAACCTATAATGCCCGATTGGAAATGGCCAACCCATTCCAAATTTGGATATTTATTCACCTTTCACTCGAGCGCATATCTATGCAGCCTCTATGATTTTTAAGTTCAGTACTTGTATTTTTTGCTTGAGCCTCTACCACAATAGTTCTATAATAGTTTTGTCTTTTATCGTTAGAAGTTTTTCTCTACATAGGTAAACCTCATATATTGATGAACTTCTATCAAGCGAATAACTTGGAAGACCGACTGTTTTCACTCGATTTCCATATATCCATTGACTTGCCTCTCCTAATTTGAATATCCCGCCTTTAAGTATATCCCGCCAAAAATTATTCTAACGATCAACTCAGTGTGATGAATGTTCAGGCACAGGGGCGTAAGGTCATGGTGGTTGGTTAGCGTTAGACATGTACTAGTGCGTTCCATTTGGCTGCATATGGACACTGTTTGCTATGCTAGTGGAGCTTTAATTTGGGGCCATTGCAGAAGAAATTAGCAGGCGTAAAGTATACTGAAAAAAGTAAACAGGCTCAGTGAAGTTGCGCTCAGCACAAAATCAACGGTATTATTCAGGATTACTGCATTACATATATGAATTATTTTAAGTATACAATTATTTAAACATACCAACTTGACAGGATTAAAATGGAAAGCACTCCCTTGAAAATATCTGGTCCTGAATTATCAAGGCAGCGCTAGAAAATTTTGGACTCGGAAACGTTCTCAGAAACAAAACTGGGTATACCCATGTACAATGCAAATCCTTTTCTCACTAATCGAAGCTAGGAATAGCTCTCCAAAGACAACCAACTCCATTCCCATGAAGGTCTTTCGATACCGCGTCCTTTCCCGAACGAGAGAATAAGAGAGACCATTGGTCGGAGAGGAGTCGACGCAAATGGCCGCTTAAACGGCGTCCTCTGGTAAGTTCATCCATTTTCTTCCGCAATCCTTCTGCACGCCGCCAAGATTTTTTTCCCTTCAATTTCAGGGAGTGCCCTTTTCCTTCCCAGCGGCCCCGGCTCCGGTTCGGAGGGCCTCGACAGTCGCGCCGCCACAGTCGCTGTCAAGATCACCCGCTCTCTCCCAAGGACGAAACTTTCGCCCGAAATTACGGGGCGGTGGAGGAAGGAGGGGTAGATGGGGCGGGATCGAAGGGAGGAGGGTGGGGAGTGGGGAGGGGGGTGGTGTCTGGGGAAGGGAGAAAGACCAGGTGCAGATGCGAAATAATAATGCATGGAGCAAACGGAAATGCCGCGAGTATCGATCGAAAAGGAAAGTCCGGCCGAACAAGTCGGTACACACACAGCCCCTGTTGCTTGGCGCTGAGTAAGAAAATATCCGGCGGAAAATATCTCGACGGAAATATCGGGATTGTTGGATAGTTAACACTTATTGGCCGAGGGAGAGGATAACAAGTTACGGTCCAGCATATTTGTACGAATGTACATTTTTTCATTTACATCAGGCTTCATCGTAATTATCGCGAGAAGCTAATTGTTCGTCCATTACACAGCAGCGCATACCGTAACATTACCATTTAATTTTCGACCATTGCTAGTGTTTTTTTTGCGAAACATTATCAATGGATGCAGCACAAACCTCCGTAGATGTACTGTTGAATGAATTCCATTCAAAGTCATTGTAGTTTGCGATAAAGCCTCAAATCAAATTGCTAGCTTTGGTTTTTGTGAGGAACATTCGAGAAACTTGGAATTATTGCAGCGGTATTAACAATTAAATATCCGCACAGATGATTTGAAAAACTTATTTCGTCTCTTTATTTGAAAATCGTTTTTTAAATACATTTTTACACGTCACTCCAAGGGTATTGTATGAAAGAAAAGGCGCTCCTTGACGAGATGATATGAGATAATACTTGTAACTCATTTTACAAAGCCAGTTTCAGAAAAGTCTCGAAGGAAGTAGACTTCTAAAAACTATATTTTCACAATGTAAGAACTCTTCACTACTTTAATAAACGTGGGAAGAAATTGTTTTCAAGTACCAAACCTTAACTTTAATTTTCACCTTTGTCATGCACAATACCACTTTATCTGAAGTGCAACACGCATGTAATGTGAATGTTTCAAAGACAAATGCACAAAATATTAGTTAATTGAAAAAATTAAATTTGAAAAACTAAAGTATTATCTAATCCTTCAATCTCCTAGACCAAATTAACAAGGGCCCGAACATTGTTTTGAAATCGGAGGGCTAACACTTTGATAAAACACAGGCCAGAATACTTTTAGAATTCTAACAGCCACGCTTTCATGAGCACAAACAGGCTAAAATCTACTCAACGGATGAAAAGCAAATTTTCCTCACTAATCATTACCTTCCTCTTCTTTTCCCTCCCCATTTGATGAGATTGCCATTTTCTTCCACCGCATGTCCTTTGGCGAGTTTAAATGACTGGGTTCACAGAAAAAACAAATTATGGTGTACCCGAAATGTATGGGGGAGGAAGGCCAAAAATCTTGAGTGGAAGTAACCAGGGGTCTCTCTCACCTCCCCTCCCGCCTCCCATGCATATTTCAAAATCATTTGTCATCAGAACTTCCCCATTTTTAATTTATTTGCGCATATAAAGCTTGTTAAAATCGTGAATAGAGGAGTTGATAATTGGAAATAAACTAACAAAAAATAAACTGCACCAGCTAAAATATTTTCTTTTCCTAGAGGACGATTTAAAAAAAAAACATATTTTAAAATTCTACTGTATACAGTCATTATTCAATTACTGACTCATACCCCTGATCGTCGAGATGAGGTGTCACGAGTAACTTAATAAACCACGTAGTGCTAAATAACGACTTGGAGGAACCGTAAATATCTTTCCCCAATGTGTAGGGCCACTTTCTCTTCAACTATAATTGAGATTCATTTTTGAGTTATCTGGAAAGGATTGCATAACCGCAGATATTTTCTCTCTTCCTTTCCCCCTCCGTAACTTTTATTTTTTTCCTTTCCACAAAAGCACACGCGCACCGTTACGTATTAAACAAAGTAAAAAAGGACGATCCCCAACTTTCATCCTAACTTCAGTGGTCGTGAGGCTTAGAGGCAAAAACTTCTCTATCCTGGGTTTTCGCAATTTTACCCGAAAAGCACGACATCACTTCCTCGAAACGAAAACGTGGGTCACGCGTTTTGCCTCGGAAAAATAAAGAGATTCCCATTCGGACACAAAGACTCGAATGCTGACAGAGTTATTTTGGAGCGCGCTGGCATTTCTTTCGACACGCCTCGGACGGGAGTCCTTGCCCGAAGGTCCGCCACGCACGAGATCGCCGAGGCGAAGATTTGGAAACAGAGCAGTATCATAATTTGCGTGAGGCGGAATATATTAAGGAGGAAGGACTGGTGGAGCATTTCCCGGTAAAACGTAGAACTGCTGCGGGTGAAAACATTTCCCAGAGAAAACTTCCTTCAGAAAAAAGTGCAAAAAATTTAACTATTGTGATTTTATGCAAAGGATAGGATTCGGAACAATTTGATTTATTATCAGAAATTATTTGATGGTTTTGTTAGAATATATTAATCGAAATGTTTCTGAAAACTTGTGAGCACTTGCTAGAGCTATGTTATTCAATCGATAATGAAGATTGCTATATGCTATATGATAATTATCTCTTTCATAAATTTGATAGTTCTACAATCATACATTCAATACTTGAATAAACAATGTTTTTCACCTGAAATAGCAATAACCTTAAATATTATATATATATATATATATATATATATATATATATATATATATATATATATATAACCATAGAGAGCATACACATAACCAACCAACTTCTGGAACTTTGACTAAGATCCTTCCAATTTTTAGCATTATAGCTTACAATAATATACACGGCGGAATATTCATAAACATCAACTACTCACCCATATTTACTAAAAATATAATGGGAAGAATACCACGCCTTAAATCTCGTTGCACGTTTTAATCTGAAACCTGAGACCCATTCATTATGAAAAGAACTCTCGCTCAGGGTATTTTAGCAAATGAAGGAAAATATTATTAATTATATTTAAATATTTTTAAGTCATTAGGTGGGATAGAAATTCCACTATGCTGTTATTGGGAATTTAAAGGCAACATTTGTTCACTGGCATAGGTAATATCTACAAAATACAGTTTAGTGCAATACAAAATGTAGATTAATAGATTTCAGATTATTTTGAGGGTATTTTCGTCGTAATAGAAAAATTGATTTTTTTAAATATCGAAAAACGCGCTGTCTTCATCTAAATAATAAATCATTACATTTTTAGAATATTCTCAGCAGAGCGCTGAGGAGCACAGTTTCAATTTGAGTAAAATAAATGGAATTCAAACACATTACCTACGACATAGGCGTTAAAATGTTATCTAGTTTGTTTACCATACTAATATTAACATTTTTTCTAAGCATAAAAACCTATGTATTTTAATCCTTTTTTTATGGATCAGAGTCAAACAGAAACTAATCTCCAGTCTTCTGAGCTCAGTCCTAGTTTAAAATTTATTTATTATTGAAACTGGAGAATAAATATAACGGTTTGTTTATTCATTCGATCCCTTTTTAATCTTGTATTTCTCAGATTAACAAAAAAACATAGAATATACGGGGGCTTAAGAATTTCGGTATTTTTATCCTTGGGCAACTAAGGTGTCATCCTTTCAGAGAATATAAAAATGTATCAAAGAATACATTTTTTAGTCAAAAGTTGTTTAACAAAAAAATATTTTCTCTAGACAATGTTTAGAAACAGAAAAACATATGTTGGCGTGTATTTCACCGAATGATGCTCAGGAAATTCATGTTCACACAACCAGTTGGAGAAATCAATGGAAATAATTGCTAACACGATCTCCGTGATGCCGTACGCCCGATTTAATCGTATTGCTGAGCGCCGCTAGTGAAAGAGGGGCTGAGACAGAGAGATTCTAATTTTTGAGAAAGTGGGTCGGAGTCGCAATACTATTTGCAGTGGAGAACTCGTCAAAATACGTTCTTAGATACTTTTTTGGAGTTACACTTTGAAATATCATATTAACTCACAGGTTTAAAAAAAAAAGATAGAGATTGAATGAAAATGGGGATAATTTTCTCGCTGGTTTTCGTCATATACAAACTAGACAAAATCTCTGCATAATAGAGATGAGGACTTGAACATCCTTACATAGGCTTAATCGCCGATTCATTATGCAGAAGTATATTTGTCACCACTACAATAAATGCCGAGTTTCAAGATATGGGAATGAGGCCGTGAAAATATTAATATATCTTGAAAAAATACTTGAGGGGAACAAATATTTTAAATGTCGGCCTAAAAATTTAAAATAAACACTTTATTTTACCATTTTTGGATCACCTCCACATGCTCTATATGATTTTCGTGAATGGACCAAATATTGAAGTCAAAACGGTAAGTCAGTCATTTTTTTTTTAAGTTGGGATATAACTTCAGTATTTTTCAATGAATAAAAATTGCACACTTATCAAAAAATGTACTCGTGGCAAGGAAGATTTTATTTAAGCTTTAGTCTAGACCAATCTTAATATTATTAGTAGTGATTTAGTGCTTCAGTTAGCATTCACGAAATGTAAAATAGGAACTCCGAAAAAGAAGACAACTACTCCTCATAGCTTCACATAATATTACAGAGTACATTATTTAACATAATTTTATAACATCTATTTTGTGTCAATACAGAGCGAAAATAAGGAGAGAGTGCCCCAGGAAATAGAAATTCCCCGTTGTAGAAAGTACATAATTTATCCAAACAGCAGTTGGTTCAAATCTGTGATTAATGTCTTTTAACCTTTCCCTTCGCCCTTCCCAAATATTCTCTCCTTTTCTCGCATCTCCCGTCGACCCCCTTGAATATTATGACCCAGGTTAACCTCCCGCGAAATTAATTGAAAACAGTCTGGTGGACTGCCACGATAATTCCATCAAGTTCTTTAGTTGTTGGGTGAGAGGTGTTCACCGACACCGCAGCACACAAGCCTTAGGCAAACAACCTTCACACCTTCTTCACCGAGATAATTTGCCACCAAACCAAGTCCTTCCTTCTCCTTAATAGTGCCGTGAAACTCTCACGTCTATATTTTTAGTCTACTGTAAACGGTAATCTGAAAGAAATTGGTAATTCTGAAAACCACAATTTAGAATTTACCATTAAAAATTTACGGAAGGAAATTCTTAATCAAATTTATCCTCGAAAAAATTTGGTTTTCCACATGATATGAAAATGCGATAGTCACAAAGCTAAAGACTGGAATAATTGCCAGGAGGGAAATGAATGTGCCCGATAATATTTTTAAAATTTTAATGAATCGCCTTAAATAACCCTTCCAGTCAAAACATTTAACTATATCTTGAGCGGCAATATAAACCTTCTTGATATAAAAAAATGATATTTCGATTTTGAGGGCCAAACTTATGCTTTAATTCTGCATCGCATCATAGAATGAGTACATATGATATCATATGAATAGAAACGGACGATAGGTCGAAGGAACAGGCATTAATTAATTAATCATTAAGAATTCATCATTCCTTGCGTGCACATCAAAAAAGAAATTTAAGTGATAAGTAAGGCTGAGCACCGCAATATACTAAATGCTCTCATATGCAGGAGGAAAGCTGTGCATGCCAGAAACGCCAACTGGACGTGGATCGGTATAGCATTGCTCAAATAACTCCTAAAAATGATCAATTCTTTTCATGGGTATTCAATCAATAAATATTAGTAAAATATGGCATTAATTGACTAAGAAGAAATATTTTATGCTGATCAACGCTGAAAAGACAGAGTATGAAGATTACTGAATATACTGATTCACAGGAGCTACGCTATGAGATCGATTTTGAATTAAGTGGCAATTTCTATGACATATGACGAATGAATTAAGCTACCTTTTTTCCATTCTTTAAATTGGGGTCAAAGTGTTGTCATGCATTAAAAGATAAGTTGACACAACCGGGTTTTCTCTGATGTTACCGCGCGAAAATGCAGGATGAAAAATACGCCACAACTCAAATGTGAATGGCTTTTACAAAATTAGTCTCATCAGCACGTTTGCATTTTCGGAAGTCCCCGTATGGAAACGCAATGGATTCGCTGTAAACACCAATACTTGACAAACGACCGAATGAGGTTGACCTCGCTCTGGATTCGACAGCGCGATCTGGAGCTCTCATTGGCGGCGGCACGCGGGTGCCGGAATGGTAATTGGCTGGGCGCTCCCGTTTGGGCACCTGCTGGCCCCTATCAAAAGTATGCAGCATAAACACCGACGACTCCCAAGCCACGACTCTCAAAGGGCGATTTGCTGGGTTACGGGTGCCCGGGCGACTGCTTCCAAACTCGCTGTCAGCGGTCTCTTGTTGACGTGGACCTTGGCATCATTAAATCTCACCCCTCCCGTCCTGATCAAAAAAATTGTGATAAACCCACGCACGCATGAACATGTGTCCCTCTAAGGAATAAATTAATAAATCCATACGATAACGCACAAGAGTTTTTTTCTGTTCCTATATTTAATTCAGTGATTCGCAAATGAAGCGCAACTGATATAAATAATGAAGTTCTTGAAAAAGAACCTTCTTTCTTCGTCCATTATTCACAAGCATCTTACATTAGCCAATAGTCGCATAGCAACGTGTTTGTGTTGGGCGTTACTCATCGTTGACTTGCGACTAACTAAATCCTCCCCAGTTTTCTTGTAATGATCAACGTTGTTTAGCCGTAGTGATAGCTGCTAGCGCCACGACACATGGGGATAATAGTGATTACTATTATACGAGTAGGTACCAGTCTACCGGCTTAGGCCATACTTTTGATGGACTCTGGTACTACATACTACCGTACTCCAAAGCCCAACTAGCATGACACAAGAAAATCCTAAACTCATATTGCATATTACAATAGTTCATGGTTTTATTTATGTGTGATTTCTACCTATCTTAATTTCATCCAAACTATCTTTTCGTCCCTCTGCCTCGTTTTCCTAGCATTCTCGCCTATATAAGCATCTTCAGAATCCCATTGCCTACCGGTACCTTCTTCATCTATTTGTCCTTCCTTCTTGCAACAGCCGTCTCTCTTTCCTTACTATACCTAAAACTTCATCAATTATTTTTCTTTTGTTCCATTTTATTTAATTTGATATGAGAAAATAAAACGGAACGGAACCTGTATGACAAATGTAAGTACGTATATATACGTATATCACAACTGTTATCAACCCGAATGTTGGTTTGATAGGCGAAGATAGAACTCATCTAGAATGAAGCTCGAAGGTGAGTGGAATTCATATAATTTGAGGTGGGTGAGGCCAGTTCCTTTTCTTGTGGCTACAATTATAAGGAGGAAGAAGTTGAAAGAGTATACTATCAGTTGGAGGACATATTCGCGTGTGTTCCTGTAGGGAAACATTTGATGGTAATGGGGGATTGGAATGCGACGGTGGGCGAAGGGAGAGATGGTGATGAGGTGGGGGACTACAGTTTAGGCATGAGGAATGACCGCGGGGAAAAAGTACGAGTAATTTAGTTCTGCAGGAGAGAGGAGTCATCACCAACACTTGGTTTATACACCACAAAAGACGAAGGTTTACATGGAAAATGTCAGGTGACTAAGAAAGGTATTAGTTAGATCATATTATGGTTAGGCACAGATTCAGGAGCAGTGGGATCAATTCACACAGCTTCCCGGGAGCAGATACGGACTCTGACCACAATTTAGTTGTTATGAAGTGTAGCATCCGGCGCAGGTTAGGAGTTGAACTGTAGAGAAATTAAATTAATTCACAAGGAAGGAGTAGCAGGCTGTAGAGAAAATCATGGCGGATGGTAAAGAGCTAAGCATTATCGAGGAAAAATGGGAATACATCAAAAAAGAGATATCAAAAGCCGCAAAAGAAACTATAGGAAACGTTAATGGGAAAAGGGCAAGGAAACTATGGATCACGGATGAGATGATTAGAAAGATAGATGAGAGAAGAAAATGGAAAAATGTAAAGAAAGAGTTAGGCAAAAGAAAGTAAAGAGAGGTAAATAATAAATAGAGACGGGCAGCAAATAAAGCAAAAGAAGCATGGTGGAAGACAGTGCGAGGATATGGAAAGTTTGCAGAGGAAGGGTGAAATTGGTGGGCTATACAACAAGGTTACAGGTTACCTGTAAATCACTAATGGGAAATAAGAAGGGAAAACCTGTGCTAACGGTTAGAGATAAGTCGAGTAATATAATAGTTGATACAGAAAAGATCCAAGAGAGATGGTAGGAATATACAGAAGAACTTTATAAAAATGAGAAAGAACAAGGTATGGTGGGCGAGGAGAGGGGTTTGTTGAGAGAAATCCTGAGGAGGCAGGAAAAATGGATGGAGGGCGTATTGATCGGCAGTGGGATATTGAAGACTGTAAAGAGGGGGGAATGTTAGGCAAACGAGGAAAGGGCAGAAACAGGATAGGGATGTTGGACGGGATGAAGGGAGGAAGGAAGTACTCAGAGATGAAGAGGGACTTGATGTAGAGTAGATTGCTGGATTGTATTTCGTTAGGAGTCACAAATTATTTATTTGGTAGTTGTGTCCATCGAAAACCTACCTTAAATGGTAGTGTACTTAATAATAATAGAGCATAAATGCAAGAAAAAATTGATTTTAACTAGTCATATTGAAATTTTAGCGTACATTAGGGCGATGATTAATCCGACATCGGAATATACAACGTATGCATCAACTGGAAGGCTGGTTCTACAGGTATACACGTAAAATGAAATAGGTCACCCCATACAGGGTCCGAGGCGCGTGAAAGGATGCATTCGGGGAACCGTGCAGGGATATTGTGGCCCTATGCCTCTTTTAGTCCTCCTATTTTTTTCCCCACATAAATTTAAATCTAGACATTTATGTGTCTATATGCATGAGTAAGCATAGAGTATTCTATATTTTTATCTTAATACAGCGCATTGACTTAGGAAGTAAAATAGGGTAACATTTCCTATAAATCGAAAGCAATACAAATTGACGCCATCGCCATAAATGGCTGATGGTTATTGGTGAAATTATTTATAAGATCGGAATAAAGCGAGAGAATTTCCGGTTCATTTCCGTGTAACAACCCAAAATTTTTATTTCAGTCGCTGCTCCACGGTTTCTCATACCATGTGGTGCAGACTTAACTCTACCACGAATCGCTTAGGCTCTTGTCTACTGCACCACGGGCATTGGCTTACACCAACATTGGGTAGAATTGATTTTCATGGCCCCCGTGGACCTCTCCACGTTTTCTCATGCGAAAGTAACGATCATTACTTCTGGGTACCATGTCCCGGCCGTTTTTTACTCGTGCATTCCCTTGGGAAGGCCAAAGAAAATTTTTGGAACCGAACGACATGAAAACTGACTCATGCTCCCTATCTGTTCCGCCATTATAGCGTGGACGCTGGCTCACGGCAAGAAGAACGACATCCTAAGTGAAGCAGCCTTGGGAGGAAGAAGCAATTTTCTCTACCGTCGACAGACGTAAGAGGCCACACGAGACGTTGCAAACGACCACACGTTTTATTTCCTCGTGCCTGCTCGAGTGCCGACGCAGCAGGAAAAGACCGCCCGTTCCGAGATTGACTTCCCTAAAGCCCTGGGGCGAAGTTCTCACTTGTAGTGGGCACCGCAGAGAATCTGGGGCAAGGCTGTTTGTTCGCTCCCCCGCTTCCCTTCTCCCTCCCCCGGCCATGATCGCACACGGCATCATCGCTCCATCATCTTCCGCCCTCGCTCGGCCCGACCCGCCCGCTGCGCCGGGATTGAAGACTGAGGACTCCTTCAAAGGCGAACCGGCCAGGGGTCCTCGAGGGAGGGGTTCGTTTCGTTTTTAACAAATAAGATCGCTCCGTCCAGAATAGGAGGCGGGAAAAAATAGATCTTTGCCCCCTAATTGCGCGACGATCGATTTGCTACTTCGATTCTAACGATACGTAAGAAGATTGAATTCTCTTTTACGCTGTCCTTTGAGCCGTCACAATCGAGCGCCTTGGACGAAATAATCATAGAAAGACGAGGAGCGGCAATGCTGACCTTATCACTAAGGCCTAAACGTACTTATTGAAAAAGAGAGCGTAGACGGCCAATACAAAAAAATGTACAGGATTTATTATATATGTACGTGTATGTTACCGAAGTAAGTTATTATGTAATCATACATTTTAAAAAACGGAAAAGTATCAGAGTATATTTATTACCAACACAAAAGGAAGATATTCCATAGTAAATTTTAAAAATATTTAGCAAATGATGCCAATATTGGAAATTATATTGATTGGCTTTCATAGCATTTCTATTTGATTGTAAACAGTAAGTGACACTACGTCGAAGATTCAAAGTAAGATCTTTCAACCCGCGTTGAAATTCTATTCTTGCCGTTTAAATTCAGAAAATCGCGTTCATCGCACAATAGATCCCTCAAAATAGAAACAACGAGTGTTACGGCTAATTGCTTCCTACGACCGTGATCGAAATGTGGACGAATTTTTCTGCAGTATAGAAAAAATACAGCTTCGCGCTCCCGCAGCCGAATTGTCTGTTACAGTATTGGAATATTTTCCAAAATATCCTTCTTGCTGAAACGGAATTCTTCTTCTTAATGCGTTAGGCAGTTAAGAGAGGGAAAGCCAGTACTGAGTCACAAATTTTACGTTGTGAAGATATCTTCATACGGATTTTGCCTCTGGCGCCAAAAGGGTAGGTAGCATTTAATTGGCTAAATGTTGCCAGGAATTCTTCGAGACCTTCATAGTCCTTCGCATCGGGCAATTACTTTAAGTGAGCTGAGAGCCAAGAGCCAAGAAGAGATTTAGACCCACGTTTGTTTCAGCCCATCTTCTTTCATATCTCCACCACCTCGTTCATACCGATTCCACACCTAACAGGAATTGAGAAAATAATGGCAAATTTTTTTCTTATGTGGTAATTTATAATCAAATAAGATTTTTAAAGGTGGTGGTAGATATCACTTCGATGTGACAAGCTGGATATTTATTATCCTAAACATATCAAAGCTTGTCTCAAAATATTGCTCCTTTTATCGCTAAATAATTAAAATAAAAACTTATTCGGTCATTTTTTAACATAAAAAAATTGTTACAGCACCAAATATTACCTGATAATATTACTCCTCCAATTCAAATATTATAAATATCTAATTTGTTCATTAAATTTCGTGTGAATCATTTGAGCATAAGGGGCTTCGCCATATTTCTCGAAGCAAGACCCAAGCCTATGCTAACTGTACGATAATGATTTAACTGAAGAAGCCTATTCCACAAAAGTTTTCGCGAAAATCGGAATCTAACACGCACAATCAAAGGCGAACAGATCAACACTATATCATACAAAATCCCACTTCCGAAGGCATAGATACTTCTCAACTGGCTACTTCCCTTTCTCACACAGTAAGCCCTCCCAATAAAACGATAACAAGAAACACGGATGAATGCCACCGAAATCTTGTGGGATAAGGGTGCACAAACTTACCTTTCGGGAGATAAAACACCACCGTCCCGAGCCACTTCCGTCCGTATTAATTCTCTCGGAGGGTCACTCTCACCTCAGCACCGCCGCTCAATTTCAGGACTACTGAAGCAAGTGTCAGCCATGCAAGGAGAGGGTGACAAAACTTTCGAAATTGTCTGTCGCAAATCCGCCGGCGAAAATTCTCGGTTGTGAGTACATAACGATGGAATCATTAATGAGTGAAAGGATGAGGGGTTGAGCGAGGGAAACGGCCAGACGGGTCGTGCCCTTGGGTAAAACCCAATACGTTCACGTCATGTGTGGCCGAACGAAATGCGTGAATCTATTTCAGAGTCTAGCTTGGGCGCAGGGAAGAGAGAGAGGACACCTAAATGACATTCTACGGACGTCAACACCAGTCATCATACGCACTCGGAATTTCCAAAGTTAGGTGTACGACGACAGAGCCCTCCGGTGCATCCTTGGACCATTGACAAAGATTTAGACCACCTCATCTAATCTTATAACCACTAGACCTTTAACGCCTCAGAGTTACGGGAAAAGAATACGTCAACGCTTCGCAAAAACAGGCAACACTGACACAATTATGACTTTCCTTTAAACGAAGTTCGGTGTACTCACATGGCTTTACCAAGTCCGTATTCACTCCACCTCCACTCTATGTTTTAATAAAAAAACCATAAACACAGTAATCAGCCCGAAGGTCGGTTTGGTAGGTGATGGTAGAGTTCACCAAGTACTAAGCCCGACGGCGTGTTAAATTCACACATCAGGGTAGGGGGGCCAGTTCCTATCCCTGGTACGGTTATGGTTTCCCAGGAAGATCTGGTACCCAAAAAATCACATAGCTTAGGTAGAGCCGCAGATTCCCAGAGACTTGCCCGGGAATCGAACCCGGGAACCTCAGAGGTCAGTAGTCCAACGGTCTACCCCATGGACTACCATGACCCACCTATTTTTTAATATGAATACCAGTTTACGTCAGATAAAATTACTCCCAGCATAATTCACATTCATCATATAAGAGTATTGATTCATTTCATAATCAATCCACGGCACTTCATGACCAATAGATTTTTTCGGAAGAATGAGAAGATAGCCCTTTACGGTCTAAACAAACTGCTCTGGTTATTTTTCAATAAGCCCGGCAAAATTACTGTCCAGATATTTTGTAGCATGAACGATCGTTCGTACTTAAGTGAAATAGTTTTCTCTAGGCACGTCTCTGGTGACTCGTGTGGCCCATGGATTCAAATAAGATATTTTAGTGCTAATAAGTTTTAATAATATTCCAGATTAACTATACCTCTGCAAAACATAATACCACTTTCTTGTTGACCCTAGATTATGTAACGAACTTTTATCTTATCATCTTTGACACCGGGAGAATTATATCAGCCGGTAGGGCACTTCTCATGAGCCTTCAACACTTACTCTTACTATAATTCTTATAATTTAATTTTCTATGTTCATCCTAAATTAAACGGAAAACGAATCCATTTTGTTTTGATTTTATCATCAGTGTAATTAAAAAAATGAAATAAATTCAGGCATGCTTAAGCTATAGCTCTGGCCTTAACAATGTTTAGTTCTGAACGAAAAATAAACCACACAATAACAATTAATATACAGAATATTTTAATTCTGTTTTGACATATCTCAGTATCATAGGTGATAGCGGTAATCGCAATAGATATATATCTTCGGAAAACCAATTAGCTGAAAGGCGCCATGCAGCCGTGTGATTGAAGCACATAATCACTATTGCAAATTGGTAGGTAAGTTACATGAATTACGCCCTTGAGGATGCACTGTCACGTTTGCGTTTCGCTGAATGTCGCAGTCGAAATTAGCCCGAGGCTCTCAGGCCTTCCTCTTTCTTTCCAACCCACGTTTCCTACGTGCTCCTTGACACAGCGATCCCGAAAAAGAACAAGCACAAACACACTTTCGCAACCACTGCTCCAACATAATGATCATCTTTGTAATAACTCCGTCGGGGCTCTATTCCGGGTTATTATCCGTATCGCGAATCTCCCCATGCTACCATGTAATGCGCTTACGCCACAGCAGAGTACTTTATTTATTGGGAGGAAAGAAATTGTCTATTTTGAGAAGGCATTACGAGGTAAGAGCACACTGACCTATATGTCGGATAAAAGAATTTCGGTTGATGTTCTCAGGTTCTTTTTTTTTCAAGTCACGTCCTAAATTCACCACCATAAATCCAAGCTGCGATCATGAACAAAATTGAACGAAGACATCCTAATAAGGAGAGTTTCTTTTATAAATCTGAGGAAAAAACGCACAAGTACTTAAAAATAACAAGCATTTACTACTTGTTTGAGAACAACAAGAACATAAAGTTCTTTAATTGGTAGCTGCGTTTGGCCAAAAAGATGGCTACGTGCATTGTTCGAGTATCCCGTCACCTAGGATAAAGCGTATGTGAAGCACTTCATATTGTTACATAAAAGAATTTCAGATTGTTTTCTAAAATTGGGTAAAATTTTATGCACTTCTAAATTGTGACATTTTCTCTTGTAAAATATAACTCTTACTTTATTCTGACAAAATAGATGCGGGTTTTGAAATGACAGCAATTGTTTTTTCTTTATTACAATTAAACTGAAAATATTCCGCCACCCCCCCCCGCCACACGCACTTGCGGCAGCTCATGGAATATTGTGGAGAGGGAGGTCATTTAGTGTGATGTTCTTATCCTATTTAAAATAAGTAGTGAACAAGATTGTAGAGTACAATTGGTTCCACAGAGAATTACTTGAATTATGACATGTCTTAGGTAGGAATGGAGGACGTAGAACACTTTGACTGACGATTACATGTTGAAAGATGTGATGAAGGAGAGCACCTTAAGCCATCGAGGAATAAAAAGAAACAGGATAGGAATTATGTACGAAATGAAGGAAGGGAAAAAGGGTACGGAATTAAAGAAGAGATCTATTGTAGTATGGGGTCGGGTTGTATCTTGGGGGAGGTCAAGAAATGTGGGGGTGTTAAGTTTGCGTAAATCCAAAACCTATCCTAAAGGGTAGAATACTAAATAGTAATTAAATGCATGAGTAGTTTGCAAAAATTAACGCAAGAAAATTTGTTTTTGTTGGCTAACATTTTTAAAATTTCACAATATAAATAATTCTGTAGCATAAAAAATTTGTGATACGAAACATATAGCGGTTAACGTATGAAAAACAAATTTTATTCCTGCTATGTAATCTTTTACATCTAACAAACTTATAAGTAAATGAATAAAAAACATTTCGCAGGTTTCTTAGTAATACGATATATTGCTTCAATGGCTTTTGAATTTTGTTGCGTGCACAGCAGATCGTGGCTTAAGGTTGAGCCACAAACGTAGTTAAAATCGAAAGCCACCTTACTACATTAGAGAAATTTGCAAATGATATTCCACGGCCAATAAAAGAAAGTTCTTCCTAATCAGCTATTGCAACACTAATTAAATTAGAGTAGAGAATGGTGGAATGGATTTTGCAACCCCTGCCAATTGAATAAACTATGAAGTATTGCAACACGTCCTAATTAGATTCGCTCCGAATTCTGTCCTACTCTCAACTAACCCTTTTAATTAAATGCAACCCGGAAAGCCATTAACGGTGGACATCGGGAATCTAGCATTGCAAATTTTTCTTTATTAAATCATCAAATCTTGAATTGTGTCAGAAGCAATTAGGATTTCCCTAGTTTTCCCTCGAGAAAAGAAATTTTGATCATGAAAAAATGATAATTTCTGATCAATACTAAAATAATAACCTGAAATTAACCCTTGAAATCAAACTTTTGAAATTAAATCTGGTAACAAACCCAGTTCATGAGCATGCATATTGTGTTAATCTTCTGATTATTCGGTCCCCGGGACTTTAATGATAAACTAAGAGGGGTTTATTTTGATCCAAGGAACACACGAACCACCAGACGGATGACTGGAAAAGAGATCTGGATAATCACCCATTATTTGCCAGGGAATCGCTCCAGGAAGTTTAAATCGGTGACACGGGAAAAAAGATCACGCATGAATACTATACGAGATAACTATTGACACCTCTGACGAAGATTGAGTTACCGAGACGCCGCGGAGAATAGGTCGAGCAGGCAATGGGTTCGATCCCGAGGTGGTGATAGCTTCCCACTGAGAGTGACGATAATCATCGAGCGCAGCTTATCTTCCATATTTCATGAACGCCGCACACGAACCGCGATGAAAACAAAAGTGGGTCTCGATTGCGGCGGTCGTGCGCCACCGCGCTACTTCTCCCGCAGAGGCAAACTCATTATCATATTCCCTCAAGAAATAATCGCCATGTGACTCGGCCATGGCCCATTTCGACGGTGGATTGAGGAGAGGGGCACGGAACCGAGACGAGATGCAAGGGAAGCGCCAGAAGAGAGCATTTTCCTCCCCTCTTATTCATCCCTCGTTGTGTTTCCACACACACACAACTTGCCGCCCCTCCGAAACCGCGGGACTTGAGCAAGACTGGACGATGGATGGGCGAGCTCCTAAGGAGAGCGGGGGGGGGGGGGGGGGAAATAGGAAGTCGGAAACTCCGAAGCGGAACGGCCAACGCGTTCCCGTTGGCTCGCCGAATGTGAAAACGAAAGGATTTTGAAAACATAGCGGTTTGCAGAGGTCTTCAAACTCCCGATGCCGTGCCGTCGAGCGCATTCACTAGGAACGTCTCCGTGCGAGCCCTTCACGCTTGCCGGAATCCCGTCGGCAACGCTTGTGCTCAATAATAACTGAAACTCATCTCGCATCAGAGGATATTTTTTCCTGGAGCATATTTGACTCAGTCATCATCCACAGTTATAAACCCTTAGATTGGTTTGATAGGTGAGGGTGAGCTCACTTGATACTAAGCCCGTGAGCGGTGAGTGAAATTCATACATCAGGGTAGGGGGTTCATTTCCCTACGTCAGCAATGGTTTCCCAGGAAGGCTTGGTGCCCGAAAAAATACAGATTGAACAGAGCGGTAAGAGACGCCCGGGAATCGAACTTGAGCCCTCTGGTCTGTTGCCTAACGTTCTACCCACTGAAATATCACATTTTTTTGCCTAATGTCCAATTTTACACGTAATAATCACTTTGCCATTATTTCACCTCTATTACAAGTGCACTATCAGTTGTACCGTGATAAATACGTCATGTGTCACTCATCTAAGGTGTATCTTATAAATATTTGGAGAATAACTACTACTGCCCTATTGGGTCGATACTGAAGGTGAATGTGTACACAATCCCTTTTAATACGTGATCCGAAACTTCGTACCGATTCATGTTGTAATACAAATAGTACTAGTTCCTTTTCTAAAATTTACCGTGAAATTTATTTCTCAATGCCTTGATTTTAATAAAACGATCATTATAGATAAATGAAGACCGAGTTTTGACCAACCGGGAAATTTTAAAATCTCAAGAAAGTGTTTGCTGCGACAATCTTTTCATTATTTTTTCACGCTACCAAATTAAAGGAAAATTAGTTACAGACGAGAGACCCATTCTAAAAAGGATCCCCTAAGAATGAAATTTCTGTTTTATCATCTGCTACAGTATATCTTGATTGAAAATTTTTAAAAAGTAGGATCAAACTCAAGTTTTTAAACCGATTTCTTCATGCTTCCGAGCGTTGATGCCAAGACACCGTGACGCTGCAATGCTTTTTCCCGCCTTATTCTCCCCAATTGCAATCGTCAATACTGACGTCGAAAATCAATTTTCCCTGCCTCTATTATTGTGCGCTTGAATTGCATTACGTGCTTTCGGCTTGAATTTTTTAAACTTTGGCTATAGAAAAGATGGCGTGGCAGCCTAGTGGGTTGAGCGTTCGGATGCTATTCAGAGGATTCGGCTTCGACCGCGGGTGACGCCTCTAGACATCCCCAGCGTCAGTCAAGTTGAGTAAATTTTCAGTTTACAAATATTTTTTTATAATCACAGGTGAAAAAGGAGAAGAAACCTATCTGATGTGTGAATTTCACGTACCATAGGGCTTAAGGTGAGACATACATGTTCACCTACCTAGCCATAATTTAAATCGAAAACTGTTGTTACGTCATTTTCATGAACTATTTCAACACATAAAATGTTAGCTGGCTTGAACGGAATTCGAGGGAAGCTCATCAGCGCTAACAACAATTCAGCGGAGGAAAACTTGTACCACATCTGTACATACATTCGTGCGTAAATCCTGGACCAATTTCTCAAAGAAGTAAGTTCTCAACTTAACAGCCATTTAAAAGTAATAATACTCCATGAAATGAAAAACATTGCTCAAAAAAGTAAACAAACTAAATTTTGAGACACATTTGTGACCTTTCAAATCGCCCATATGAGCAAATTACAGTAACTATGAGTCGCAGTTTTAACAAATATGTAGTCGAAGTAGATTGTGGCTTGGTGACCTCAAGCGTTTGAAATAGGTCGGATGGAGAAGTTTTTTTCGCAAACACACCAGCGATTATTGAAATTAAGGACGAGTTAAAAAATTTGAGCTAAGTAAATCTCCTTATTTCATTAATTATTGATAAAAACTATCCCAAGAGTGCACTCGAAGCTGGTTTTTTAAGCGTTTCCTCGTTCTTTGTTAAGTGATTTCACCATAGCAATCGCCTTTTTGTTCCTCTTTTCATTCTTATCTTTGCAATACGTGCAATAAAGCCACTTATAAATTGAGGATTCTTGTATTACTTATGAAAACGTTTTTTATCTAGGGATAAAGCTATCCCTAGAACGGTAGCACAATTTTTTTCACCCTATTCTGGTACCAATTTTCAAAAATTCTTATCTCACACCCATAATGACGATGAGAGTCCCATGGATGGTCATTTTTTTTAAGTTTTTCAATTTTAAATCAAGTGGCTTAAAGATTTTTTTTCCGAATTTTGTCGGATGAGAGAAAAATGTTTCCGTTTGGTGCGAGATTTCGACCGCTCTGAGGTGTTTCTTTCACCCCCGTGTTAGGGCTGGAACTAGAAATAGTGGAATCATCATTTCTTTCAATTTCTAATATAAATCCTTCATTTTCAATTAAAATGAATATCTCTTGCATTAAATTTCAATTTGCTAATAGCAGTGCTGTAAAATGTTGAGCATTTTTTACATGTATAAATGTGTAATCAAGGTAAACATAATCCAGACAAATGATAAATGTAAAAATGTCATTTAAAGTTGAAGAATGACAAACAGATGCCCAAACTGCATATAAATAATTATGCAAACGTGCATTTAACTACTTTTAATTTTTCTCTGCGATATAAATGTAAATCGGATTTTCTTTATCCTTCTTTGAACGAAAGTGAGAGTAGGAAAAATGTTATTCGCGTACCTTTTAAATGCATAAGTTTAATAAATTTCCTTTATTCATCTTACAAATCATTAATTATTCACGGTTCCCTATTCCTTGGGACATACTACAGAAGCGCCAAAACTCAGTGCCAATTTAAGAATAAATCTATATATTAGTTCTACATGCTTCAAATAGCTTAACCTCATCAAGGTGGGGAAATGCGCTGAAATCACGCCCAGAGCATTTTTCGAGAGTTTTTTTTTTATTTTTAACATTCGCATAGGGCTGCTGATGTAGTAATTAAACATTGCGTTAGCAGGGGAAGATGGTCAAAGTCACGTAGCGTGATTCCTCGCTGGCCTGAGCCTTCTCATTCCTCTACCCCTCGAGTCCCAAAAAAAACTCCTCCCCGGCCTCCACCTGCTAGGTTGCTGTTTGCGTGGGTAGAGGGAAATCGAATGAAATTGGGAGGGGACTCCCAGAAAACATTATGGTGCCATCGGAGGGAGGGAAATGGTTGGGAAAATGGAATGAGGAGGCCTGGGAACACTTCGTTGGGAAAGCGCCGTTGCTTCTTCCCCGGGTAGTTGTGTCTCTATTTCGTATGGGGGGCGGGAGCGTGGAGGATTTGGGCAAGCGTTGCAGTATCGCCGTGGAAACCTACTCAAGAGAGCTTTGTTTCAAAAGACTCCATACCGTCGACCTGTGTGCGTGATAATTATAGAGAAACACTCGTGCGACGTATGGATAACTTCACTTAGCCGTATACCCTTGAAGGACACCCTACTTATCCTGTGAATTAAACTTATTTTGATGCATATCAATAAGACCCTTCGATCTACGCGGATGTTTTTTAGCCAAAGACCAATCGCGAAATAATCGAAATTCCTCTAACTGATTTTTGCTTCTTTCTAACTGCTCAAGAACGAAAATGAGCCACCGATTCTAAAGGATCTCATGGAAAATATTAAATAATTAATTGTACAGCCCAAAAACAGAAAATATTCCAACATTATTTTATGTATGTATATACATGCTGCGTTTTCAATATTCAGAATAGCCGTGCAATATGACAGAAACTGTTTCCGTACTATCTTCATTAAAGTAATAATTTCATGGGAAATTATTGGAGGTATGGTATTAAAATATGCAAGGATTTCATTGCCTAATATTTTGCAAAATTGTTTTCCTGTTTTCTAATACTATTAGGACTCTTATCCTAGGAAACATTTGCACACATTGATAGGATTTAACGAAGCAAGTAAACCAACGCTACTCCTGCACGTGCACATTCATGAAATCTCTTAAAATGGAGTAACTCTGGCTTAAGCATAATCCCTGGGTAAGAGCTAGATATGCATGATACACCCTAGAAATATTGCCAAAAATATTGATTTTATCACTTTAAGTTTGGCGAGTCGTTTCTTTTGGTTGTTAGGTAGGATTTCAAGATATATCATTAACAAGCTGAGCATAAAAAATGGGTATTCAAGAAAAACCAAGCTCTAAATTCAACAAAAAAATAACTTAATTGAAGTGAAGGTCACTTTCGGAAAAAAAATCACTACGCTATTGTTGCATCACCTAATTTCGCATCATTCCCGAAGGTGAGACTGGTCACCGCGGTATCTTACAACTCCAGGTTAATCTCGGAGAAAATCATACGCTGGATGTTCTCTCAAGTGGATTTCCTTTCAGGCAGCCACCTAGCATGCGAGGAAAACGCTGCGTTTGGGATCAGGTTACGAGCGCGATATGGCATCAAATGGAGTTAAATGATCCCATTCCGAGGTGGTAAACTGCCTTCATTTTTGCTCGCGGGTATGCGATGAATGTCTTACAAAACAGCTTTCATGCCACCATCCCCCTCAATTAGATTTGGAAGTGAGACCCGAATCGATATACTTAGCCAAAACCCTAACCTCTTCGAACAGCGTGAATATAGTATACCCTGCCATTTCACACACGGTGGAGAGTTTAACGCTGGCTCATTCCCACAGAAGCGAAATTAAAATAGAGCGAAAAAGCGACGTTTTCGTTCGCCTGAAAATTTAAGGGGGAGCACGCATTCTTTTTCCCTTGCGTGTTGTATAATTTTTATTTTTTTTTTTTCGCTTTTCCACCGCGTCACTCAACTTCACCTATGTTACAAAACTCAAGCAGTGACATAACACGAGCTTTTTTTCTCTCTCTCCCTCTCCTCCTACTACTCTCGAACACAGATAAGATCGCGATGCCCATGTTATCCTCATTCCTCGACACAACCCTTTCTCTCCTCCCACCATCCCTACTTCACATTCCCTTCCTCCTCGCCAACGACGCCGACCAAGCTCCGCTGCCTTCCTCCGACATCACCCTCCACAGCCATTCAACCCTCCGCCCACGAAGCTTCCTCCCACCGGGAAGGCCTTAGTCACTTCGCGGGGCACGTGGACACAGAACTGAGCATTGGAACAAACGGACAACAGAGAAAGGGTTAGGGAAAGGGAGAGGTCGGGAGGGAGTTGGTGGGTGGGATTTGGGACGATGAGTGGGAGAGGGCGTGGCTTACATGGGGAGAGTGGGTGAAAGGCAACGGAAAAAAAGGAGCGGAAGGAGAAAAGGGGTTGAAGGAGTGAGAGAGGATGATTGAATCATTTAAATATTCGGCAATATCACGACTTAAGAAAATAGTGCAAGTCTTTAAATTTCGAAAAATCGAGAGAAAGGTTAGAAAGAAAGAGAGGTGCATAAGAAATTGGAACAGGATTTTTCCTTTGGTGAGTAAACAGTTTTTTTTACGAGAGTAGCGGCTCCTAAATTTCAAGCAATGACTTGACGGAAAGTTGAGGAATTAAACCAGCAAGGTCGCCAAAATATTCTAAAATGGAACTGAAATTCGGAAATCTAAAACGTCTAACTCTCTGTTACTACTCAAATTTTCACAAGACATTGAAGGAGTACTTGCTTGTCATAGAGATTATGCTTCCCTTGGAATATCTATGCTCTCTTCGTCTTTCTATGCTCATGTTTTTATAAATAAAGTCAACTGGAGTGGCTTTTATAGTCAGTAAGTAGTTACTTGATAGATTGTATCATGATACACGATGACTACGAATCAAAGTTATTCCAAAAGTATTCATGATTATAAAAATTCCATCGCCATAGATATTTATTCATCATAGATGGACTTGCACTAACTACGAGAACGCGTAGAAATTTGTCTTATGGAAGATGCCAACTAAAATAGTTTCGCGAGCGCTATTGTGTGCCATGAAGAATACGAAGCGACTGAAGACAATTATAGCTTCTATGCCAAAAGAGTAATAAATAAACCCATTAATGAAACTGCAGAGGCCATTAAACGAAGGAGACAAAGAGGGGAAGACCGTAGGTCTTCGAATTACGGTACTAAAGAAGATTGCGAAGAGTTAAATGGGCAAACGAGATTACAAACAAGGAGATCCTAAGGAAGATAAAAGAACAACTAACACTACAGAAAACATCTTATTAAAGAAGAGATAAATGGATAGTCACATAATGCGACACGAGAGCTTTTTTAGGACTATATAAGAAGGAGAAATAAATGGGAAGAATTGTTGAGGAACACTGAGAACGGAATATATGAAGCATAAAATGGAGGATGCGGGGTGTGGGGTGTAGGCCATACGTGGACATAAAGAGAATAGCTAGAGAATATCAGAAGGAAAAATAGCCGCTATTCAATCGACATATTGTTATGAAGAGGTGGTGAAGGGGCCAGGAGGGAGGCGGTTATGATTGAATGGTAGGAACAAGGGAGGTCTACTCAGCGGGGAAGGGGAGAGTGACGCCGTGGTGGCCGCCCGCAGGTATGTTATGTGCAGGGGACAACTCTCCCGTAGACATCTGCGGGCGGGAAGTGGGCGTCGACAACGGCAAAGACATTGCGAAAACGCAAATGAATGCACCGATGCATTTTGAATGAGCGCGTGAGTAGGAACGCTTTCCTTCCCCGCCATTCACTCCCCATCGGACCACCAGCGACCGCGAGATTCACAACGGGTTGGACACGGCGACCCTCCCGACGAATGAAGTGCTTCCTCGTGCAAACCCTTTTAAATTCTCCACTCCCGATGGAAATTTTCATTTCTGAGACCATCCATCAATCCTTCCCGGCATGATAGTTCCGGCAATTTTAAAAACTGATCCTATGAATACCTTAGTCTGTTTATTTCTGTTTCTACTTAAAATACCAGGTCTATGAGCTAGGATAGTTGTAGCTCGATCATATCGCAAGTCGAATACCCACTCATATAAATCGCATACGTATTCGAAATTAGCCAGTTAGTTGCAGCATTATTAGGAGGTTTCCCGTATTCATTTCTCAAAGTTTCTTCATGCTGTCAAAGTCATTCTCGCTGTTCTCTTTTTCCATATCCTGTCTCACTTATTTCGTCCATTCCTCCCGCGGTCTTCCTCTTCACCTTCTTCCTTATTGTTGCCATTCCCAAACCTTCCTTGGCAACGTTCTCCTCCCATTATATTCATCTGTCCTTGAGTACACCATCCCTGTCCATAGACATTTATATCTGAACCCATTATTCTTCTTATTTCTTCGTTAGTTTTTTGCTACAGGTACGAACCCCTTTGAATTCTCGTTGAATTCACAAACAATACGGTAACCTTTCTTGGATCAAAGTGGATTCGTAAGGTATAAAAAAATACCAATGAGCATTATTACATGGTCGAAACTTCAGAATTTTGAAATCGAACAAACATATTTTTAAAGTATTACAATAAACTCTTTTAAGTCAATCATAGAATGAATACTCCATTGATAATAATTCTAAGCTTAGGGGACATCCATATTCTATCCGAGATCTCATTGTTAATTGAATATTTGTGGAAGGTCTTCAGACGACTAATTTTATGACATTTAACAAAAATTGGGGATATCGGTAAAATATTTGTTCTCAAAAGATTTGAGAGATGAATTATCAGTTAGCCTGGTTCAAAATTATTTGCTGTTTTGTGAGAATTGCAAATGAAATAATATATAATTCAGAGTTGAGGTAGTTCGCGAAAAATATAGCAATCATCTCGTGAGAGGACGAGAAAACGTCCTTGAACAACGTTTCTGCACCGTAAAGCTGATAGACTTATTTAGGTAGAAAAAATCAGTTTATCCAATTTTCAAGCGGTTGAAAATAGGTTGCATCATATTTCATGAATAGAATGGTAGTGCAAATAATTATCTGCCCATTTGACAAGTATTAGATGTAACTGATCTTTGCGTAAAGAATAATCCAATCACTTTTGACCATAATGGCTACCCTTCAGTAAAAAGAATGTCTTAATAATTACCTTGGGAAAAGACGAATGGGTCACAGAAGAAATAGCTCATTCCCAAATAAATAATGCGATAAAAATTTTTCACTAATTTATAAAATATCGATGAACGAGACAAAAGAAGGAAAACGTCGCTGAAAGAACAATGTGTAATGCAAAAGGTAAAATATTTAGTGAAAAAAATCATAAGAATTTATAAAATTAGTACTTCAATCTGTCATCGTTCAATTTCACTTAATACCTTGATACAACTCACAATGCCCTTAAACTATCGTCTTCCAAATTCTGCAAGCACACTTTTAAAATTCGTGTACTTGTTCATCCCTAGACATTTTCTCTCAGATACGCGAGAAAACCAAATTATGAAGAAGTCTTCATTTTACAGACTGAAATGTCTTCTTGAAAGTGCACACATCGTCACAAGCGCGACGTATTGAGTAATTGTCGCATTAAAGAAATCCCATTTACGAGAACTACAGGAAAGACTCAAACATTCATGTCACACAAAGACGGCCATGGGAAAATTTAGAGGAACATCCTGCAAACAAAACTGTTGAGCCTTCGGCCAAAAATTCGAAAACGTTTTTCGACGTCATTCCGTACGACAGACTGTACACCATTTCGCAAAAAAGAATCAGCACTTCATTCTCGTGGTGAACCTTTCCGCACCGGCATGGACACACGAGGCCCCAGATCTCACGAACTCAAGAGCGTCGAGCTCAATCCGTTACCCCCTAAAAATTGCCCCCCTTCCTCCTCGTTCCATAAAAAAAGCGTCCATTTCCTCAAACGTGCGCACCTTCATCCAAGCTCCATTCTCTGTTGGCGCCCGTCCCCCGGTCTAACCTTCTCCCGCTCCATCTCAGCATTTAATCCAAGCTGCCTCCCCCATCTTGCCCTGAGAACTACCCAGCCCCTGCCACCCACACAATCCCCCCTCCTCCTCCCAGTCCACCCGCTATCACATGCAGTAGACGACGAGTGAGAGTATTCCACCCTTCCCCCAACCCCTCTCTCTCTTTCTATTCCCCTCTGTCCCTCCCTCCTCCTCTCCTCCCATACCATTCACTCCCTCCCTCCCTCACCACACGCTTTAATCTTTCACAACATGGAGGCTCAATGTTGGGGAGTGAGTCTGGTATTTTTTTCCGAGTCTCAATGGAATCGAATGGAAGAGCAATGGTTTTCAATCTGTAGGCTCTCGTCAGGACGGGTGGAAAGTCTCTATTACCTCTTAACATTTGTTCACTTAAGGTCTCCTCCCACGCGGAACATCCATGCAGTTTCATCAGTCACTCCGGCGAGCTCCGGGTGAATTGCAATAATGGACATTTAAGTTCCGATACTTCCATGGTTTCATTTCGCGATTTTAAGTGCCAGACGTCCTGAGGTTAGGAAACGATCATTCGGCAAAGCGGACTGATTTTGATCATATTTGCGTTTCTCACATATTTCAACCATTCCGAAAAAGAAAACAAATATATGGAAAGGCAAATATAATTGCAATTTATCAAAAAAAAGATGCGTTACGCCTCAGGGAGCTATATCATATCGGTAATCCTCCTCTATGAACTTCATTTTGACGAGAGATGATAAAAGTCTGCCGGAATATCGTTTAAATGCTACAACCACTATGGGATGGTTATTGGCTCAATTAAGGCAGATGAAAGCGTATAATGGAAGAATTTAAACCAGATTCTAGTGCTTAAAAAATGGAATTCATACGGCTGAACCATAACTTAGTGCCAAAATAATATGCCTACTGCAAGAAATATTACATAAACTCTTCAGTATCATCATCATTGGTCGTCTGCTGTGACTGACAGGCCCATAGAATCTTCAGTGTAAAAAAGCCAAAATATTTTAGCCGTTGATATTTTTGATTAATACATTTTCTGAGAAAATGTTTGTCATAATATCTTCATACATGTGTCCGCTGTGGTAGGGTGATCCATATACTCATAAAAAATAATTTTTGTCATAAACGACAGCAGTATAGGAAGATTCTGACGGTGAGATTTCTATTTTGGTTCACATCAAACGAAAAAAAATAGGAGTTTCACTGGCCTTTGTAAATGAATTACCATCTCTTAAGCACGAAATTGAGTTATTTGAACGTCATTTGGTCGCACGAGCACCACAGAGTGGTAAACACCCCCGAGAAGATTGAGTGAAAGGGGATTGCTTTCAATTCGTAAAAAAATGCGGTGCAGGGAACTTTCAGAATCCTCGGCGACGGGAACACCATTTATAAACAACATCCTGCCAAATTTTTCAGATAGAATAAACACAGCGCGGAAATGCTAGGGAAAGGCAAATAATACAGCAATCGTTACCGGTATTTTTCCTCCCGTTACAATAAAATTTTGTCTCGCCACATGTCTCGCAAAAACCTCTTAGTTTTGTGGCTCACAGACCGTGAAATCTCTTGTACACGCAGTGACTACGGAAAAGAAAGGACACGGTAAAAAATATTGCGGAAAATAACAGTCCCAAATTTAAACCAAAAAAAACAAACATTTCTTTTTGTCAATCGTGAACAACCTTTGAATTTCGACGGTTTCGACAATAGAAAAAACTGAACTAATTTTGGACCTAATTGTGCTCATTCGATCTCGTTTCCCATAAAATTTGTAGATTTTCTTTCTCTCTCTCTCTCTTTCAATACATAGAAAATTCGTTTCTACAATTGAAGCCCTCCATTTTCATTCCGCAAGCAAGGGAATACATTCCCGAATAAAATAGTGTTACGGGAGCCTTCGAGGTTGGAGACGGGAAAGGAGTCTTCGAGGTTGAAATAATCGAGGACAAGGGCCAAATAATTTAGAATCTTCGTGATATATAGTATCCTCCTCATGCATGCTCTTTTATCTATGCCACGAGTAGAAATATTCCCTTCAGTAGAAGGGTAATTCTCAAATACGTTCCGGCAGATTACTTGAGAATTCTACTGGTGGGTGTAGGTTTGCCGACACGGGCATTATGCACATCTTCACCACTGAATCCAGCCAAAAACGCCACTAAATATCCTAATATTCCTAATTAAAATATTACAATGAATTATATTTTAGCTTCGTAAATTTTCTATCTTCCTTAATTCTATCCAGAATATCAATTATTTTCCTCACTCTACCTCCTTTAACGAACATTCTTCCCTCTATTACATTCTTGAAAAATCCTTTTCGTCTCAGTATCTTCTCTTTTTCGTTTTTCTTCCCTTTTCGACCCTTGCCGTTGGTTTTTCTCTCTGCTCTTACTCGCATCTTAGAAGGATCCAATCAACTACCTAGTTTCAGAGCCATTCAAAAGCAAGGCTCCATACCTACTCGTTTTTAAGTATTTAGCAATCTTTTCTTTATACTTTTACTTAAGATACCTATCATTAACACTCTACGTTCGCTAGAAGTTTATTTACCTAACATAATGCTTCTTTTAATAGGCATACTACTTTGTCCATTGCTATCTAAAACACTTCACAAATAAGGTGACTAGACAGTACAGAATAAATTCGAGCAGCTTTCCTACATAAGCACTAGTATATTACCGAGTTAAGTTTATTATTTTGTAATTAATTGTCCCCAAAGTATGACCGGCTATCACTAGAGTGATAAAATATTGTCAAAATGTATCAAAATGTCTTTATAATTACTTTTTTAACTTTAAAATTACATCGCGCACAAGCCCTCCAGAAAATAAATATTTAATGAGGGAATTTTAATCATCCCCAAGGTATTCAGTCATTTCTCGATGATTTTTTGTTCAAAATTCTTTCGATAAACTTTGAATAAGAGAGCGCTCTACTTCTTAACACTACTTTTCAGTGATTCGGAGTCTTCTTGACCCTTAAATAGACCCTCCGGAAACTTGATCGCTTGGCAGAAATACTCCCCAGATCTTCATGAGTAGTAGCGAATAGAAAAATGATAAGATTGAGATATGGAGGAAAAATTATGTTTATGATTGGGGATTGTACACATTGCTAAGATAGGCAATCACTCGCTATAAAATGAGCTCACGTATTGGTCACAAGATGACCCAGATGGAGAGAAAAGTTCGGGATGTAGGTCCAGCCTTATCTTATTCTTCCCTTAGCCTATTCTCCAAACTCGAACGTTTACCACTCACCTTTCCCAATGGCCGGTAGCTATTGGTCGATTTGAAGTAATTGCAGGATGAAAAACCAGCCTACCGATCTATTGCCGGCCGTGATACATGGAAAAATATTATCAAAAAAGAGGAAATGGATACAAGCTCAAGATATTGAGGGAGAAATAAAATAATCACCTCCCTACGTGTATACGTACGTCCAATGAAATATAAAATTTCTTTTCCAAAATGCAAGAAAATTCCTCGTTTGAACGAACCTCTCATTTAAGCTGCACTTCAATATGACTTCATTGCATTTTACCCACTCTGAAGCACTCCACATAATCGCATTGTACTTCCTCCTCCGCTTATTTTAGTATCACGCCAGCGTTTCCATCGCAAACGATTTCGCGTCGCGTCAAATAAATTATTTCAGTAGAAAGAGAAAATGAACGTGCCCATGTACACTTGTCATGCTTTCGGACTTGGTTGAATGCAGCCTCAACGACCTTTGGCTGTTACAAAATGATCCCCACTCGAAAAGTCTATACTTACCTACTCCTCTAAGTGATCTTATATTCACACGACCATGAGCAAGATTGTGGTTAAATATCGTGGTTAGGATCATGCATATTTTTTTTACCCCGCAGAAATCTTCCATCAAAAGCGAAAAACGCCATTAGTAGCGAGGCGAAAAAATATTCACCGCTCCGAGGCGGTTTCGCCTTGCCCCTCCCCCCCCCCCCCCCCAATAGCTCCCTCCTCGGCGGGGCGTACGACCACTCTCGCTCCCGGTGAATTTCCGCAGGCCGCCCCCGTCAACCGAGCTCACTCTCCCAAACCGAGTGATATCAATCTCCTTCCCCTCTCGACTCTCTCACTTGTTACCCTTTGTGGTCGAATAAAAAGTCCCCGCCAACGCTCCCATCGCACGCCTATAAGCCCCGTTAAGAGCGGCCGGACCAAGAGCAGTCGGGAGCAATCAATAGCTCAAGAGGGAGTGAGAGAGAAAGAGAGAGGAGGGAGACTTCCCAACTAACCGCGACCTTTGCCATAGGGCACTTTAACAAGAGCGACGTGCAAAGTCGACTCTCCCTTCAAAAACGATTCGTGAAAGTGAGGGGGTGGTGCTATCAGGAGGCAGGTATGAGGAATTCAACCTTATCCCTTGGCAGGTGGCGGCCCATCCTCAGCAAGCAAGTATCCGCCCGTCAAATGACAAGTCTGACGCTCACTCCCTATTGTTTTCGCTAAGTGGTTAGTCCTTCGCGTCATCTTCTGTTGGAAATCAGCGAGAGACTTCTCTTGAGGTCATTCCTATCGCGCATCTGCTAATTTTCCCTCGCTATCCCGTTTTATTTCGAAAGGAAGACTTTTTTTACGAACACATTTAGGTATGTGTACGGCCTATCTTTTTCGACTCTCAAGATGCTACGATAATTATGGAAATTCTTCAAAATTCGATGAAAACCTGGGATGAAGATTGGAGAGTTTCCACTTTCCAAGTTCAATTCATGACGTAATCGAGACTCGAATGTACAGTTCGATATAGAGAGCAGTATTTCTACACCACCGTTCAACATGAAAACACAAATAAAGAAATTGATAACTGGAGACACATTGACTATCCTTATTGTAGAAATAAACACTAAGTAGCACGGAATGCCACATTCTTATTAAATACAAAGATAATAAGAGAATTTCATGTGCAGATTAATGTATCAAAAACTTGGTTTCCCGCACTTTCCGTACAAAGTAGATATTTGCCAAGAAGATCCATAGTTGTTTGCTCATCCGTTCCCGTTGATTGATTTTAATCGTGATTACTTTCTTATCATAATAACTAAAATGAAGAAATAAATTAGCTTAAAATTGGTTTTAAAATTTTAGAATATTTTAATGGCTCATCGTTTTGATCTATTAGTTCCCGTTGATAAATTATATCATCATTTTTGGCCGCCGATGCTCGTTAATCACCATCTTCTTGGTTTTTTATTAAAACACATTTAGTTTCCAAGCATTCAGTAAGCAGTGGAGCGCAAATTTTAACATGCTCATTGTTTGAGCCTATTCACTTTCACCGAATTTTAATCATGCACTTTAAAATATAGATAAATCCTTAAATTTTGAGTGAGTATTGTAAAAATATCAATGCAATTTTCTGCTATCTATCAGAAAGAAAAAAAATGGAGTAGAAGTTTTCAATGCCGTCCGATGAGACATAAAAAAAGTTAAAAACCAGTCTCCGTAGCAGAATTTTTTTACGATGTCAAATTCTTTTGTGACAGTCAAAATTTTACCGGAGGAATTATATATCATGGATTCCAAAACAAAAATTACACGAAGGTTTCACGCGCATTTCTCTGTCTTTCACTGCCAATCACACTGTCTTCGAGTGATGAATCAAATAATGCTCAACAGAAACAGTCACATCAAAACCTGACTTGACGCTTGATAATAGCATTTTCAGTTTTGAGAGACCTGTGTTCCTGAAGAGGGACTTAGTAGGCTGACCTCGTTGTTATTGTTCAATAGATGTTATTGTGTTTGGCTTCTCGCTTTCTCACACCCATTCTTTGCCTCAACTCAAACACTGCCCCCCTCCCCCATTCTCCCCTATCTTTGAAATTATCTTTTTTATTTTACAGTTTGCCAACCTTGAACGCTCACTTTGACCCCTGCATTTTAAAGCACATTTAGGCAATGTCAAATATTCACCAAACCATGGATGCACTGAAAAATAATGGCATCACAAACAATTAGGTTTCAAATAGCAAGGAGATTTTGCAATGTAGATTCGTAAATTAAACAAGTTGAATAAGCAGTTATTTGTTAATGAGCAGTGAAGGTACATCGGATTGAGAAAATTACACCCAGCAGTTTGTCTTCTAGAAACTCACTATTCAAAAAATTTGGAAAAATATCTCGTTTCTTTAATTACATTTAATTGGTGAGAAATATCTGGATTCTTCAAATGTATTGACGGTTTCAACCCCGATTTTTTGTTATTTAAGAAAATTAACATGATTAATTCCCTAGTCAAGCGGAGGCAATACGAGAGGAAACCTAAGCTTTCATCCCTTCCGATACCCCGTGAGAAACGAATAAACCTTACAAAAAACGCGATTAAGTACCCATTAGGATCCATACGACTCACCATTTTGTCATGCTCGGATAATAATTGACCTTTCCGAGACGAAATTCCTCACTCTCGCCGAGGCCATGTGTGACGACGGCCTATCAGTACTGAGCTTATCTCGACTCCATCTCATGCTTCTCTCCGTGACCGAAAACGTTTGCTAATCCCCTGTCTTCTACAGTATTTTTTTCCCCAAAGGAAGCATCCAAGGCTCCTGAAAAATAATAACCCGTCCATCACTTTCAAGCTTCTTCGATGAGATGTGACAAGGAGGACCGAGGAATTTTTCAAAAAGTATTTTTTCGATTTTCTTCGAAGGACGACGACCTTTCCATTCCTCGGATTTCCATGTGGCGCCTATGTGTCCTCTTCGCTCCCGTGCGATACGACCTCGTTCCTCCTCACCTATTCTCTCCCTTTCTGACTGGTCCTCCTCTTTCTATGGAGCGCGCTTTTAGCATGAGCCTACCAATAGGAAAATGTGAAGGCGAGACACAAAAAGAGACAGGAGTCTCGCTCGAAATATGATCCGTGAATGAGCGGAGGAGGTGGAACCTGAAGCCTAAACGCCATCATCAGGGAGACAAAACACCTTAGGCCCATTAGTCCGTGGCGAAATGCTAAGACTCTTTTCCTTTTGAACGAATAAGTAGATTCGAAACTTTTCCGGATATAAACCCGACTTCACCCGACTTTCTTGGGGACAACTGGCTAAGCGCACGCGAAATTGCATCGGTAGATTGCATTCCAGATCTTTCCATGAAATTATAGACTATAGGTACACCGGACAAGTTTATTTTACAATCAATCACCTTTCATTGATTTTATTGCATAGTGTGTGTACAACCCAGAGCAGTGGGCTATTCTATGAAAACTGAACAATCAATTTACTGAATATCAATTTACCGGACATGAAAAAATAATTAATAATTTTTTTCAGAAAAAGCTACTTTTTCATTTCGCATTGGCATTCTCTGACTAGAGCAAAGTATGCGGGTATGAATATCGGTCGGAACTGGAATATTTTTTTACATGAAATATTGTGATTCTGATACACAAGCTTACGGTTTTAAAAGAACAGAGGCGTCGTGGGATATTCATATTCCATCTATTCTGCCATTTATGGCTAAAAATCATAGATACTGCATGCATTACTTTCCTAATAGAATATATAAATTGAACGGTAGAGACTCTTATCTTAGGGCTGGAGTACACATATATTCATCAGCCAAGAGGTAAAAATTGTTGATACTATCAAAATATCTGCCCCCAGAACGTGCAAATAAGAGCCCGACTTTGTGCCCACCAAAATACGGGATTGATAACTAAATAAGACAACCGCCGACTACGCCGTCGTGGAACCAACTCGGAAATTGACGAATTGGAAGTACCCAATGAATGGGGTGAGGAATGATGATTCGGTGTGACTAATGTCTGTGGGGAGCGGAGGCGGGTCGAGCCCCCGGGAATCCGAGGCGTCGGTCCCACCCTCTCGATTGAGAGAAGGAGGCTAGGTTGAGGCGCGCACGTCCGCCTTGGAACGATCCCGGTGACGCGAGAGAAGCTATGTATATCCGCGATGCGATGTGAATAGCATATTTTTATATGTGTAGTACCGGCGTGGAAAATCCGGGCAATAGCAAAGATTTCCTCAAATTCAGTCCCCACTTTCCGCGCGCTCATTTCTGCTTTGATTATAAAATTGGTCGATCGTTACCGGTCAGGAAGTCCTCGGCGATTGAGGCTACTTGCACCAGTCTGAAGCGGCGGGTAATTGCGGCGCTCAAACGGGTAACTGAGAGGAATGACGGGGTGGGGATAAATTCAAAGTCTACGGAGGCGCGATTCCTACAGATAAAATGTTGCAACATTTGTCGATACGCCGTACCATGAAACAGCATTTCCACGATTTCACTCGTAACATCCAACGTGGGGCCAAAGTAAAATTGAAAGTTTAACCATTTTAGCCCGGCTAAGCATGCCGGTCAAAATCAAAGGATTACTTAATTCTTTCTCCAATTAATGGGTGTAGACCTGTTTGGAATACTTTAAAGACGTTACTTTCAAGTTCTTTCAGATGTTAAGAAAATTTAGCAAAATGAAAAAGAGAAATACTTTATTGGCACGGCTTATTGGACTTCTGAAATTGATTGGGTGTAAAACTTACTCCTGAATTGATCATCTTATCCGGATCAAGAAATGCTCTTGAATCCAACGGTAGAGTAATGAAATTAATACCACTGAAATATTATTGTTCCTATTGCTGAATGCGGTAAGAAATTAGGGAGAGGCCTGCCACCTCATCATTTAGTAAATTTTTAAGTATCAAGATATTCTTGCAGAGTTGATTACGTGGTCAAATGTTGACAGGATCTCCTTTTAACTCAATGAATTACGGATGACGTTTTTTAAATTATTTAACTACTGAGGTTCCTTATTTCTTAGTCTCTCTACACTATAGCCTGTTATCTCGTGGGGTAGACTCGGATCTCTATAGTGATTAGTAAATGTCCAAATACATTTGAATTAGTTACTTAAGATATTACTGAGAGCTTTACTCATAAAATAGATGCTGTAATTTGTTACGATCAAATACGGTTCGTAGGTCATTTGAGTAGTATTCTAAATTTGCCTTAATGATAAAGATATTTGAACTGATTGGGCGGTTTAGATGCTATGATTGTTTTATTGAATGTATTCTGAATGAATTTTTTCTTGCTTATTCCTCCACTATAGACACGGATGTACTCCTGTCAACGAATAACTCTTCTCTTAATGAATTTCCTCTTCACCCAGCGTCACAAAGTTTTATCACGTCAAAAAACATCAGAGGAGGCACCGTTACCGGCACATTTTTTTCCTCACACGTCGAGTACTGTTGGAACCAAAGAGTAATGCCGACGAAACATGAGAATAATTGCCAAGTCATCCAATTATGGAGGGAAATAATACGAAAAAGTATCTCTCTAGGACAGAAAAGCCATTTTTCTCTCTACAAAAAATTAGACGGCTACAAATAAAAAATCTGGCGTGAAATTTAATTCAGGCGTCGATTTCGCTCGATTGGATTGATTCCTTGATGCGGATCGGGGAAGATTAAAACGTCTTTAGCTTTTCCTGTAGGACAATGGGACGATAGGCTTGGGCCCTTCGGACACTTAGACACACATGAAAATAACAACTATTAAAAATGCCAAGTGATAAAAAATGGTAAGTTTTCAATTTTAATTCCCCCTTCACCGCTCATTATGTGTCCTTTTTTTCGAATGCCATTTTTTTTCCTTTTGATGCAGCCTTGTACCTACAGAGGGCTTGCTGTCTTTGAATGTTTTCCTCGCGTCATTGACTTTCGGACCTCGGTTAAATGGTGAGCCTTTGAATGGAAAAAAAATCGAAATTCCTTAGCTATATAGTAGATTGGCTGAGCCTGCCTGACTTATACGCCAATTCCGTTAAAATATATGCCGCTTTCAACCGACTGATACGGACATTTTTTTGTACTTTCGGAGGGAACTGTCTCACTCCGATGACTTGATTTCCAAGGTTTTCGAGACACTCGGAATGTTATACTGCGAGAGATGAACAGACACGCCTTTGGTCTCTACAGAAGAGAAAATTGTTCGATGCAAGGCCAAAAACGCAAAACAATTACATTCTCCAGAGTCATATACAATGAAAGGGGAAATATACATTTTGACATCCCCTTTTTAGAATATCCAAACCCAAATTTAAATTCCTAATCCTATTCTATCCAATTACAAATTCCTTATTTAGATCATTCTAATGAACGCTACGCTATTTCGCAGAATTTCTAATGGATTTACTTTAGAAATTCTTGAAATGCATAAATATTCCATATATTTTGCGAACAAAGCTAATAAGTAAATCCTCGCATTTCGTATAATTATGCTGCATTGAGATCAAAATTCGTTCAAATTGCCGATATCTGAATCCCTTCCATGTTTCCGTAAAATAAGGTGATATTCTAGGGACAAAAAATCTTTTATCAACTTCCTTTCACAATCTGTCATCACACGAAGCACTTGCATTGACCTAATAAAGTCTATAGTTCTCACATATTTGGCAAAAAATTTCTACGCTACATTAAAACGGTGTATTTTACAGATGGGTGTGAATTTAACAAGAAACTCAAGAGCAAAAACCGGGGTCAGTATATCAATCCAATACCAGATGTGCAATATTTTTTCCTGTTGACTTCCAAATTCAGTCGACGCCAAAGAATTTAGCGCAAGTCTGTTTGCCACGCGTGGAATGTTACGCAAATGTAATGCGCAAGAAAATTATTTGTTAGCGCTCATTAAGCACAAGTAAATTTCGCATATCTCTCGCTGATTGATGGAAATTTTGCTCCCACACAGCGTCCTAGGGCTTGCACATTATCTGCCATCCCCTTATTAATACCGGCTTCTCACTTGGAGAGTTTTTTTCAAATTTCCAAATAAGATTTCTCAAAAATGCAAGAACCAAAAAAAAAACTATATTTCATGGCTCAGGTTTGATAATTAAGCTCAGGTTTGGTAATTTTTTTAAGTGGGATTATTGAAAACGATATGACTATTTTTACGAATTGAAAAATGTTAATTTTTTCCTTGATGAACGCTCCACATTTTATTTATTTGAAAAAGTTCACTATTTTATCCATAAGTCGAGTTTCACTATGCCATTATAAAAAATTGATTGGCTGATTGATGATCATATATATATATATATATATATATATATATATATATATATATATATATATATATATATATATATATACTATATGTCGGGCCTCTATTGAGAGAAAATACTGAAGTTGCAAGAGTAAAAATGACTTGAAATGGGCAATGAAAAATAAAGAATGATTTTATTTCAGCATTATCGAACAGTTCCGAGCAGGTTTAATGTTTTTTGTTCTTACTACAAGTAAACAAAAACAGATTCTTTTTCATGTCAAAAGTGGCAACTGAAAAATCAGACGTTAAATTTTAACACTGTTTTTAGAAAAGGCATCGAAGCAGGTAAAAACTAATGAACCCAATGCTAATTACATGCTAATGTTTCCTCAGAATGTTAAATTTATACACTTCTTAATAACTCAGGTCAGGTGGCACTCCAAACCAATAGATTCTTATAATTAACATCTAATGTATGCGAAAACGTATACTATTTTTTTCCAAAATTGAAATGCCCTAACGTTGTTTCTGCTTTTAATATGCACCTTTAAATACGGCGTTTTATTCGCATTAAATCGAGTCTGATAAATAACGTGTACATTTGAGTCATTGAAGTTGCAAAGACCCCTAGCAAATGGAAATAGAGAACGGGCTGGACATGCAGGGACCTTAATTCGATTTACTTCCCATGTAAATTCCGAGCGCATGTCGGCTGCTCGCTGCGACTCGTGACCACGATTCGAACCGATTGTTGGCCAGACGTTCAACTAGTATTCGACAAGGCAAAGAGACCCACATCACGACGGAAAGGCACGCCCTCCAAACCCTCTCTAAAGCAAACGAAATCCTTTTTATTATTCTCTGATCCTTGAAAAGTAAAAGGGATCGGAGTTCCTGCTATACGTGTATCACAGTCGGACAAAGAGGCAGTTACCTTTTTCCACGAATTCGAAAGGCAGGAAAATAAACGAAAACAATATACCTGTATGAACTCCTTTTACCCAGACTTAAAATTAAACGTAACTTATTTCCTTAGTGCGTGTTGAGTATTACCCAAAAGAAACTAAAAGATCATAAAATTATTTTGGTTTTCAATATATTAAATTAAAAAATTTATGTTTACATATTAATGAAACTCAGAATTTTGAAATTTATTTTTCATATTAAAATATAAAATCCCATTTCATTATCATTTTTTTTTTGTGGATACCTTTGAAAAGCGTGTTCAGACACATTCTCATTTTAAGACAGTCATGTTTTAGAAGTTACATTTTCTCCAGATCGAATAATAGGACATTTTAAGAGTCATGTTTTAGAAGTTAAATTTCTCCAGAACGAATGATGGGACAAAGCTATTTTTCAAATATCCCGTTTTAAACAAGTGACGATGCTCAGCCAGTCCAACACTGAACACGGTCATAAAAGTTCACGCAGTAATTGGCGAGAGTCCTTACATGGTGAATTTTCTTCAAAACAGCAGAGTAATTCAACCAAGGGACATTTTAAGACTTTCCACGAAACAAGGAAAACCATCACCCGAGTCAGGAACACCATTGGAACATTATATCAGTGCAGTCAGCACGCTCACGATTTCGGATGGTCCATGACGCTTGTCGGAATCCACAGAGGAGTGTGTGTCGCCTCAAACGGTTACGGCGTCGATTCGAGAGCGGAGAGAAGCTTTCCGTCTTTCGGTGGGAGCAGAACCGGCATTGGAAAAGAATACTGCCCGTATTCGCCCGCTTTCCCTCACCATTCTCCCACTGCAAATTCCTCGGCTAACGACCACTTCGTGATCGCTAAGTGCACAAATTCCGTGGGCACAAATGAATGAAGTTCGACGGAAAGAGGACGAGGGGGTCTGAAATGCCGCAAAAAAAATATGCGGCGCCTTCAAATTCCCTTGTATGTTAATTAACAGCGTAAATCTCCTCAGCTTGTCCTCGAGTTCACGAGTAGGACGGATAAGCTTTCCCAACGCCGGTAACATTTTCACGATGCTGGAGTAACTTTAATCACCTCTAACCTCTCCTCCAGTGCTTCTAATTCCTAGTTCAAAGATTCCCATTCGCCGGTATCCGTAAGAATATACCATCTCAGTCATCGGTTCTAGGGCGCCAAAGAAGATGTCGCTTCTTGAAAGAAAGTACTTCTTTTTTTTTAGTCGGTAAAACTCAAATATAAAATTTGCGCGAATTGAGTTATATGAAAGAGCGAAAGATATATATGAACCAATTCCAACCCATAATTCAACAGGATTTTTCATCGAAAATGAAGGTGCTTGTTATGATTCTTTTCGTTATACATCTGTCGTGTCGAAAGATTGGCAAATGGCCAGGGTAAAATTAAATTAAATACTTTTAATGACATTTACATCCACTTTCAAATAAAACATCCATTACTTTCTGAAGTTTTCCAATATTAATCATGAATGTATTGGGTGAAATATATAAGGTGTGATCTTTTAATAGGAGAACATATTTTCTAACAGTTGAGAAACTCACCGATGCATCATTCAAACTTCACGCAGCAAAAATATTGCCCGGACTGGATGAAGAGATGGCAAAAGGATGATGTTATTAAAACACCATTTTTATAATGAAATTGTGTTTATAAATGAGTGTATTTATGTATGTTTATTAGTATATATATATATATACATAAAAAATACACAAATGAAAATCCGAGGGGGATCGAGATGGTGCGGGGGCTAACGTACTGGCTTCCCACCCTGAGGGCGCGGGTTCAAATCCCGGCGGTGTTGAATATTTTTCAGAGGTATCTCGATCCCTACTTGAGGTGCTTTGTGGAGGGCACTTTGAGTGAGTACGCCGTCCGTCGGATGGGACGTTAAACTGCGGACCCCTTGGCGCCTTTCGTAAAGAGTAGGCTAATGCCGACGCCGGGTTTCTCTCCACCCTTCATCCTTTCCTGTCCATCCCCTATGGCGCAAATGACCTTAGCTGTCGGTCGCCTCCCCTCAAAACTACTACTATGAAAATCCGATAAAAATGTCGTAATTTCCGATGGATAAATTATTCCCAAAATCTCTTCAGCCAATAACGTTAAATTGAAAATATTTAATGCATGTATATGCAGACATTTATATATTAATATTTTTATTCATATAGAATATGAATTTAATTGGTCCATCGATCGTTGACCATCGAGAAACATATTTTTCACATATAGAAATAATTTATCCGCCCAGAAATCATTACGAAAAGTGAAAATATTTGGAGGGAATGAGGATTGGAAATGGCCAGTCGAGAATAATTGCAGCAAATAACTTCAAATAAACATTCTAAATATTACCAATTCTATGTTTTGACAATTCAGGCAATACTTTAGGCATTCGTAACCTTTGAGTTTAACAAAGTAACATCAAGCTTAATTGCTCATGTCAATTAGCCCCTCATTAATTATTTAATAAATAATGTCTGTATTTAAAAACTGAGTTACTAAGAGATGAGGAAAATTTTTCCCTCTCCGCACAACATTTGTTTTCCAAAAAAAGCTGGAAAAAAAATCCAGTAGCTTTGGCAGGTGCCGGTAGATAGTCAAACGTGTGAATGGATGGGGTGCTAAGACGTGGAGTCCTCATGAATATGTTAAAAAAATTAATGAAACGGTCAATCGGTTCGCGACCTACTGACCCACGGTATAGACATGGAAAGGGGAATGGTGCTATTGTGATGACCTCATCCTCGAGTTACATTGGATGGTGCAAAAAGAGAGAGAGAGATTCTGCGAGAAGATATACAGGTAACGCTTAGCTTGTATGGAGAATAAGAACCTCTAATATAAGAATAATTCATTCAATAAAAGGTGTTTCGCAATTCACGGCGAAGGAGCACAATAAATAAACATGCAGAGAGGTGCTTCGGTATGATATTCAGTGACGGGTTTGTTTGCCAAACTCAATAAAAAATTTGAAAAGACGTTTCTTCTAGGGGAGTTCCAAGCCCCATATTGAAATTCACTCTCAATGCAGCTATTTTAAGAGATTTTTGGGATTAGTATGTACGATTTGATTTCAAAACAGGTGTCATTAAAGTTTTTAGGAGAGAGATACAAGTCTCAGGCATGATATAAGTCATTGTATCATTAGCTTATACAAGTGCTGAAGGCATGAAAATGGTGCGGAAAATTCAGAAAGAAGGGATTTTTGCATCGACTAACCATTTAAATTTCCTGGTAAAAGTTTTCCAGACTCGTTAGGTGGGGAAACCAGAAATTTCGAGATAGGAAGCAACATCAAACGGTTAAACGTGTCCAGAATCTTAATGCTGAAAGTAATATAGCATCTGATGTACCCAACGACATATGACAGGAATAGATTGCGGTCTTGGAATGAAGAAGCGATTTGAGGATCCCTTCCTCGACGACGATTGATCATCAGCGTTTCTGAAAGTTTCCCAAAATAAAAACAAGGGGGATAATCTTTGCGTCAGTGGTGCTCACGGAAGTTTAGGAAACATAATTCAACTTTCTACCAATGGAGAGTAATAAGTATCCACAACTTACCCTCCCTCGAGGGAGATAATGGCAGAAGGAAAAAATAAGCATCAGCAATAAAACGATTTTGTTGACTCAAGAGGCATTAAATTTTTAATGATTTTTTAATACTTATAACTAAAAAATGATTCAATCGCAAAATTTTATAAAACTTAACTTTTCTAAAACTATACCACACTTCTCAAAAAAATTCTTTCCAAAATTTTTGCTCATGACATTCCTAGGGATTCCTGAAGAAGTCAATTTTTCATTTTTATCTAATATCACTTCTTAATTTTAAATGCGATGTATGGTTACAAACATCTTTAATAATAATAATAAGTTGGTATGCATTAAATTCCTTTTTACTGTGAAACATAAACGGGCCACATGTTAAACGAATTAAGAATACCTTTTATGGGGGGCATAGGAACACACCATTTCAGTTTAGTGGCATCCTTTCTTATATTCATAACGAAGGTGTTAGTAGTGTGAAGACATATAAATAAGGACAGCTAAGTTCTGAAAATAGGTAATTACATCATCCGCATCACTGATTTTCATTGATATTCATCCAGTCACGGCTACGTCTGCTAACATGTTGATTCACCAGTACGCCAGGATGGCCTTGGTCACTATTACATGTACTTCCCAAAACGAGACCGAAATGAAAATACCCAAGAAGTTTTGTAGTACACATAAGAATTTAGAGATTCCTAAGGCTCAAATTCCAAACTACATCATCCAAGACTGCTCATATCATAGTCAAATACAGGTACCTGTATAGAAAACACCTGTACAGAAGTACCTGCATAGAAAATATCAGTAGCGCCTGAGACAATACATATACTTAGTGTGAGAGGCAACAATATACTTCCAGACAAATACTCGCGTGAAGAGAGGCAAACTAAAGATTCAAATTTCTTTTCTCAAAAATGAATTCTTAGGTTATGATTTTTAAATTATTAGGAAGACAACTTTTATCTAATCTCATGATATGTACAATTTATCCGTAAGCTTCTTAATTAGTGCCATGCTGATCGTAAAAAATGGAGACATAAGGTTTTAACCTTGTTTGCAATTGACTTTTCCAAAACGTGAAAATCCATCAGAAAGTTCATAAAAGTAAAAACTGCAGGTTAGAATATTTTATCAGTTTTATAATACTGGAACGTATCAATAAAATGTACATATGGAAAAATAAAGGCTTACGTATATTCATACTATTTCTATTTCAGTGTGAAATGAAAACAATCCAGTCAAAAACGGTCTACGATATTTAGATGTAGAATTACAATCACCCCATCCATGTTATTCTTGTCCAATTTCAGCTCACACGCCATTTTCTCTCCAATATTACATGGAAAAATAATTAAATAATCACTTTCGAAAGGACATTCAACGCAACCTCTTATTTTCAGCTCCTACAGCGTTGGGTGCGTGGTTAGCATCCTTAATTGAAGGCCGTGATGTCACGCTTTCTTCTTGAGAGCCTTCTGTTTTCTTTACCGGCACTTCACTTGCTTCGCTTATCTCTTGCAACGATCGAGGCCTGTGCCGTATAAAAATATCAATTAGCTGATGTCCTTCCGAGATTGATAATTTTACGTTGTGCTTCAATTAAAATCCGCCCATTTCTGAAAAAAATATATTTTCTCTCTGGGGTCCATTACCACTGGGATTTTTGGTATTACACGGATTCGAGAGAGATAGAAATTCAATCACGCAACCCTCAGATTCCATATATTTTCCGAGAGGCCTCTAACGAAGGTTGATAGAAATCGACAGCCACAAGGGAGCGGACATTGCCAAAATAAAAAGATATATACAAATAGCGTACGTGACCCTGGTATCGTATGAACAGAACAACAAACCGCATTTTGTGTTTCCTTGGCGCCTCGGCCCTAACAAAAAAATACCACTGTTAAAAGATGGTCATTTGGCATCAAGAGCACGTATTCCGCACCTTTGGCTCAAGGCATCTCAGCCCATCCCTAACAACAAGCTTTGCTCAGAATTTGGATAGTGATATGAGGATTGCCGAGGCGATGTACTACTGGCTCGATCTCGAAGTTGAAAAGTAGCTTTATATCACACATATTAGGCATTACTTTTCAAATGGTACACAATCTCTCCTAAGAGTAAAGAAATATTAATCCCAAGTATTTTCAGGACATACTAACAATGGAGTAGGTGACTCAAGATTTTAACAAGTATTTGAAGTGACAGGGTTTTAGCCACAGTTCTGCCAGAGGTTCATTAATTAACGTATAGGCGGAATTGGAATAGATAGTTTAAAAATTTAACTGTGGAATTTGTGTTACTGATTCAAATATAAAGCTTGTACAAAGACTTTAAGTAATCGAATTTTAAGGGAAGCTATCTTGTTAATAAGGGTAGGCTCTGGACACTGAAATCATTAACCATTTTTAATTAATTGAAATCAAACATGGATATGTATTCATATTTCATTCCTAATATTTCATGGTTCATTATTAACCGCTGATTGATGGAGAGATACATTTTTATTTTTTTTTAATTTTATGAACATAGATACTAGGTGATGTAGTATGTTCCCATGTTTACTTTTCTTTCTAAATATCAATAATTAATTACATTGAAAAATAATTCTGTTGAATTACCAAATTCCTAAAAAAAGATATGAAACAAAATAATTTTATGAAATGAGTGATTTGAGCACACTCAAGGAAAATTATAGATAAAATCGTTTATGAAGCTGATCACATACCTAAGTACTTTATAAAACATATCCTATTTGACCAAGATCTCCTATTTTTAAGCATGAACTCTATTCCATAGACGTTTTCTAATCACACGTAAAATGTGTGCTAATTCAGGTTGAAAAGGTTAAAATGAACATTTTATTTATGGGAGTATTCACTTTTATTACACTATGTAAAACAAGAAACTTTAGGCCACATTTCAAATAACAAGTTGGCAATATTTTTTAACGGTATATGAAGTATTGGTAGTGATCTTTTGTTTTTATAACTGCGCATTTACAGTAATCATATTTTAAAGTAACTTCCGCTTTTTCCAAATGTTTGCCTCATCAAGGGTGTTTAATTTACTTCAAACTTAAAAATTACTCTAAAGAGAATATTGTTTAGCTTTATGCACAATGTTAATCATTTGTAGGCTTACAATAAATGGTCAATCACTAAAAAAATAGGTTTTCGTTGATGAGTATGGGGTACCATTGACGTTGGTTCAAATTCTTCCTCTATTGAATCGAGATAAAAATGAATGAACGATAAATACCACCCAGCGCGAATTACAGACAAGCAGCAGGATGAGGGAAGAAAAGGCCATTTCAAGTTTTAAAATATTTTTTATAAAATTATATCTCAACGATACCTGAATAATCATGTTTAACAGCGTCACTATTATATATATATATATATATATATATACATATATATATACTGCTCTAATATACAGCAATCGCCAATAAACTAAAACATCTGCGGTTACACTAGCGACTAAGCCATCGGCGGGCCAACATCGCAGGAAGTGATTTGTGGTATATCTGCACTGCGCTCTGAAAGGTCAACCTTTAGAATGGGTAATGTTTTATCTATGAATGAAACCAGATTATCGAAATCTTAATGAATTACGTGACAAAAACGCACGATTATGCCGTGGCCTTGATTTTAAAGGTTAATTCAGCCTTTCCATCATGAAAGATATTATGCGAGTCCACCACAAAGACCCTTCTTGAGAAATCATTAACCCACGTCCGTGAACGTTACCGACTTGAAGAGTTTCCATAGTCGTAATTTATAATAAGTAGTCCATAACTTATTACGTCCCACAAATTATAATGGGAAGGCATATTTGTTTCAGTCGTGGCGGTCAGGGGTTAATAACGATAATCCGCTACACTGGTGACGTAGTTAGAGCAACTTTATTGAAATTTGTTCTCTAGAACATCTCAAAGGTCACTGAGATTTATTTTAATGTTCTATTCACTCAGTGAAAAATTTAAAGCATATAAAATACAGCAAAATAGCAAAGTAACGTGCATACACTCGGAAGAGAGGTGTTTCATTTCCCAACTACAGACAATGATTTTCAGTAGTGTAATAATTGTTTACATCCAAATTACGTTAATTATAACTGCAGGTAACGGTCCAAAATCTTCAATGATTTTTCTCCTTGAAATGAATTAATTGAGGATATGACTGGTTTCCCTAATACCATTTCATTGTATTTCATCCAAATAGACTTCTGTCACCACAAATCTCTCGAAAACTCGGCATCCTATCACTGCATGGAGTGCTAGCTAGCGAGGAAGGGGAAGGAGTAGGATAGAGATGCTGAACGGAATGAAGGAAGAAAGGAGTATTGCGGAACTGACGTGGGCCTTATTTTGGTGTTGGATTTTAGGTTCTGTTGAATATGAGAGGAAAAGAAATGGTCGCTGTACCGTTAGGTAGCTTGGAAGTTGGTGTCCGTCCAAAACCTACCTTAACCGGTAGATTACCAATAATATTAGTAATGTTGGTTAAAACGGTTAGATACATCGACTTAATTGATTTTGAATTGAATGAGGTTTCATTAAGCCGGCGAGTTAGTTACACGGGTCATCCGAGATTGCATTTGGCCTACATTGTATGTTAGTACTGTAGGAAATCCAGTACAACACAAAAATTCACTTCAAGTATTTTTTCGTACCATTTACGATAACCCTATTCTAAAAAATAACATTAATTAGTAAGAGCAACAAAATATTAATTTGTTTTAACATATTACAATAAATAATTGAAGACCAGCCTGATAAATGAATATAATTGCTTGGAAACTGTATATTTATCCATTATTTCTTCTGCATAAAATTATCTTTCAATACTGATATCTGCTGTTCAGAGATTTCAATGATGTAATTCAAAAAAGACAATACGTACACCTAGCATTTCAATTATTTGAATGGTTTTAATTTCATTTCAGTCAGATCGTAATCTTCGGGACATGAATTGTATTAACTGCGCTCAAATCGAAATGTTATCACCTTTATCCGAAACGAGAAGCTCAGATACAACACTACAACCTATCATTTACCAGCATTCACCCTTTTGACGGACTTTGCTTTCAATTCAGAGATGTTATTTCGAGGATAGTACACTTCAAAAAATTACATCTGTCTATAAATTCGTTAATTAAAAGCGAAGTGAGTCTTCTCGAGCCCGAGCACCCCCTCGTGCGATTTGCGTGCGGAGAGAGTCGGATGAGATCGAGGAGTGTGTTGGACGGGATCAAGGGCAGGACATGAAGGTTTTAAGACTCTTGAAAGAGAAGAGCGGATCTCAGGGATGCCAGCACAAGATCAACGCCATAGCATTATAATAAGGGATGGAATTCAAGTTCACGTGGCCCGCAGGGGAGGGACGTCAAGGGAGATGCACCACCACATCCCACGCGAGAATCTTCATTTCGTCGATCGGCCTCCGGACCTTTCTCAAACGGGTCCCCCCCCCCCCCGCTTTCCTTTCTTCTCTCCCTTTTCACCTCTGGCGCCCTCTTTCCCCATTCCTCTTTTTTCAATTCCCTCCACTAAATAACTACCGTTTGACATCGGCCCCATGTGGGGAGAAGAGGATGTAAAGGGGTAGGTCATGCTCTCTGAGATGCAATGATACTGTAATTGTGTGATGATCGCAGACTGCACTGCATCAGATTCAAAGGAAAAGTTTTAAATCGCATTCATGAAAAAAAATGTTTCATCCAGATTACTTATTATTTTTAGTAGTTTAGTCATATACAGTCACTTCATTAATTAAAAATTGGCAATTTTCCACAAAATAAAACTTAATACGACCGTTTTCAATGTAACTATATCATCATCAGGTGATGGTGATGATATAGTTATACTTAAACCGGTCGTATTCAATTTTATTTTTTGAAAAATGGCCAATTTTTAATTAACCATGATATTCCACCATATCACGCCTAAAGGCGTCTCTTTTTACCCACTTTTCATAATCTTTTAAAAAAATATTTAGTCTCGAACTGTGGTTATTAACCGGAAGATTATTTTTTTGGGAAAGAGTAGAGCTACCTTAACTCTAAGTCATTTGCAGAATGTGAACTTTGCAATTCAGGATAGGGTGACCTAGACCACCTCCAATAACCCGGCAACCAGAAAAACCAAACAGCTTGGATAAAGCATAGGGTGTACTAGGGAGTCGAGGTAGAGTCCTTCCGGTCAGTGGCCCAATGTTCTATACACGGACTAAAACACCCCTCAATGTAAAACGTGCGAGTGGAGTTAAAAATAAGTTGAACCGAAAAGTCATGGTGTGGTGTGCAAGGGTGACGGCAGGGGATGTCAGAGGGGTGCATTGAACCAGAACTCGATTTCAGTGTTCTTATAATAATAGTTTACTTCATGATTTATTTGGTAATCCCAGTCAAATAAATACCATGGATGTGGGCTGTATGAAAACAAAATTTATTACACGGGACAGTAATTAGGGGTAAATGGATGATAATTATACATAATGAAACTTGAAATGATAAATCTTTCACTCCTTTCCTTTGCTAGATGTCAACCTGCCGGTAGTCATGCCAACTATTATCAAAACCAGAGGAGCTCAAAGTGTGATACCTCTCACTCTGGAGCCTACAGAATGGCTTCATATGGTACGTGGAACGTATTTTCTATTCTTAAAATTCACAATGGCTTTTATTTTTTTATCTCTAGAATCAAGGTAAATTTTTAACTCAAGCGTAAAAATATTTCCATTCACGAAAAAATTGTCAATGTACCCCTGAAAATCACCCGAGGAATCGCTAATTTTTCACTGAAAATCTATTGCTGCATTAATTAATTCGTTATACAACTGCTGTGCCTTATCTCCTTGATAAAGTACAGTAGTTATATATAGGTTGCCTTTAGTTATACTAATTATTAAAGCACAGGGAGTGCACACGAATTTTTTGTTGAGTCTCTAGGGCATTTAATAACGCAGATGGTGGAAGGTCATACGTAGCGAAGCTGTGAACGCGGTGCCCCAATGACTCAACTTGGGAAGCACTGTGGTAAATCATTTCTCATCGAAAGTCATTTCTCTCTTCGCTCGGTGAATCCATTCATGAAATCACGGGGGCGGAGTGTCGCCTTGGTCAATGCGGTGCGTCATTTCTTGCGCTCATCCGAGGTCCCGGACGAAATTACCGGGAAGGGAAGGTAGGTGGATAGCGAGTAAAGGAGGAAAGGTGAACGTCAGTTGCGTTACTCATCGAATTCACGATTTTCTCCCCTGAACCTCTCGTGAAGACATTTGGAGCAAGGTCACTCCAGATCACAGGCTATTCCGTACCCGCATTCGTATTTGGGAACGTTTCAGAAATCCAGGGAGGCGACGGATGGAAGTCAACGGCCCTCTGGGTGGCCAAATTGGCGGAGAATGCGGGAGTGGAGACTGAATTTTTCCAATTTTGCTTTCACGGGATCGCCTAATAATGATACATTTGAATTTTTCGGACGACTTTTCCTTGACATCAAAGGCATTATTATTATTCGCCGCGTTTAATCTGAAACCATCCCCCGGAAATAATCATCTTGAATTTCACGAACCGAATCCGCTCGTATTAGGCAATTTTGAAGTTGATTAAAAAAACTATTAATGTCCTATGGGATACAAAATTTTCTCGGTAATCTGGTTCAGTTTATAATGTGAACGTATGCGATGCCTTTTTATGGGACTTGAAAGAGAGTATGAGATTGCTTCCATGGAGGAATAATTGTGTACTTTCTTGCGTTTAATCCGTGAAGAATGACGAAGCGTACATTATAACGGTATCAGATATTATTTCACAGACCAAACGAAATTACAAATTTCGAACGAAAATTTGGATTGATATTAGCACGGACTGGATCGTAATCACACATAATCTGAAGGAAATTTATATTAATTACAAATGCGAAATTTAAATACGAAACATGGTCAGGGAATGGAGGGAATTTATCAAATTTGGAGAATAAAAAATAAACTAAGATAAAGCAATAAAGCAAAGCAGTTGAGGATCATTAGTAGCCACGACGCTTTATGACGGACCACAACAAAAGGGCAATAAACGAGATTCTTATCATAAGATATAACTAACAACCTGGAATAACATCACCTATTTGTAATTTATGACGTGGATAATGCTGCTATAATAGGACTATAATACGATGGTAATTGTTTGAAATGAGTAAATTGAGATGCGACGGAAATATATCGAATAAAGATTGAAATATAATGATAAGAACAAATAAGTGACTTCTGCAGAGATCCTCCAGGAAGTGAGTGAAGAGAGGAAGTAATTATAAACTTCCGCACAGTGGTCTCACTAAAAGAAAAATTACTCGACATATTCTGAATCAAAATACTATTAATATGGGTAGTGAATAGCGTATTTAAAGGAAGCCCTCATTTAACCGTAATTACTGGAAGCCATCAGAGCAATATTATAAATGCAAATGAACGAAAACATTGGCTTTTTACGGGATATATTGAAGCACTGCTACATCAAATTATCGATTTATGGACGTGATGCGGTAAAATTGAAAGTTTTCAGTAATGAATTGATTCGAAGTACTTTAAAAGAGCATTTTTCAATTCAACACTCGGCTCAATGGAATGAAGAGTAATGATAGGTAAGATGGTAGCTCTAAAATTTACGAAACTACAAGGAAAATTCGCCAACTAATAGCAAAATTGATACGCGGAGGACTGTCAATGCGTCGACGGATAGTAGAAATTCCAACTGAATGTAACTTCCTCATTGCACCTTCCGTTTTATTTGCAAAGCAAAGCCTTAGATTGATGACATGACTACATGCCAATAAAGGCAAGCAGAGAGTGGTTTATGGGACCTGGCCCTAATCATCAAATCCCTTTTGCACGCTGGGAAATTTACGCTTGCTGAGTTGAAAAATACCAACGAGAATTTTTTTTTTGCTCGCCGAAGGAAAACAAATCGACTTTGCTCAGCTGAATAAATATCCATCCGCCAATTTACTCTTTGACATCAATGGCCAATCGTTCACCTGTAAAATATAGGGGTGGAATGCGTGTTTATGGCGCATGACGGAGTAAAATGCTCTCCTTAGTTTGAAGATTCCCAGAAACGATAACCATTTTACACATCTATACAATAACGATGTCGTCCTTGGGGGGCAGATGCACAGACATTGATTTACAGTATAATGTTTATTATTATTTCCTTGACATGCGGGAAAAATAGGGTAAATAAGCTAAAGGAAACATTTTAGGTATATAGGGTAGTGATCTCAATCCACCATTGATAATTTTATAAAACCAAGATCAGTTGTACGCTATGTAGACACGTAGTGGTGGACATAAAAAGCCATGTCTAGAAATATGGGTGAATAAGAACTTGGAATATTGAGACTCTATGCCAATAAAACTTATCGTGTGATAAATAATTAATTGTGAACAAAAAATAACTATTTGCGCTATTTATTTGAGCCATTAATATATTTTTCAATGATGAGAACCATTTTTAAAAGTTACAAGGAGCATTATGAATTGCCATTTAATTAAAGGATATGCCTACCCCTATTCATAGGTTATAATTGACTAGGAAAATCTCTAAACAAAGAAAGTGAAAGCGAAAAATGTTTATTTGGATGAATCCATAACAACATGAAAGTTGTATACGTTGCCTACCAGTTTCAATCACTAAATTCAATCTATCAGTAACTTCGTGAAACGACGTGATTGGTGTCCTACTCTTAGTATCCTTGAGTTTATCGGTTTTAGAAATTCACATAAGAAGCAAAAACTACTGACTTGATTACCCAAACTCCTCCATTATTTCATTCATGTCAAAATATAAATTCGACAAGTAATATGATAAACCCCGATGGATATTTCTAAGATTCCATTCTAAAAGAAGTTAATTAGGGATATCAAATCAAAGAAAGTATAATAAATAATTTCATATGGCTCAACTTACCCCTGAAAGTATTTTTGAAATTAATGGACAAACGACCAATTACAGAGAAATTACTGAATGGAATATTTTTTTTCTTTAGAGTGGATAGACAATATAATTTAAATCCCTCATCATGGATTAATTTCCTCTAAATTATGAAATTTTTTAATCATGCACTAATAATAGATACAATTCTTATTATAAGTAATATTATTACTTCAAGGAAAATAATATGACCTCTGAATTGAGACCTACGATTCACATGGGGAGAATAAACTAAACATTGTGAAGCAAGTTTCATCATTTCCTAAAATTTATGAAATTGATTACAAGATTTTAAAATCGTTCTGCATATGGACCGCACGGAACGTGCGGTCCATATGCAGATATAAGAACGAGAGAGTGGGACAATCCGAAAAAAAGGAATGTACCAAGGTTGAAGAACACCGCCTTACTGCGTGAAGGGGAAATATACGGTACTGTGACATGTAACACTCGTATCTGTTCGTACGAGGAAAAATGCATAATGATATTCTAAAAAGCAAATCAAATTAGCAATACATTCCTCATTGAACACGAACGATCTCAGCATTTCAGCATTCCAAAAGAGGGGATGAAATCAAAAAACTATTCCCACTGAGACTTACAGGTAGTTACTTACAGGCATGTATAATAATCATGAGAATAACATTAAAATTTCCCCATTCGAAATAAATTTACAACAAAATAAATAATTTATCATATTAAATACGAATATATAATTGTTGCTCCGTAAATTTTTATGATAGAGGAATGATTTACTGGGACAGAGGACGATAAAGTTCCTACAATTCGTTTCCAAAAGTCAGCATGATTTCCTATACTGAAAACGCACACTACTTTTCTCAACATTTCGCTACACTTCTGTCTACCAAAGCTGACATTAATTTTGACGTGCCATCTTCTATCGTTAAACACATACTCAGCAAAGAAAGGGGCCACATACAATCATTTGTTAAACATAAATTCCCTCAGATGTAACCTAGACCCGCACATGCGTTCCGCTAGCATCAAAAAGGACACCGATACGCGACCTGCCCTCACGCGGCTGGCGTTCGACTTCCGCCGGCGGGAACTTTCATGCGGACCCGAACGCGAGGCCAAACCCCCATCCCGTGCGTCTTACACCAACCCCTTTCCTTTCCCCCGCGTCGCGTCGCTTGAGGAGGAGGAGGGCGGCAAAGAGGACCGCCTCGAAGGAGCTGCTGCCAACTTGAGAGGGGCCGCCACTGCAGTCCTCACTCCTCCCCCCCCTCGAAAACGAAAGCGCACGTCTGCCGGTGACACCCGCCCTCTTCGATCACCGCCACCCCCTCCTTTCCCGAGGAGCAGAGCACTGCCGTCAGCGGCAGTGGCGGGGCGCGGACGGGAGGGGAGGCGCGAGATGGAGAGGGCGGAGGAGGAGAACAAAACGGCAGTCTCACCCACCCGCCCACCTACTGACTCTCCGCTGGTCTAGCGACACGTATATCCCACCCACCCCTCACATCCCATCCCATTCCCTACCACCCGGACTCCCAAGTGCTCCTCCTCGAAGGCTCCTGTTGTTTTTCGCCACTTCTGTTTTCATCGAGACGTGACGCGTTCGGAGGTGTATCGGAAGGTTGGGGAATGGGGGAGGGGAGGCGCTTCAGAAGTTTCAGGTGCTGGAGGAGACGGATATCGGTCCGCCTATTCCCGCGGGCGACATTTCGGAAAATAAATGGTTGAAAAACACCGCGTGTCGCAAATCTCATGTTTTCCACCAAGAAAACGCGACTTTCCACTATGAAACTCGACTCTCGACGCTGAAAGTTGCGTGGGTGGCACGATAGGGCTTTATTGAGTGATCTCGGTCAAATAAACATTTCATCAATTGATGAAAACATTTGTTTATCTTTAACAATACTGAGAAGGAAAATGTGGTTCCTCAAGATTTGCCATAGCAGCAACTTAAGCTGAAATACTGAATGCCAATCGATGAAAATACGATAGTACAATAGCTAAGTTTTAATAACATTGAATTTCTTGACATTCATAATTAAAACAGCACTCAGTGTGTAACTATTGCTTCACTATATTTTTCAAAGACTAAATCAGACCTACGGTCCATTTTCCATCGGGGCTCTTCTTCCACGCAGAAAAGCCTTTGGTGATTAAGTGCCAATCAAGTACTACCTAATAATAATACGAAATACCTTTAGAAAAAGATTTCAGACCAAAAATATGCCTTAAATAATTCATGCTACCCAATTCTTATTAATATGCTAATACCACCTCTTATCAGAGAATGAAAACATGGCACATCACAAGTGGAAAATAATAATCTATTTCGCTCTTTTACTAAAAAGGTAAAATAAGTCATCGAATTATTATTGGCACTACGCCTTGTTTAAACTTGAGCTTCACCCACAATAATTAGGGGTGGAAATTCAGTTTCGGTGACAAGGGGATAACTTAACTGATTCCCACTCGCTGACACACGAACTTAAACCCCACACTTCGATTTCGCTCATGCCATCCTGCCAAACGAAAACATTAATATCCTTTTGCCTGAGGTATATATTATTTTCTTAAGAATATTTTCATCACAACCCACAGCTAATAAACCAATACACACAAAAACTAGGGTTTCAATCAATAGGAGGAAATAATCGTTTAAGTCTGACAAAACCTATCAGACTATTTCTGCGATATGATAGCTGAGATTTAATGCATATTGCACGACTCAGTTGTCAGCAATTACATGTTCACGATCACAGAGGATTCAGTCAATTTTTTTAATGTGGAAAATAAATAGTAATTGTTTATAGACATTAATGTTTGATGATGGAGAAAAATACCCTTGCGAAAAACTTCACCAAATCCAATGACTACGGAAAAATAATGAGGTAATATAGCTTTGTTTAAACGTAAAAATTACGTTGCATGACATTGCATTGCATTTCGTTTTGTACCAATTACGAAACTAAGTTCAAAGCGTTAATGAGCGTACTTTCTATCAGAATAAATATCATAGCTTCATTGATATCTTTGAATATTGAAGTCATATCGTTAAGAAACATGATATTTAACCTTCACTTTATTCAGGGTGACGAATGAGACAAACAATGGAGTCATCATTGCGTATTTCGAAGAAATAAAGATGATAGCCGAGAGGAAAACAGAGAAGCGTTTTGGAGGATGGATTTTGTAAAGGTGTATTCTCAACAACATTTATATTTCAATGTAGAAAGAAAAATGAATACTTCCACCTTTTAGGGCGGGTGAAACAAACCTCTTACTAAAACAATAATATCAATTTATCAAAAATTGCGCGCAGCCCTTCTAGTTTTTACATATATTTATGTCTGAACTTTATGTGTGTTGGTCAACATGGGAAAGAATACAAAAAGGAGGATAAGGTTTAAATGATAAATTCTGGTTAGGCAGTCATAATATGAAAGATGAGTGCAAATATATGGGTTTTCATTTTACTTTGCAAGTATAAGCCGTTTGTACTGAGATATTTTCAGAGAATACGAGTATAACTATCCATCTCATGTAAATAACCTATTTCTAATGACAAACATCGAAGACTATTTTACGCGTTCAAGGTGATTGATACAGTCATGCCAAAATTTCTGCAAAGTGGTACGAGTTTATATGATAATAATAATAATAATGACCAAGGCAAGTGATTTTCTCACATTGGGTAACAATTGAGTTCAATAGTAGTAGATAAATCTTGAAACGGACTTAATGGGAGTGGTAGAGGAGAAAGAATACCCCGAAGAAATAAAACAAAAAGATCGTCACTCTTCCATCCGCTTAAGGTTGCCCATTATAAGCTCGGTGACCGAGGCATCGTTGCATTGACCCTCATATCAGCTCCCTATTTAATATTCCTCCCCCTCACTAACGCGGAAACTGTGCCAAAGCCGAACCCAAAAGAAGGCGTCCTTACCTGTATAGGTTATGTCAGTCGATCCAAACGAGTCGGCCTCCTCTTATTCCTCCTTATCCTCTTCTGCTCATTAAGATGGAAAACAATGAAAAGATCCAAGCGCCGCTTCTTTTGTTCCCGGTCGCACACAGATCGACGATCAGCACAACACACACAAACAAACACTCACAGCGGCAGCCAACATTGGCGTGGATTCCTCCAAATATTTAAACGACAACCCTCTCTGTGATCTTCTATTGCTGACTCTCCAGTTTGGGGATTCCTGAGTCGATGATTCTCTTCGAGGATTAATGATAAATATCACCCCGGGACGTTGGGGATCAAATTGATGGACGTGATGGTGGACTGATTTTGGAAAATAAAAATCAAATTTCCCGAAACGAGTTGAAGGGGTGGGGGGGGGGGAGATGTGAATCTCACCAAACGGTCAAAAATGAGTTACGAATGATCGTTCGGAGTTCCAATATAGCTTCCCTCCCTTACTTTTTTTTCCTCAGGAAAAAAAAGGACGACTATAGTCAACCAAAACGGAGCACATTCACGGCGGCGATGATGTGGAAAAAAAATTACCCCAGCCCTGGCGACGAGTGAAACACGGCCCCCTAACAGTGTTCCGCGATTTTATTTCTCCCCGGAACTGATCGAGACCAGAGGGGACCAATAAAAATCTTATTCACTTAAATTGGAAGAAAAATGTCTCAAGCCTTATGGCACACCGCGTCCAGGTTTTGGGATGATAACGTGCCGCGCGAAACGTGAACCAAATAAAAACTGTCACTTTCGTTCGGCTCGGCGAGGATTAAAAGACCGCGCTCTGAAAATGAGGGGGGGATGGAGGGAAGCGAGTTTCCCCGCTATCTGTTTCCTTCTCTCTTTCTCTGTCTCTCTATCTCTCTCTCAAAAACTCTCGCTTTTGAGAGAGCGTGTGGTTCGTTCGAGTGAGAGGTGCTTACTGGCTGCTCAGTTGGGTTACCCCGGCACCTCTCCTCTTCCCTCCCCCCCGCGCCACGGGCGCCCTCAACCCCTTCCCTCCTCTTCCCTTCCCTCCTCCCCAACACACACACACACAAGCTTCCTCCTCTCCCGCGCTCCTACCCCACCTCCCCTCCGCAACAGCTGAGCGAGGAGGAACGACGATGGGGGGGGGGGTATGCGGCAGAATGAGTATAGGGAAAGGGGGGAGAGCGGGCTCTTAAGGTGGGTCCGTGTCCTTCCATCGTGTGCCTACTCCCCTTCCCTCTCCCCTCTTCCGTTTTCTCAACCCCCCTCCCGTCCTCCCTACCCACAGTCTCTCACTCTCACTATCGAGGAGAAAAGAGGAGACCTGCCTCTCCTCCGCCTCCCCTCAACACCGCCCCCACCGCCGCAGATTCGTCCTTGTGCCCAGGGTTAGGTTCCGGTAGCGCTCGCGGTGCCGACGAGTGTGTGTAGGAAAAAGAAGTCTCCCGAGGAATGAGGAGGGAGGGGACGGGGCGAGAGGGAGGCGGCGGGTTTGGGAGGGGGGGAAGGAGAGGGTGGTGGGCGCGCGGAGTTAACTGAGGAGGCGGGAGGTGTGGGTGGGGAGCGCTCGAGACGAGGTGAATTCTTCCGACGCTCACGCAAGCGGATGAGAGGTTATGCTGGGCCACAAGAGTCCTCCGTGGACTACTATTTTTTTCTGGTCGTTCTGCTTCACACGAGACAACAATTCTCGCGTGCATTCTTTCTTTTTGGCGCGCGCAGCCCGTCCGCGAAGCTCCTCTAGGCTCTCCACACACGAGTGCTCACACACACGCACGACCGATGGCGTTGCTTGGGGAATGCCGCAAGGGGTAGGGAGGAAGGTCCGGGAGTAGGTGCAGTGGCCACCGGCAAACCACAAGGACGTCCAACGGGCTCTAATCCGGAAAGGGCCGGGACCATTGCGAGGTTTGCCGTGAGACGAAAGGAAAACCACGAAACCCACTGGGGCGCGTCAAAACACGGGCTGGTTTTACAGGTGGTTGAGTTTTTCGCCAGGCTAACTTAAGGTCACGAGTGAAAAGCGACGCCATGGTGGTTACGGAGGCTGAGATTTGAACATATATTTATGGATGTTAATAAGACGATGCTATTTTTTCCATAATGCACGCGGGTCATCTTTGTCGGAAGCTCAGAAATTGTCTAATCACACCTGATAACACTACGAATTGACAATTTAAAACCATCACTATTTTATTGAATTATCAAAATGAAAACACAAAGAACAAAATATAATATGAAAGTTAAGGCAATAGTGTTAAACAAGGGAGAAGGACAACAAACAAGGACCGCTAATCTGGGTTTTTTTGTCTTTGCGAAATAATTAATTAAACATTTTTTGCATAATTGCATCGGAATGAACTTTCGTCACTGCACTGACCTAAATACGTTAATATGGTCTATTTGAACGGTTTCTATCCTTATTAATGACGTGATAATATGGCCTTATAAAAATAGGGCTATATTCAGGCAATGGTCGGAAATTCGCATTGCACGGCGAAGTTCTGATACAATCACTGAATCGTACTTCAGGTTTATTACAAATCTCATGCGTAGCAATGGCAATTTCACCATATTTCATATTTATTCCAGACGTTTCAATCGCCACAAAGCCCAAAAGATCACCTATTCGATTCGTGCCTCCGGCATGAATGTCATGTTGCTGGGGAAATAGATTTGCGTGAGGAAGTTTTAATGACAGAAGATATCCGCCTTGCCGTAAGAATGTAGATTTTTACCATTATTTAAGGTGCTGTACTCCAAAATTACTATATAAATGAAATATTTGAAAATAAAATAAATTTTTAATGGCCATGTTGATTTCATAACCAATTTCCGTTATCATTTGACAAAATATGCTTTGTTATCTCATGCTGCAATGGACGATTTTCCCTGATTTTTATATACAAGGAATCTAAATGTGATCGACAGAAGATATTAAAGAAAGGAAAATGGGATAGGAATCTCTAATAATACTACAATTATGTGATAATACGACGAATTACATACATTACGTGATAAGCAATGTTAGCTATCAAATGTAATACTCAGTGACCAAGGCTTAGTTTATTCTATTTTCTGATTCGGAATTTCTATAATGGTTTCAAGGAAATATTAATGCAACAAAAACTCTTAATCATGAGAAAATCGGTAACTGAAACAGTGCCAGAGAAGGGTTTGCGAAATAATATTGAAAAATATATTTTAGCTCCTCTATTAATGTACATCTATTTTAAACAGCACCTTTTCGAGTGTCATAAAAAATTGAAAATTAACTATTAGTTAGAGATAAATTAAGAATAATATTTTTAATAAACATTTTTAACCATACGATATTTTTAAAAGCTTAAAAATGTGCTACCATTAAACAACCTCCATTCAAGTTATTTCATGTGCTTGAAGGTAGGTTTTGCACAGACCTTACGACTGTTTACTTTTATGCAACATAATAACTTCCTTTTTCCTTTGCGGCGCATTGTATTTTTCTTCATCTTTACATAACTTCTGCCGTCCTCTTCCTTCCTCTACCCCGCTTATCCAGCATTGTTCCTTTAATATTACCTCAAAAATTCAACACATGTAGTGGCTTTCAACATTTCCTCAACCCACTTTTATTGCCTTCATCGGATTTCCTTAATTACTTCCTCTCTTCGCACACCCTATTTAAAATCTCTGTTCGTCTTTCTCTTTGCCCAACTTAATTTCCCCTCTTGCAAATCCTCTTGGTTCAAAGACCATGTCTCACATCCATAAAGCACTACGTTTCATTTTAAAGTATTTTTTTCTTCTCATATCCATCCCGTCATCCATTCCCATTTAACTCAAAAATGCCTTTTACTTGCAAATTCTTCTTTTGCTAATTCAATTAGTCGCTCTTACGTTCTCAGTACTATGACTCTTCTCTTCTAAAATACTGCCGAAATATATGAATTACTCTACTTACTCTGTTTTATTTCCTCAAACTTAAATGTTTAAATTACCTTCCCTAGTTCTCGAGAATATTATAACGTTTGCTTTTTTTTGGTTAATCCTCATTTCATACTTGCTCATACTCGCTTTGTTCTTGTGAAGCACTCAATAATAAGTGCAATCCCTTGGCTGTTTGACTCACTATTGCTCGGTAAACCATTGTAAATATCTTAAAAATATGAACAAATAATGCGTAAGTTTACTTTCTAGCGTGCTGCTCACAAATAGTGTACACCGTTCTAACATTTTCGCAAATACTAGAAATATTGGCTAATGATAGAAATGAATGGACCCTACGTATTAACTTCAGAAGAGTTAACTTTGCTTGATATTTTCTATATAATCTTAAATATCGCGAAAAGAGTGCCAACCTCCATAAATCAAAACTTTAATAAATTAAGGTTACTGGGTAAGCTACATCAATGAAAAATATAATAAATTACATAAAATTTAAATGAACGAAGGTTGGTTGCCTAACGGTACATGAAAATAATCTTAAATCGCAAATGCGGGAATACTGCTCCAAGCGATAGCTAAACGAACTTTGAAGGCTCAACTGCTGGGTCGATTAAGGGCAAAAGAAGGGAAAGGGAAGCTTGAAAGTTCCAATGAGAAAATTCTGAAACTAATAGACTAGCGACGTCGGAAACCACCGAGCGAGCGGGCGGACGCGGCAGCCTTGGCGGTGTCTCTTCTGCCGGCAAAAGGGGAATCGGGGGAACGTGACCACTTCCACGTGCGGACCACGTAAAAAAAATTGAAATTATCGGGGGATATCGTAGATATATTCGTCCTCTTCGATTGTTTCCTCTGTGTGACGGTTTCCGCGGGGAGGGGAGGAGGAGAGCGTGAGGGACAGAAGGTGAAGCGAAATGGAAAACGGTGACCTCCCGAGGGCAACAGAAGTAAGGGAGAAAGGGTCGGTGGGTGAGAGGAAAAGGGCGAGCGGATGATCGACCTCGCCCGTTCAATGATGGTGGATCGAAAACAAAAAAAAATGGAAAAGAATGTAGCCCTTTGCACACTTTTCGAGTGGAGCACGAAGGTCGGGCCGGACGGTCGGCGTGGGTGGAGGCGAGGGCTTGAGCTCCCCAGGGCCCGCGCGGCCTTTCTTTTTGTAATCTCGAGGTTCGCTTTCGAGCGGGGGTGAAGTAGAAGAGGAAGGATTTGAGACAAAGAGGGTTTCGAGCGGTTGCGACAGTCTCCCCCCTTCACCTCCCCCCACGAAAAAAATAAGGAGGAAACAGATAAAATTTGCGGGCGGTTCGACGTCTCGAGTTAAACGACCGACGGCTAAATCTCGGGTTGGGCGTCGCCACCCGATCGTGGATGACCTTCTGGTCATTTATTGCTCATTCTGTTATACAAGAGGGAGGCGGAAATATGAATGGCGTGGGCTTTTGAGGTGACTCACGTCCTCACGCGTGGAGGAGGGTGGCGTTCGCCGGGGTCTCTTCACTTTTTAATGTCGACCGACGACTTGGTTCGAGGTTATTGTCAGAATTAACAGATCTGAAGAGAACTCGGACGTTTCTTTTCATTTCCTCACGCGGTGAAGGCCGGAAAAATTAAGAGATAAGTGCGATAATTTCACGTTCCGAGAATTTCGCGTCCGTCGAGTTAAATCGGGAACTCACCGCCACATGTTTATTTTTGCACCAATAAACCTTGAATGATCGGAATCCAAGAATCATGACCGAAAGAGCGTCAATGACAAAAAGGAAATAACGACATAAAAACCACCCTCTTTTATGACGGTTAATAAACGAGGGGCGGACGAAGGTACCAATGCCATGAGGCAATAAACATCAGAAGATTTACGGAATTTGAAGGTCTTAACTCAAAGATAGTGGTCCTCTATGAACTGGAGTCCAATTATATATTCATATCTTTCAGATATATAAAAAATCTCGTCCCGACGTTGAAATCATAAAATATTATTAGGATATATTGATTTCTTGTATTGAAATTCCGTTTATGAAGATCTCTGCAGTCCCAGGGCAAGTCTTCGGTTTTTTGCTGAACTTGAGATTTAAAGTACTGTTCACCATTTAGTTTAATTTAAAAAATAAAATCCGCATCACTAATTACCGAACAACGAGAGTCTTTGAATGAGATCTTGGTGATAAATATTTTATTGTAAAATGTGTATGCTGTGTCTCCAATAAATGCAGAAAACAATAAACACCGAAATTTATCTTTTTTTCCTTATGTAAATGCTACGTACTTTCGACTCATAATCTTAAATTAAAACTTTTTAAAATAGAGCCTGTGATTAATGAGTTGATTAGCTTTGGAAGTCTCATAACTTTGCGGAACTTTTTTATCGAGGTAAATATGGGAAGAAGTTATTCATTTTTCATTGATGCACTTAAAAAAAAAACGAGCTTGTTTCCAAGGTCAAAGCGCCCTTATAAAATTCATAAAACGTTTGAAATAGGGTGTAAGCTTGAAATAAATCTGTAAAAGGAAATTGAATTAATTTTTAATAGCGCCGTCGATATTGGTTTCAAAATTGATTAATGGCTAAAAATATTTTTTAAGAAAAGCCATCTGCTTTTTCTTTCTTTACATGATTTCTCAGAAGGATGATCCTTTCTCCAGCAATTTAAGATGTTAATTCACACTAATTTTCTCATTGTGTAATATGAGAGGTAATTTTTTAATCTAATGTTTTTCATTATCGTAACTCTCTGCGCATAGCCGGGATTCATGCATTTCCACCCACACATCATTTCAGGGGCTCCGGGATATTATATAGTTGCATAAAACCAGATTAAATTGAAACCGTGACAATTATTTCAGTTTAATAGTCCACACTATCCTTCTACCTCTTTTTTTAAGGGGATATTATGAAGGTTGAACGCAAGGCAGCCCGTTTTGTTAAAAACTGCTAAGATAAATCGAAAAGCGTCACAGAAATACTTGGGTTGGGAATCTTAAGGAGAAAGGCGATTCAAAGTTAGGCTAAACTTACTAAATACATTCAGTGCCGCATATTTCAGCGCTGAGGTCTCACAAATTCTTCGCTCTCCAGCATTGGTCACATTGATCATGGATGTAAAATTCGTGAAATAGATACTAGAACTAGCAGAATCAAAAACACCTTCCCACAGACAATACGGAATAGAAACTACTGGGTTATAGATAGCAAAAATTCCACTTACCACAACAGTGTCTTGGGAAAAATTAGTTTCACTCATATGCATGCACTTTCACTAATCTAGCGTGTTCTGTTATCAAAGCCCTTCCCCCATGACCGCATGGGACTGCCATTAGAGAATGTTGTGCTCGTTACAGTATTGTTTGCCCTGATTTGTTTGTTTTCATGTTTCTCCTTCCATCCCTCGTCTCTCTCTCTGTTGGGGGGTGCTTCCGCTGACTGCAGTGGTGTGTTGTATTCTTTACTTGTGCATTTTGGGGCTGGGACCATGATTTGCATGCCCATGTGATGGTGGAATTTCCCCTTCTTACTTTTCAATTCTAATTTGCACGGTATTGGATTATTTTTACTGCATTCTTAGGTTCTTGAGCATGTTAGTAGATAGTACATGTATTTGCATGCGTGTAAGTTAAAAAGGTTTTTGTATGAATTTATACGTCAAAATTGGTGCAGGTTTGCATGAATATGTTGGTTTTGCACGTGGTTTTATTCTCTTTCGCGGGTGGTGACCTAACACCCCCCCCCCGCCAAACGCCCCAGCGGCGGCTGGTGGGGTATTATGTAGATGTAGCCATGTTTACTGGAGAGAAATAGATTATTACAAAGACTGGAATATTTCATTTGATCTTATTAGATTCTCAGGGCCCTGTGTAATACTAATTTCCGAGTAGCATGAAAAGTGCACCGCCTCCGTCCGTGGGGGAGTTTAGCATCGCACTCTTGGTGCTCACCGTTAAGTTCGGGTCAATGCCTAAATAGCAACTCGCTAAAATTCACCTGCAGGGTGCCAAGCTCCAACTGAGAAAACATATTTTACTAAGAAAAAACAGAGAGTATGAAATATTTTTAATTTTCAGTATGATTTCCAAGAACGCGGCTTGCTTGAGAAAACTCGTACTTCTTACTCTAAAAAAAAACTCTTCACTACTTCCACAGTATTTGCACCATCTGATTATCGCTCAAATTTATCCTTCCGAAGTTAGCTTAAACCATCAGTTTCAAAGATTCTGCTGTCCGCATCCGCGTTTGAAAACGTTCGCGGTCGTTTATGACGAATGGTTCGCGGATGAAAAGATACAAGCTCCGCGAAATGCCTCCCCTATCAACAAGTAATGCCCAACCTCTTAGAAACCATAAAATGATTCGACTCCCAAATCCTTCGCCTCTTTATTGCTCACGGTCATTTAATAGCTACGTGCGTTATATACCATTACGCATCGTTATGCGGAATCAGATATGTTTAACGGCGTGCCTGGGGAAATTTAATGACAATATACGAACCCTCGGATAAACCCTTGCATTAAAAAAAAACTCCCACTCTTCCCAACATCTCCCCCATAATGCCGTCCGTATCCACGAGGAATGGACGTTAATCAGGTATTCTGAATCGGGCGAAAATTGCATATTACAGCGGTCTCGGGGGTTTCATTATGTCGTTCAGCTGGGCGTATCGTGAAACAGACGGATGCCTTCCTAGCTGCTTATACTATTTTCATTAGAGCACTTGGCCTTTCCCACATTTTCTTATTACGGTCAAAATTACAGGATAAGACATAGTAGGTAAGTAGTGGGGTTAAGGGATTTGGAGAGAGGAATAGGGTAAAATAATAAATCTCTTTCATTGCGCCATATGTGTTTGCGACCGATGAGAAAACGTATCCAAAGTTCAGGAAACAATTAAAATAAAATGGTTTTTATACAGCAGTTAAAAAGCATAGTGTATAATGGCGAGATCCCAGATTTCATGTAAAAGAAAAAGTCGGAAATTTTTGATCGGCAGCTTCTTTTACAAAATGTTCAGAAGTGGGTCGCTTCCAATTCTACACAATTTTATTTAGCCTTCTCAAGATAGACGTTGCGCCCCAATTTCCATAAATTTGGATCGCTGCCATTCAAACGGTCATAAATATTCCTGGATACATTCTCCACTCAATGCATTTTCTCATTTTCTAGAGTTTTGGTTGATGAAAACCAAGTTTCATTGCCATCGATCAACGACGGATGAATGATTTTTAGGACGGATGATAGTTCTCTCGTTTTTCTGTTCCAGGGATGCAAATCACAGTGCTCCAGATTTCTTCCAATCATCTACCACATTGTGAGATCAGAATTAGAATATGACCCAGAAAATGTCCGTAGTAATTTATCTGTTTCGGATTTAGATAGTTGGTCTTCTCTAAACGTCTCCGGCTTCTTCATCAAAAATCATAAAATAGTTTTATCCACCCAAAATTTTCAAACCTATAAAGCCATAATTTGGGCAGTAGTGGAAACATTAAAAGCCTCATTTTCACCCGAATGATATTAGCTCTACAGCCTTTTTGCAAATCAATGATGGTTATACAAGGTCAATGAGAGTATGGGTTGAAGGACGTATGAGTCAGGAGAGTATAGAAGAAGGGACTATATGGTCTCAATTTCGTCCAAATAAAGACCTCTATGTATCTATAATAAGCTTCGGTCCTGAGTTTCATCGCAAACGCTACCATAGGCAAGCCCTGCAGTTTTAACCAGATAGCATAATTTAAATTATTATTGCATTTTATTATTGTATTAAATATAGATTTAAAAAATGTATAACCATACTTTTGTTTTCTTTAGCTCTGTAATACTTTGCACACAATGCAAAATCATTCCAAAACCGAGGGGAGGGTTTTGCAATTATCCACGAACCCATGAATAATTTGCTGAGGAAAAGGTGTTCGCTGTGCTGGATAAATACTTACATTGGGGACAACATATTGAAATAATAAGCCCTAAATCGTTCAAAAAACTTAGGAAAACAAACCACTTAGGGAAAATACCTAAAGATATCGGAGAGCTGGCGCAAAATATGCTATTTCTTCCCATGTTAGAATTCGCCGCATGTTTGTGAGATATATAGTATATGAGAAACGATAAATTATGAAATCGGAAATTAATTCAAGAAATGTAGTCCGAATTTTTGAATGAGAAATTCTAAAGCAGGGAAGAAAAATTAATGAGCTGGGAAGTTTGTACAGGGAATATACCCGAGCGAACCGATGAAAGGAAATTAGTAGTAGAATACAAAAACCAAATCGAATTAGCAAATATGATCACAAATTTAAAATAATTGCACACGCAGAAACGCGAAAAAGCGCAATTTTCAATCTTAAACATGACCATAGGGGAATGGAATCAAAGGCACCAGAAAATGTATTAAACCCTTTGCCGAAAAGTAAAATCTAAAATCTAAGGAATCTAAAAAGAGACTTCGACAATATCCGTCGAAATGTATGATGTAAATTAGCTAGCTTAATTTTTATTCCCACTAATGTGAATTTATGTATGTGATTATGTGCTTTGGAAGGTGCCATTTAAACTATTATCACCACTCAGTTGCCAAATGTGACATTTTTATTTAGAAATAAAGAAATCAAAGTACATATTTTGAGAAAAAATATATATGTATATATATATATATATATGTATTTTTTTGCATATATATATATATATTGCATACACGTATATATATATATATATATATATATATATATATATATATACGTGTATGTATAGATAAATGGCCAATACGTTGTCTCAGAGGCAACTTTTTGAGGAAACGAGACGGTGGCCCCATAAATACGCTCCCTGTCACTGTCCCCCATTCACTCCCCCACTACCCCTCCCTCCCCCCCGAGGACGTTTGTGGGATCCTTGCGCGGTTGGATAGCCAGAGATGTTACGCACCACCAAACTGGATCGGTTAGCATTTTAAACGACTTATTTTATTTAAAAACTTTCACCAGAGGCGAAGGAGGATAATCTGTGAGAGACCGAAGGTGCTTACGATGAGGTTATGTCTTGGTGTTTTGAAGGCAGCGCCGAGTGAAGGGAAGAAAGAGGAAGGCCGAGCCAGGAAGTGAAGGGATTTTTATGCATGGACGCAAAACCGGAAGGATATTCAACGGCCTGACTCGCCTCACCTTAGCACTGATCTAATATCTTGTACTCTGATCTGCATGGGGACGACACTCGGGGAGAGATAGCGTTTGTCGGTGTGCGAGACGCTTTGAAAGCTGGGCTTGACATATAGGACGAGGTCAGGGCGGTTTTATTTATGCTCAGCTCAAAGTGTAACAGTACCCTGCGTCTCTCAATGCCAAGTTTGCTTTAATAGAATGGACAGCCTATGCTTCAATATGATTCAGTTTCCTTGTTAACGTGGGTAGTAACGGTCTGGAAACATCCCAAAAAAGATGTAGTTCACAGTGTGGAAATAAGGGGAAATTAATTAAATCACAATTATGGTGTAATGCATCAATCTATAATTATATAACAACCTGACTGCATAATATTTGTTGCTATGCGTACTGTGTACTCTACTGCAGGAACTAAACACCTGCGAGGGAACATGTTTCCGAAAAGTTTAAAATAAAATACGATGCACGAGTTTTATCATGCAAAATGTTCATAAAATGGGAAAAGCCTTTAATGGATATTCAAACGATGCTTGAATTTGATGTTAAAGACACGATACATGAATGAAGCGCCCAATGACAGAAAAATAATATTTTGTTCTTAAGCTAATAAGCTTGAAGTATAATTTCACAGTAACAGCGGAAAATTTTTATATCGCAATATAAAACGATATAAATTAGCAGTGTTTGAAAATTCAGATATGGAATAAAAATCACAGAAACTAAAAGCCTGTACAATAAATATATTGACTGATAAAAATGTATCTAAGTAACTATTTCGTAATAATTAATATGTATGTACGCTTTATACTGTTTGACTGATGGATCTTCGATTCATTCAGAATTCAAAACTATTCCCTCTGTGGCGTATAACACAGAAATAGATACTAGAGACTTGACATTAGCAAATCATATTGCATTAGAAACGTCGCTTATAAATTTTTAAATTTTGTGAAAGAGGCCTAGTGTTTTCAACATTTCATACGTCAGATGCTCTTTTACCACAGAATATATCTACTGGCAGATTGATGAGCCTGGAAATATGAGCGGTAGGTAGATATTTAACTTTATGAGACGATCATTTCCGCATTTACAGAAATGCACCCATTAGAAGTAGTCAACATATCAAAGAAGCCACCGAATGAATCAATTTTCTTACTTTTTCACTAATTCTTTCATAAAAAAACTATTGGCTTCATTTGCAATAGTTTTTACGATGCACTCTCACGACCTAATATTAGATGAACTAATCCATTTACAAAAACAACTCATCATTCCTTATGCGGCTTCAACATATCAATGCCATCATTAAGTGTGATATTTTAATATTGCAACTCTTGAGTGGAATAAAGAGCTTATTTGTGGAAATGGATACAAAGTTTAATCTACCTACTCGTACTGTTCGGAATTTCAACTAAGGAAGTAACGTGCAATTTTGCTTTCAAACCATATCTTAAAGTCAAATCTTCTTACGGCCTATCTTAAGTGAGGACTTCATATTGCGTAGCCCATTTAGAAAAAGTGCGTAGTGATACATTTTTGGAATAAGAAGAATCGTCTCTCGAGTGTCTACTGCCCCAGGAATAGCGAAATAGAAATTGTAGAATCCATTTAATTCTTAGGCGTTACCCTCACTCACGACCTCTCCTGGATGAAACATATACGAGGAATATATGGACGAGATGACAAGAAATTAGGATATATTGGAAGGGTTTTGGGGAAATGTGATGAAAAGGTTCAAGAAAAATGATATATATCGGTAGTTAGGCGTCATTTAGAATACGATGTCTGTCCAATAGTATATTGGATCCTCAGAAGTTGGATTGATTGCCGAATTGAATCGCGTGCAGCGTAGATGAGATAGGTTTGTAAAAAGTTGAAATGACAAACTGAGTGTGTCAGTGCAAGTGCAAATGTAAAACAGATTTAAGATTTCATTTTTCTCACGAACGACAAAGGATCAGAATACTGTCGTCCGACCGCGCTTAGAGAGAAAGGTATTTTTGGTCAAGAGTAACCTGACTCGTAATCACCCCCTGTCATGCACCCTAGTGGTGGCTTGCAGCATCCTATGCATATAAAGCAGCGTAAAAAACGCATGATTATGGAAATAGTTTTAGGTAAAATGCTATTTCAAGTTAATACTAAAACTGTCCTTATTCGAACCAAGGTAAGCTCTCTTAGTAATGATCTTGAAAAGTGACGCCAAAAAATATTTCATTCCCATTACATATTGTAGATTGCATATGCTGTCTGTAATACAAGCTATCCTCATGAAATAACGATAAGAAATAAATGCCCTTGATTACTTATTCGACCAAATAAATTTATCTCTTTAGCTACTGGAATTAATTACGTAAGAATTTAATTCATTCACATAATTTTAAAAGAAGCAAATTAGAAAAAGGGTCGGGGGAAAAATGACCACCGGTAGGCTAATGACATGAACAATTTTCTCAAAATACGGGGATGAAAAAATGAAACACACTCACACGAGCTGTCGGTTTGGCACAATATATTACTCAAAATATTGGCGCTCAAGCGTGTCGAGCATTACATCCCAGCGCGTGCGCGAGTTTTTTATTATTTTTAAACGGAACAAGACTCTCAAACACGTGCCAACTCGCTAGCGTAGCCGATCGGAAATGGGAAACTCCAGAGCGCCCGCGTTACGAGGTGGGGAAGACTCGGGAGCGCTGGCTGGCATGCGCGCGGGTCCCATACATGGGAAAAACCCAGATCGTCCGTGAGGGAAGGCGGATGCTGCAGGAGAGGAACGAGCTGAGACCAGCACTATACTCCCGCCTCTCCGCCTCGAGGCGGGAGGGCTGTGACCGACTAGGATTGGATGCACGGCCGGGCTGAGTGGGAACGAGGAGTGTTGGGCGTGGGAGGAGGACGTGGTGGTGGTCTACCCCCGTGATTAATGGCCCATTGTGGCACGACCGAAATTGGTCGCCGGCGGAGGTGTGGGACTGAGTCACACGGAATGGTGAGGAAGACCAAAGCAAGCGATAGCTTCTCAGGAGACGGACTCTCGCATTGGGCGATTCGGTGTCGACGCGTCCGCTCGGGTGGACCCGGGGGAGAAAGAAGACGCGTGGAAATATCGATGGGCCACGTCGTACCTGGGGCTGTGTTGAGCGTGGAGATGCCGTGAGACTCGTCAGGTCCGGAACGCGGGCGGGAGAACATAAATTCCCGTCCCTTTTTGGCACCGTGCGAGTCCACTTGAGGGGGCCGGGAGGGAGAACTGTATGCGAGCCTTCACGTTCACGGATGACCGAATCGGTCTGCGCTTGCGAAGGGCCCTCACGAGAACGCGTAATGGGATGTCTTCGCACCCTCGGGGTACGAGACCGAGGGAAGACGACGAGTAAAAGGAATGGAGACGCTGGAGAGGGGGATTTCTAAACAGTGTTCGGAGAAGGCATTCCTTCAAAACCGCGGAAAAACTCGGTGCAGTGAAGAGATAGATGTTTGCTATAAAAGTTAATCACAGCGCTCAACCACGCACGGCAAATACCACGGAAGTGCTCCCACGAGTTTCAAGTGATCACGACTATTTCGCAATTCCCTCAATCTTCACCTACACCATTTCTAATACCTGCACAGTCAAGGAGAATCGTAATTTATATTAATAGACTAATTGTCAGTGTAAACGAGAGTCAATTGAACTTTTTTTTAACTTTCAAAAATTCATTTACTAAAAATGAATTACGTATCTTAATATTCTGTTTGCGAAAATATTAAAATAATTTATCTCGTTGTTCTCAACTTTACCGATTGTACGGATGAAATAAAATTGAATAAATATCTTTTACCTACACCAAAATAAGTCTATCTATATGATTAAATAGGAGTTAAAATACCAACGCACATTTTATGATCCACTCGTACACCCTCCGGTATAATATAATCGTAGGAAATTAAAACGTATCATCTAAACAAAGACTCATTTCAGTCCATTTGAGAAAAATGTTAATACCGAGGAAGCAATAAATGCTAATAAATTTGTGAAATGACGATACATTTATAATCCCTATTTAAAATTTGCATGCAATAAACAGCAATGGCTAGTGAGTCAAATTGTGAATGTTCGTTATCAAGAATCAAAATACGCTTCAAAATTTCGGTCAGTGACATTCATTTTGAATTTCGAACTAATGGTTTTAAGAGATATTCGAAGACATTTCTAAAATGTGCGTGGGTTGAATGCGTCATCAAATTATAGCATTTCAAACTCACTGTTCCACTATTTAAAAACATAACCTCGTTTATATTTTTAAAAATTTTTAGATTATATATATCAAATTGCTCTCTCTCGAGGATTAGGGTGGGGTAGTCCTCCCATTCCATCCCACCTTGTGCAACACACACAGACCAATTTTTTGAGGAAGGAAAAATATTAACCTGAGATTTTTTAATCCCGTCAATAATAAGAGAGTAGAACTGAACCGCTCGCCATAATACATACAAGAAATATACTAATATCATTAGCCGTTGTTTAAGTACTTATGGTATCCTAGGACAAAATTTAAATATTTTTCAGGCGAAAGAAATATAATTTCCGGTGCCGTTAAGATGCGAGGGAACTTAAATGGAGTGTTTCGAAAGAATAAAACATTTGTAAGAAAAGTAATGTACGGTAAGAATTACACCTATTTCTAGAAGCTTTTAAGACTCGCAATCATGTCTCGTAAAGTTGATGAAAAATCGTTTATAATCACCGCTTCCTGGATATATAGAAGCCGATAAAAGGTTGGGAAGAAGGGAAGAAGACCGCTGAGGGAATGAGCGGTGAGAAAGCGAGAGCGTAGAGATCGTGCAAGCATGTCTCCGTAATTGGATGAGTACTAGTTTACTCCTTCCGTGAGGGAAAAGGTGAAGAAGGGAGAGAGAGAGAGAGGAACGGGAGGTGAGGCTCCACTATTGTCATGGCCATGAAATAAAAAAATAAAACCGCTCTCCACGCCGAGGCGACGCCGGATCTCGAGGAATGGAGAAGAGAGAGGTAGAGGATGCGTGCGAGAGAGAGAGAGAGAGTGGCAATATCGTAGTTCAAACGAATGGTGAGGAGACGGTCGTGGGAGGAAGTGGTTGAAATGAGCGGAAAATTCCTCAAAGTGGTGAGCTGGACTTGTATATATGTGTATCAGCGAGGGCATAATCACATCCGTGTTGTTGTTGTTTGTTGCTGCTGTCAGTGCGACCATTCCATTCTCCACCCCTCCCCTCCCCTCCCTCTCCCACTCCACTCCCATCACTCTCTTTCACACCGTGGCCTTTGCGTCGATGTGATGGAGGGTTGTGCCTTTCACTCACTTGATGATCCGAGTGAGATGCACTCATTGCGGAGATGATCCGGGCGTGGATCGAAATTGAGTCGCCAGCGTTTGCGTAACTTCTAGGGACGTGAGAGGAGAGGCCGGAAAAAATTTTTCGGGATCAGTGTGGCGTCCGGGCACGCTGGCTCGTACGATTTTGATTGATTGAAGTCGAGGGAACGATAGTGACGGGCAACTACAGCGTCGTCGATTTCGGCACGTATTGCGCCATGTGAAAATAATCAATGTGGAACAACAATCATAATTACTTCCATTTTTTTTTCATCCAAACTACACCTTTGAAGATTAACGTTGCGTCATTCGCAAATAAAAATGCAAAACTCCAGTTATTAGATATAAATATGAGCTAGTTGTACATATTGAAGTGCTAGATTTGTAAAACATTGTTATGATAAACTGGGCACTGCATCAAAATTACAAGAGGAGCTAGATTGGGAATCATCCACGGAACGAAGGTTAAAGTACAGATTAAGTCTCTTGTATAAATTGAAAGGATGTTTCTTTAGGGATGATGTTGATAACATCAATTTCAAAACTGATAAAATTAGCCCAGCCGAGTTACGGTGGGGGAGACCATGTAAATAAATTTAGAGAGATTAAGTGTAGAACAGCTAGATTTAGGATGTCATTTTTTCCACGGACGATAAGGGATTAGAATTACTTCAATCAACCACGCCAGAGGGGCAATGTATTTTGTGTGGATCGTAACCTCGTTTCACGCCCTTCACATACCCTCGGGGTATCTTTCAGGGTACCATATATACATTTATGTTCAAGTATGCATGTGTGTTTGTATCTTAAGCCAACTCAAATAAGTCAGAGAACAAAAACGTTCTTAATATTACAACTTCTCTCACTACTCACCAACTAGTCTGAAAATTTTCATCGATGATTCTTTACTTAAATTGATAAGTGCCCATTTATTGTACAATACATAAAAGGGGAAAATTCATAATGCAATAAATAACTTACGCATCTGCGAGTTTTTTTCATTGTAAGAAGGTGAACATTTACGTCTTAGGTGGTATCTAAAAGTTTGGAGGAACTTGGTAAACAGCCTGGGCGTTTTCCAGGCCTATTTCTCCCAGGAGCCTGTTAATTAGCACCTCACCCGATAATGTAATATGCCATATTTGTGGGACTTAAGAAAATTAATTGTCTACTTTAGTGTAAATTAGTAGGTTTGTGTAAGAATATTGCAAGTATGCCATTTAGGTTTTATTTTTCACCATGCACTTCCAACTAATGCAGTTCTTTCCTTACTTACTATATATACTATATGCACGAAATAACATGCAACAATGAAATATTCGGCACCGATAACACATGAGATAGTAACTCGGAATATGCAATAATTCATGGCAAACTCGGAAAATAGCTAAGGACATATATTTGCGAACAGATTCTTTTTAAAAAGTATTTTATGATTACGAACTTCTCAGAATTGCATTGAATTGAATAATATTTAATGTACTAAATATTGAGCCTTACAGGGATAAATTACTGAACGTAAACTCCTTCCTCTGGAATATCTGAACTCTCTAAATATTAGTGTTATATCTCGTTTCTGAAACCAGAGTTTTGAATTTAAAAGTATTATTCAATAAATTTAATATCAATCTAATGAAATACAGATAGTTTAAATTGGCATTATTCCTTAACTTATTCGTACTAGTTTGTCCTTGACTGAGAGCTCATTCTATTATTCTCGCTATCCAGACAAGTCTAGTCACAACAAAATAAGTTTGTGTTTATTCCATCATACGAATGAGTGACACGCGAAAGGGTCAATAGTTTTATTTTTCATTCATAAGTATCGCCCGCCAGCTGAATCCGCCGTTTTTTGAAGTAGAATATGTTTAAGAGCATTTAAATGCTGAAAAATTAAAGAGATGGTTACAGCCGTCGTAGCATACAGACAATAGGTTCAAGTACTTCAAAAGTTTATGGCGTGGTCATAAACTTATCATCTTAACTTTGCTGACGACACCTTTGTGGCCTCCTCCACGGACTTCCCCGCAGAGACTGTTTTCTCCAATTCACACTCTCCAAAATCTCTCCCGAGCCCCTCTCCACCTAAACCCCTCCAGCTGGTCCCCATCCCTCCCCTCCCATTCCTCCATCACCCCCGTCGCTTATCCTGCGAGCCAACCCCGCAAACCTCCCCTCCTCCCAGCCCATCATCCGCCTCCGCATCACCCACCGAACTCCTCCAGCCGTCCTGGCATTAGCCTGACCTTTGCCTTCGCGGATGTCCTCCAGGGAGTGGATTGTATTTCGTGGAAGCAGCCCGAGGGGGCGGTGGGTGCCCTCGGTGTCTCCGTTGAGCATGCAGACACTGGATCGGCCAAGCCGCGCCGTCGGTGGGGTAACGACTAGAACGCGTGCCCACCCCCCCCTTTCCCCTTGCGGAGGGTGAAAGAGGGGGTGGGTGGGAGAGGCGAGGAGGTGTGGACTGTGGGTCCCGAATTCGGCGTTTCGACACGCAGGAACCAGCAGATGAGCGCTCCGTCTTGGGAAAGGAGCCGTCACTCAGCGGCGAAATTAACATTGCATGGATTTTGCCATTCCCGGACCGTTGTTTTCGCCGCTAAACGCTGCGCAACCCACCGTGAGAAACGCTGGAGGAAATTTCGCACGACCCCTCGCATGTAGACCCCGTGTTGATCCGTTGAATTCGGGTTATTAAAAACCATATACTGTTTCTTGTAATTACCGCGCTTTCTAAATTACTATTTTGTGGTTTCTAGAAGCAATAAAGAAGAAGCTAGGATGAAATCTTTTAAAGAAATAGCCAAAAAAAATACAAAGGTAAATGGTGCAATCGCCTACGACCAACACTCAAATAGCGTTCATTTGGAGAAATCCTTCTCCATAGAATGAAATAGAGCTATTGCAGCATCACGCGACATCCATTATTTATAGCAAACGCAACATGGTAGTAATAATTTCCTAACTCCTGCTCTAAATAAGCTGGAGGATGCTAAATGTTAGGAGAGGATGATGAAGGCTCGAGGCAAGTAGATATCCATCATCACAGTTGGGCAGTAGGGAAACTCTTGGAGGATAATGAAAGGTCGTGATAATAATACTTCGAAAAGAATAAGTTTCACCTACAGTTTTGTGAATACACTTGGCATTAAAAAGAATAAAGAATGGAATGGACTGAAATGAAAGATGAAAAAACGGAATTAGGTTAAACGGTAGCGAGAGGGACAAATAAATGAACTGAAGAAGAAAGCTTGCAAAATATTCATAGTATGTTGCCATAATTTAGTTTCATTAATAACTACAGTTTACGATATTTAAAAATATACTTACTTAGGTCATCTGTTAAATTGTATGGCAAACAATAATTTAATTTAACCTATTTTACCACTGCTCATTGTAAAAGCTGCAATAAACCAAGATAGATAACCACACCTCAAATTAATAACCTCTGATGAAGAATAAATACGTAGTTTCAAGCTTAATTGAAATTTTCTACCATTTACGTATATTTAATAAACTTATTTATGACCATTTATTTTTTTGATGCACTCCATTATCATTAGATGTTGGGGCTGTAGCCAAAGACGATATAATACATCAGAATCAGGACGGTAAAAACTCGATAACTAGTGTCAAATGTCAATTATTTGGACGTATTATGGTAATATTAAAACCACTGACAATTCTTCCAAGGAGATACTTATTCCTGTAAATTTTAATTTAAAAGGAGAAATAAATTAAAATTTAAACAGGATAATGATGGGGAGATGGAGTTTGTTTAATATTCCTCTTGCCTCGTTTGTTAATACTGTCGTACAGTCTCACTACCAAAACTTAGAATGTGAGGGTGATTCATACGGCATTATGCATACGTCTCCGTGTGCCGTGGAAAGGGTACTGTGACACTTGAATAATGACAGGGATAACCCGAAGAGCGTGTTGCTTCGCGGATTTCATCACGCACGTGTCCGTCACTCTTCCACGTGCTGCCGAGGAGTTCTCTGATTTGGCGCGGTTGGGTAAATCGTGGGCGGCAGATGACAATGCCTTCAGATGAAGGTTTGCCAATGGTCCAGGGCTTGGTTTATCTGATTAGCTGTTCACTAAGGATGGAAGTCTTAGACGAAGCAAAAGTCAATGCTGGGTTTGTAGGTGAATCATCATCCTCCTCACTGTTGGAGCAGAATGGAGAAGTGATCGACGATTGGGAAACGCAACGGAGCCTCTACTTTGAACCTCAAACAAAAGCTATGACGATATTATGATGAAGCTTTATTATTTTTCTGACAAAAAAACCAAGCTCACGACCTGTAAACCTGTTGAAACCCAATCCAATAAATTTCACCGATGAGATATCGTGGAAATATGACCTTTCTCAAAATAGAACAGTGAGATGGGAACAAAAATTGGGAAATTCCTTTAAAAACTTCTGATGATCAACAACGCCTCGAGAAAGAGAGAGATGCTGCTGCGACGCTTTGGCAGACATTATTTTCTGGGTGAGAAAATAGTCTTAGATGCTTCTGCGAACTAATAAAATTCATATTGGTGTCAGTATTTCGATATGCCCAACCGTTCGTTGGTTTGCGTCTTACATCCAAGGGAACCGAAAGAGATTAAATTGGGATGGCATTCGGCTGAACGGAGGAACTTAAGAAAAAAATTTCTATCCCTTAAAGTGCACGAGAGTATTTTATTCTCTCGAATATATAAGTGAAAATAGTCATTGAAATTCAATCATGATTGTACTCACCAGAGGACCCTTTTCATTCCATAACATACTCCAGATGAAGTTACGGCAAAATAATTAAATTCACAAACCACATTCCCCCCGTTAGCCACGAACCATCCAATATAAATTAGCAGATTCGAATGCATGTATTCTACGCAGAGTTGATGTTTATTTAATTTTTTTAAATCAAAGAAAAAGTTCCTTTTCAGATAGTAGGTGCCTCACTCAGGGCTGAAGCCAAAAGCAGAGTGAAAGTCAAACAAATAAAAGTCAAAATGTGGATACTTTTTATCCAGTTCTTAAATAATCTTGAGAAATCTACACCTCATCACGTTTCGAGTATGGAAAATAGGTTCATGATAAGAGAAGGGGGAACATGTCTAAAAATGTGTGAAACTTGACCAATAAGTGCTTTCAAGGAGAATGTACCTACATACTACTACCCAGTCTATCGACCTGGGTTTTGCTAAAACCACCAACCAGAAAAGATTTGGGTGGTGGAAAAAATACCGGAGAGGTTTAACGATTCCTTGGAAGTGGTGGAATTATGGAAATGCTAAATACTGCAAGTTTTTGTGAACGTAGAGGCTTTAACGGGTGGCAAAAATTACTCTCTACAAAGAGCGCAAAACATCATTGCAGACCCCAAGACTTTCGTATTTCTATGACATACATAGACCCCATAAAAATCACAGTTTGTAGGCCCAATAATATTCTTGTAGGTAAACTACCAGTCAATATAGTTTTTGGATGGACAAGACTAAAAAATAATTATCTTCTCTATCCTGGCAAAACACAACCCAACATCCTTCTCTACAACATGCCTCTCTACTTCCCTCCTCCCTTCATTACGTCCAATATCCCCATACTATATCTGCCCCATCCTCGTTTACCTAACATTCTCCCCTCTATCACAGCCTTCAAACAGCCTATTGCCGATCAATACGCCCTTCATCCATTTTTTCTGCCTCCCTATGATTTCTCCCAACAAACCCCTCTCCTCGCCCGCCATACCTAGCACTTCCTGAATTGATTTCCTTTCTCTCCTTTTAACCTTCTCCACAATTACATTTCAAAAGCCTTACGTATTACATATACGCCTTTCATCATGCTTCAATGACCATATTTCCGCGCCGTGTATAACTACGCTTCATATCAAAGTTTTAACAAGGCTTTTCTAAAGCCCTCACTCAACGTCCCTGCCCCAATAATATTATTAAGTACATACACACTCACATATATATACATATGTATATATGTATATATATGTATGTATATATATATATCTATATATAATATATATATACTCATTTATATAGAAACAGATATAAGGAAAAGGGATAGGAACACACATCTCCTCCTTGGTCAGCCGAGGAGAAAGGTCGTGTTCACCGCTCCTCCCGTAGTGAAAGCATCCGTACGTGGGACCCAGAGCGAGGTGCAATGGGTAAGGGAAGCGCTGTTGAAGTTAAATGCATAGTGTGCAGTAAAAAACTGAAAAATGGAGTCCAGTGCCAAGCATGCAGCTGCTGGTACCATTTTAAATGTACTAAATCCAAGCTGGAGGATTGTGTAAAAGAGGAATGGAAGTGCTGTGATTGCGACATTCAGAGGGGCCGGAGACTCTTGAAGGAGAGGGAAATCACCATTGCTGAGCTGCGGGCCGAGTTGGAGGAATCGAATAAGAGAATTAAATCTCTTACTGCCGAAAATGAGAGGTTACGAGCCGCCGCGGCGGAGTGGAGATCGCCGCGTACGAAGAGTGGAAGCAAGCGAGAAAGGAGAGACGGCGGAGGGGCCAACGGCGGAGCGAAGGAGGCGGCCAGCCCGGCGAATGGCGGACGTTCGGGAGCACCCCAGGCGATGATAATCGGGGATTCCCTTATACGTTTTGCCGGAGACCATTGCAGAAGGAAGGGAGCCTCCGTTCAGTGTTTTCCGGGTATTGGAACGGAACAATTGGAGAGGCAAATCGATAACATGAGTAGTCGTGGAGAAGAAAAAGTAGTGATTTTACATGTTGGATCCAAAGACATCAAAAGTGCCAAATCTGATGACCACGTAACCGATTATATATGGGACCTGTGTACCGCTGCCAAATCAAAGTTTAGTAATGCAAAAATTGTAGTGACAGGTATTATTCAAAGAAGAGACGTGAACTACAAAAGAATCAGATACGTAAATGAAGGCATAGAATGGGTGTGTGACAAAATGGGGGTTACCTTCATTGATCCTAATTGTCGAATAAGTGACTATCACCTGGGACGGGATGGTATTCAGTTGAATAGAAAAGGATCATTTTTATTCGCGGAATTGTTAAACGAAGTTGTAGAGAAGATCACCAAACGGGGAAACTACTAAAGGAAACCAGAGATGTTCACCGGACCTGCAAAGAGAGCGGAGTTGAGCAAAATGCCGATCCAGGAAGTGACATACCAGGCAGTAATGGGTTCATGCAAGGTAAGGGCTTAAAAGTTCTTCAGGTCAACTGTCGCAGCATAATCAATAAGCGGGATGATTTTCAGACCTTGGTTGAGGTCAGCGAGGCTGACATTGTAATAGGAACGGAATCTTGGTTGAGTAGTGACGTCTTCTCGAATGAAATCTTTCCGAAAGGCTTTACAATATACCGCCGAGACCGAGATACGAGAGGAGGGGGTGTTTTTATCTGCGTTAAGGAAGGCCTTCGTAATGTACTAGAATGGTCCGATAAGGACCATGAAATGATCTGCGTAAAATTATTAAGCGAGAATAACAAAAACTTCTTAAACATCATTGCCGTTTATAGAAAACCCACCGATGGCCTCCAGGTAATAGAGGCCCTTGCCGCCTCGTGCGCGGAAAACCCAGGTAGTCGAACCCTAATAGCGGGGGACCTTAACCTCCCCAACGTTCATTGGAGTGGCCCCACGGCAAGAGGTGGCAAAGCCCAAGAGCTCGCTAATCGTCTCATTCAAAGAGAGGGTTTTACCCAAGTTGTAAACAAGCCCACAAGGGAGGGGAACATCCTTGATGTGTTTCTAGCTAGACCATACAATATGTTCTCGGAAGGAGAGGTAATTCCTGGTATAAGCGACCACTCAGCGGTATGTATCAATATTCAATGGGAATTCCGGGTACCCGAGAATAGGGTAGTAAGAAATTCGGTGTGGAGATACAGCAAAGGAGATAGCAATGGGTTTCGTACCTTGTTGAAGGAACGTTTTCAGGACTGGGCTTGTACAGGGGGAACTGTAAACGACATCTGGAACAGTTTCAAAGACATTGTCAACGAAGGGCTGGAAAAATTCGTTCCAAAAATGACGCTCAAAAGTAACACCGACCCCGAGTACTATAACTGCGCAATAAAAAAACTAAAGAGAAAGGCTAGGAGGAGTCACTTTATGATCAAGTATGGGAACCCATATCTGTGCAAATATAAATCGATAGTAAAAGAACTGAATAGGGAAAAGAGGGTAGCAAAAGAAGAATACTTAGTGAACATTCTCACTAAAAACGATACAAATAAATTTTACAAATACTTAAGAAGACGAAAAAATAGCCAGGTGAAGGTAGGCGTGATCCAAACCCAAGGGGGCGACATTATAACAGATGATGAAGGGAAAGCAAATGAGCTCAACAAGTGGTATGGAAGTGTGTTTAGCAAGGATTTCAGTGGAAACCTCCCCCCACGTGTTTTTCATGTTTGTGAAGGGGAGAACGTATTATGTCCGGGTGAACTAGTCATCACACCTTCAAAGAGTAATATTGTTATTCCTAAGTATATGAAGATCTGTGACCGCGAAGTTATGGACAAAGTAAAAAAGCTTAAAGTCAACAAATCGATTGGCCCTGACAACATCTCTGGAGACGCACTCAAATTAGGGTCAGAGGCAATGATACCGTATCTGCGCACCATTTTTAACATTACGTTAAATAATCATCAAATCCCCGATGATTGGAGGAAGGCTTATGTAATACCAATTTTTAAGGGTGGGACCAATAGCAGTGTAGAGAACTATCGCCCGATTAGCCTAACGTCTGTAACCTGTAAACTAATGGAGAAGAAGGTCGCAAAATATCTACGTGACTTCTGGGAGGATAAGGACTGGCTATTTAAATACCAACATGGCTTTCGCAAAGGGTACTCATGCGAAACCCAACTACTTGGACTCTGCCAGGAAATATCAGACTGCTTAGACAAAGGTAAAGAAATAGATGCAGTTATACTCGACTTCTCAAAAGCCTTCGACAGGGTTCCCCATGACAGATTGTTAGATAAAATTGGAAAACTAAATATTGATAAAAGAGTACTACTATGGACGAAGGCCTTCCTACAAGATAGAACCCAGCAGGTTCGTGTTGGGCACAAAATCTCAGAAGAAACCCGCGTCACATCCGGAGTACCTCAGGGTAGCGTGCTTGGTCCTCCTCTGTTTCTTTGTTACGTGAATGACCTTGCGGAATGTGTCAATTCCAAAATACGATTGTTCGCTGATGACTGTATACTCTATAGGGAAATCAGCAGCAGCAGTGATCGCGACGTTCTGCAGGGTGACATAGATAACGTGGCTAATTGGATCAAAATCAACAAAATGGAGATAAACATTGCAAAAACTATCCACATCTCATTCTCCAAAAGGAAGGCAGGTGAGGGAAGGGTATATAAAATAATGGGAGAAACGATTGTAACAAAAGATAATTGTAAATATCTAGGGGTACACCTAAGTAAAGACTTAGGGTGGGGACTTCACACAGATTATGTGGTAGGCAAGGCCTTTAAATCGCTCCACTGGGTCATGCGGAGCCTCAAAGGAAGCACTAAATCAACTAAAGAATTGGCCTACAAAACAATTGTAAGGCCTATTGTCGAATATGCGACCACAGTATGGGATCCCTTTGAAATAGGGCATGTGAAAAAATTAGAAGCAGTGCAAAGGAAGGCTGCCAGGTACGTTTTAGGGCGACATAGGCAGACCGACAGTGTAAGTGACATGCTAGGCTCACTAGGATGGGGGTCACTAAAGAACAGACGGAAGCTGAATAGACTGTGTGCCATTTTTAAAATATTGAAAGCTGACGGAGGCTGGAAAGAACTGAACGAGAGTGTAAATAAGCCATGTTATCTCGGCAGGAATGATCACCCGCTTAAAATCAAATACATGCCCCAAAGGACAAACACCGCCAAGTTTTCGTTCCTAAATATGGGAATCAAAGAGTGGAACCAGCTGCCTGATGAACTCTTTAAGCCCTTACCCAAAAGCATTAAATCATTTAGGCGTGAATGCAAAAGGTATACATGATGGGATTGTTAATGACACTATTTAATGGCGACTATTTAATGACACTGTGATATGTTTTAAGAATGACTACTGTTTGTTATATCATGTCATTGCCACCCGGCTTATCGCCTAACAGCAATGTATCCCAAATAAATAAAAAAACATAAAGGACGAACACAGGAGAGGTGGGGAAGGCGGAATCAAGCAGATCACGAGAGTAAAAATATTTCCTAGACCGGGATTTGAACTCCGAATATATATATATATATATATATATATATATATATATATATATATATATATATATATATATATATATATATATATATATATATATATAGCTGATAAATGAGGAATGGAAATTCCTTGAGAATCATTTCTCTATTTTATTGATTTTCTCTACCGGCAACGCACAATGTGTGATAACAGCATAACATTGAAAAACACCCATTAAAAAGTTTTTCTTCGATTGAATTTACATATTTAGAAAAAGAATTTTCTTGACTCATTTTCATTAATTTGAATTTTAAACACTCACTCCAACATTAACCTTAGCCATTGGTGAGAAGGACACTGTAATTCCAAAGTTCTTTTAATTCACCCTCATCCCCTGAAAAAACAATTTGTATTGTGTGATCTCCGAAATGAAATAAGACGAAAATAACTACATTTACTTTAATAAAATTATAGAAATATTCTGGCTTATCGTTGGAAGCAGCTTCTGTTGGTTTGCTTGACATGAATGAGTTCACTATTTAGAGTCGTTCAAGGAAACTGTCGCAACAAATTGACTGCGTTTGAAGGTCTGTTACCATTAATATTCAACGCCTTTGAATAACCTCCGCGTTGAGTTTTCTGCCCAAATCTTTAACTTTTAGGCATGTGTCTTTATATTTTTTCTGCGGGTTTTCGCGTTCTCTACAAATCTCAAATGACGATCCAAAACGCCGCTGTATAATTCCCATCCGTGCCACTTATTTAACAAAATAATCCCTTGAATGAAAATCTGCATATGAGTTTCCTTTAATAAGAAACGAAACAATTGTTTACACGGTTTTGTGGTTCATCAATATTATATGCACTGGAAATAAATCCAGACAATCCAGAAAAAGCGGTACTACTTTTTCTTCTGAGGAAGACAAGAGCTAAATTCCGTCGAAATTATTAAGAAATAACGTGTGAATGGTCTTTTTACATGTTCTTATCTTGTTTGTTGTTGTCTAAGTTTTTTATTGTGTGTGAGTGTGTGTGTGTGTGTGTGTGTGTTAAGTAAAAAGTCCGACAGCAAAGGTAAATGGAATCTTGAGGATTGCAGTTTTACCGATTCCAAAACTTTCTATTGGAGTCCATCACCAGCCAACATCGCCTGGTTTGTAGATACGTGATCCACGAACCTGTAATTCTGGTTTAAAAGACGAAGAGGGAGAAAAACGTTCTTTTGGGTTCCTACCCCTGTAATTTCTGCTCGCATTCAGCTAACCACCGCAGGAGTCTCGCTTTAAAGACTAAAAACTGAAAATATAAACATATCATTATGTGTCTGTATCATTTTAGCGTAGCAGATAGCGTGAGTCTGCTTTTGATATGGTAACATCTTTTTCACTTGGCATTGGATGACCTTTAACCTGAAAATCTTTTAACCCGAACTTAAAATTAAGTCATATTATTTCATGCTCTCATAAAGCTTATTTGAGAGTTTATTTTTATTTAAATGAGCAATATAAAATGTCAAGGTTCTTCAAGTTTATTTTAAAAATGATTATTGATTTAAGTTTATTCTATACTAACTCAGCTATTTAATTTCCTCCTTTAAAGCTACATGTATTTGTTATGTATGTTAGAGTGAACAATGGAATGAGGTTCAAATAAAATTATCAAAACAAATAGTTTAACAGCAATTTGAATGATATATTACGACTGGCATGATTCGTTTTATCATTGTCGCACCAATTTCCATCAAATCTGATATTTCGTCTGCGATTACAAAGAACATCAGTCTTACGAACGTTTAATGGGACGATTAGGACAATGATAAATGTGCCCTTGTAACGTCAGTTTTGTTAGAAATCAGAGAAGACTTTACTTTTCACATTATGTCTACTCTTTTGACCAGATAATAAAGGTGGGTATCCATTAGGCCTCTGAAAATAGTTCTATCGAGGAAGAAATATTCCAACATTATGATTAAATTTCCTTTTTTTCACGTACGGTATCACTCCAAGGAATAATAATTGAAATGTAAAATCTCTTTCCAACTTATAGCATATTTATTGCCGTTTTATGGGTAATCCCATTCTGTTTCATAAGATGATTGTTACATAAGATTACTGATTCACTTTTTTAAGAAGAGAAATTATCACAGGATACTATTAAGAGTGACCATAACGAATTAAATACAAATAAGACATTTCCACTTCATCCATGCAGTTTTATTCACGTCATTCGATTTACATTCTTTTGATGAAATAATATTTTTCGAATGTATCTACCAAAATATTCAAGTATTTTCGAAGATGCTCTTCTTCTTCTAGCGTAAGGAAACAGAACGTGAAAACCTTTCAATTTTTGATTTTTCTCTGGAAGAACTATAAAAACATGTATGCTCATGTATCATCTTGTAATTAGTAGCATTAAGTATTTTCCGAGTTCCTATATATACAGTTGATAAAGTAAGTTCAAAGTTATACGAATTAAGTGTCGCATGAATTCTAAGAAATTGTACAAGAAGAAAACGATGATCGTAACACCGAGTAATGGTCTCAGTTTTATATGTACCTCCATTTGGCAGTCATCATCATCAGTATTTCAATCCCAGGACTGGTTCACTACAGCCCTCTATTCTACTCTATTGAATGTCTATTCCCTCAATCTATGATACCTTCTCTGTTTTACGACCTTCTTAGTTTGTCCATTGAACACGTCTTTTGGTTTTCCTCGAGGATACTTCATCTACATCTACATCTACATCTACATAATACCCCGCAAGCCGCCGCAAGGGCGTGTGGCGGGGGGTGTTAGGTCACCAACCGTAAAAAAGAAAAATTCCACATGCAAAAAAACAACACGGGAAATTACACCCACAGCAGCGCACACACTCATGCAAAAATCCCTTCATCCAATACTCATGCAAACACATATACCGCAAAACAACTAAAAACTGCACCCCATGATGCAGCACGAAAGACATCCTACAACACGGAAGCCAGGACACAACAAGCAAGAAATTGAAACATCACTACCACATGAAAATGCACCACGAAACACTCTACCCCCAAAGAGTCTCTAAATGGCAGGGAATGCGACCCAACGTTGCAGGTAGCAGGAATTTGCCCCCGCGGAGAGGGACGAGGGATTGAAAGGGAAACTTAAAAACAGATGAACAGAACATGAATGAAGTCATTCGGAAAGAATGGGTTATTATAGCAAAACACATAAGGTTAGTGGAAGAGCATGCATTTAAATACAACTAATTATTTTTTAGACGCTGAGGGTGGCAAGTGGAATTTTTGCTATCTATAACCCGGCAGTTGCTATCCCGTATTGTCCGTGGGAAGAAGGAGTCCTTGAGTCGGCTAGTTCTGGCATCTATTTCCCGAATTTTATATGCATGATCCAAGCGACTAATGTATGTAGGAGTACGAATAATTTGCGAGACCTCGGTGCTGAAACATGCGGATCTAAATTTATTTAATAATTTCAATCTTGCATTGAATCGTCTCTCAGCCAATGATTACTTCCCTTCTACTGTATTCCTAAACAATCCATTGTGCCTCAATGTGTGTCCAATCCATCTATTTCTTCTTTGCCGTAGAGTTCTCCATGTGGTCCTATCCTCTTCTGCTCTTCTATATAGTATACTTCCTCTTTCCTTATTTTGTCTGCTCATTTAATCTTTATCATTCTCTTTCGGCACCATGTTTCAAAGGCTTCTATTCTTTGCTGGTCCACTTCTCCTATATTCCAAGTCTCAGAACCACAGAGCGCCATGCTACACACGAAAGTCTTGAGGAATTACTTCCTTGTTTTCAGCCTTACGTTCTTTGATCATAGTAATTCCTTCTTCTCCATGAGTGCGTTCTTAGCTTGGGCTATTCTTCGCTTGATGTCTGTCGAACTCCTTCCATCCCATGTTATGCTACTACCCAGGTAGATGAAGGATTCCACTTGCTCTAGTTTCACCCCTCGAATTGTGATATCTGCATTCAGCTTCTCCCGTCCACACCCAAGGATTCTAGTTTTCTTCTGGTTGATGCCCATATTATATTCCCCCAGTACTTGGTTCATTGCATTTAGAGTTCCTCTCAGGTCCTCTCGCGTTCCGACCACTACTGCGATGTCATCTCCAGAGACTTAGTTAAACTTTACACAAATTACTTCAACCTTGACTAGACGAATGAACACAACCAATTCCAGATTATCTTTACCTTTATTATATTTGCCAAGATAGGAACACCAACAGAGTTTTCAAAATACTTATAAATAAGTGCAATAGGCCATCTATTTTTTGTTTCCCACTCATCCTCAAAGTAAGCGGTTGAGGTTGAGTTGGTCATTAGTTCCTAATGAGGGCAGGAGAAAAATTTAGAAATTTTCATTTCCGCAGAGAGATGGAAAGGGCTAATAGAGGAACTGTATGGTAAATATATTAGAACAGGCAGTTTAAACATTCATTTAAAAACATAATACAACGCAGATTAGGATGCCTTAGGTTTAAGTTTATTTGATGGCTAGATAAAAATGGCAATTAAGAGAATGGAAATCAAAGAAGGCCGTGAGATTAGACAACATTCCCGCGGAACTATCGAAGGTTTAGGAAAAGCTGGGTGAAAGAGTTTTGATGTGATAATTTGTGGCATTTATGTTGGAGGAATTGGACTGAAAGTTTTATCAGATCCCTGCTAGTTCCTACTATAAATAATGGAAAAACATCGCGTGGAGAACTACGGAACAATAAACTTCATTTCGCATGGGGCTAAAGTAATGTCCAATTATTGCTTAGATGATGATCAGTTTGGGTTCAAGAAGAGTTAAGGTACGTACGATGCCATAGCAATAATGTAGATATTTTTTTAGAGGAACATGGAATAAAATTAGTTTGCATTTGTCGTTTCCTATATTTCGCAAAGGCGTTCGATAGTATGAATTGGGGAAAAAGAATTAATCCATTGCAAAAAATAGGAGTAGATTGGTGAGATAGAAGACTTATCCGCAACCTGTACATTTATCAGACAGCTCAGGTATGAGAGGGTAATGGAGAGTCCGGATGGACAGCGTTGGGAAGAAGAGTACGGCAGGGATGTTGATATCATCTGTGCTTTTCAACGTATATGTGGATGTTAAATAGGCATGGAAAGAGGTTTACAAGAGATATTAACAAAAACATATATAAATATAGAAATATATATACATGTATATATATATGTGTGTGTATGTATATATATATATATATATATATATATATATATATATATATGCATACACACACACACGCACGCATTAGCTGACTCGGCGAACTTCGTCAAGGAAATATTTTTACACTTGTGATCTGCCTGATTCCGCCTTCCCCACCTCTACTGTGTTGGTCCTTTGTATGTGTTCCTATTCCTTTTCCTTATATCTATTCTAATGTAAATGATTATTTGTTCGCCGTTTGGCGGGATTTCGGAGATGGAGTAGAATTCCGTCGAAATGATCCGTGTGAGTGATCTTTTTATGTGTTTCTATATTGTTTGTTGCTGTCCAATTATTTCTCTCTCTCTCTCTCTCTCTCTCTCTCTCTCTCTATATATATATATATATATATATATATATATATATATATATATATATATATATATATATATATATATATATATACATATAATAATATACATATAATTTCGCTACGTTATTAATCTTTGTATGAATTTCCTTATCTAACGTGGATTTAACGCAGGGCAGAGGCAAGTTAGGCATAGAAACTGTCGCAGCATAGTCGTTGTGTAGTTGCTTATACTTAACTATCACGAATTTGGCAGGAAAAGACGATAGCTAACCTTCTGATGGCCTTATACCATAGAAAGTTCGCTGAATGCCCCGTAAATGTGCGCGCCCAAAGGTTCAATAGGGACAATACTAATTGAAAACGAGCACGCTTGGTCGTAGCAAAAAAATATCGAAAGACCTTAAATGTAGAGCAAGGTGGTGATTTAAAATCACAAAGAGTTGCCATTAATTATGACTCGACACTAATTACACCAACCGTTTTTATTTTCCTTTGGATTCACTGGTGCTCATAACTTCCTACCCTCATGATATTATTTAATTTTATTACATTTAAGTTATATTATTTTAAGAAAAATAATTTTTGGAATATACTATATTATATTATCTAAAATTAGATCGCCTACTTTATGGCACGAGTTGCGAGCCGATGTCTCTTACTCAGTCGAAAGTAAAAACTTTCGCCTCACTCAGCGGAATGCAGAGGAAGGCTGCGAGTGAAAATCGAGAAGCAGGTAAGCGAGGGATGTACATGCAATAAATTGAGAGGAAATGAAGATAGTAGCTCAAAATGGAACAAGGGGAAAGCTTCAGAAATTCAATTCTCGACCTGGTGACCACCAATGATTTGTTATCATAAATTAGGCAGCATTAACTTTTTACGATTAAATCACATATTTTCTCTTGCTAGTACACGTACATATTCATAATTTAATGGAGGGATTTTCACTCTACATACCCATGATATGTACAAGAATATGTTCACTGCCAACTAAGAATTCATTACGTATGACCACTCAGCACAAAATTAATTTAAATGTGAATTAATAATTTGTTGTTTAGTGTATGTCACACGTTTATCATAATTGTATTCATTCAATGGCATTTTATATGCTATTTTATACTTTTTTAATTAATTAATCTTTAAAAATTTCTCAAACTACATTGATGATGGATCATGAAAGTACTGAAAAGAAAAATACAACTTGCACAAAGTACAATGGAGTACCCATTTTCTAAATGCTACAACGTAATAACAATTCAATGAATCACAACTCACTTTCGAATTAACGGTCCTCGAATTCACGCAGGATTGAATTAACTCTCCCAATTA
>NW_027286985.1:54702776-54832776 GCF_022747635.1 Hetaerina americana | reverse complement strand
ATTCGTTTCATGCGACTAAAATTGCTCTGAAACATACTTTTGAGCCTTACAGTATTTAACTGGGCCACAAATTTGATAAATTTACGTGTGGATTAGATAAAAACCACCAACAAACAAACTCAAACTTTTCACATACATAACCCATTAAAACACACACCTGTCTCTTGTGCCACTTCTTTCCCTTCTTCCATTTCTGCTTCTGCTCCTCCTGCTATGCCTTTCCCTACTGTTCCTCCTATTCCTGCTTCGACTTCTTCTACCCCTGCTGTGACTTCTTTTACTCCTCCTCTCCCTGCTTCCCCGTCTATCTCTACTTCCACTTCTTCTCCTTCTTTCTCTACTCCTGCTTCTACCTCTTCTTTCATGTCCATCATCTTTCCGTTTCCTATCTCGGCTGCTACTCCTCCTCCTTTTCTTCTCTCTTTCCTTACTCTCACTTCTTCGCTCCCTTTTAATCGGTGGCATTATAGCAGACTCATCAACCTGGGATTCGTCTTCAGAACTCGAAGGGCTCACAGCTGCTTTGGTCCTGAAGAGTTATTACAGTCACATATTAGTAACTGCAGTCTTATACACTCTATGGCATATTAATTATATCCAACACGGATTAAATAATCAACACAAAATTATTTAATAATTCACAGCAATCAATTCTTTCAGTGAGGTATTTTTATGCTTGGTTTCTAAAAGGATTACATTTAATGAACGAAAATAATTGATGGACAAAAAATTCATGAGAATGGATAATGAGACTACAATCAAAACGTGCTTACTGTAATTGAACTTCCATCATAATGGCCAAAACATATTGAAAAATAGAATATTATAGGACTTAAGTAGTAGGTGGAATACAAACCTTGTAACAGTCTGTTGAGAAGGCGCAAGTGCTTCAAGAGCGGCCATTGCATCATTCACTATGCATTCTTCTTCGGTCACGGCATTCTTTTTCTTCTTCGCTTTCTTGGTTTCTGTAACACTAACATTTGGCTCATTGGGGATGGCCAGCCCTGGAAACTTTGCTGCGAGTCTGTCTTTGTCAGATTTAGACGGCTCAGGAGATCCACTTTTGGAAGGCCTGTCACCTTTTGGTTTCATATGATGAATTATTCTCAGTAAATTCGCCATGAATGAGTCCTATAGAATAGATAAGTGACATTCTTAACCTTTGATATGGGCTCATCAATGCGCATCTAGTAATAATAAAATCACGTCCTATATTATTATAATTACCGAAAATTCCGCCCCATTTTCTTCGAGCACCTTCTTAAACTTCTCCAATGTGTCATTTTCTTCTGCCAACGCAATTATATACTCCGCTGTGTAGAAAAAAAGGAAATTAAATTTGGTATTACCACTTAAATTTGTGCATCAAAAAAAGAACAAGTCTTACCAAGATCCTTATCATTCAGGCCCAAGTGGTTTTCTAACTCTGTACATATTTTTGACACCAATGAAAGGTGTTCAAGTTTTTGAACTTCATCCATGATTGCTTCCTATTTATTCATGGACGGTCCTGTTTTTAACACAGGTCAATTATACGACCGAAAAAACACCATTTCTCACATATGATTGCAATATACGTGACACTGCACCATCCAAATAGCGGATTAGATTATACACTCATGAATGTTGCATATATACCGCGAACATACATAACATATATGAGCCTTCATGCAATCATATCTCACTCCATTCCTTGTTTTGAAAACATCTATCGATACAGCATTCCGTTCCAAAATATCGTTGCGTTCGTTAGCATCGACATCCACCGGTGCTGTTGCTTCCCCTGTGTACTATTGTCTTTTTTACTATGGACTGACCCCACTCATTCTCAACCAATATATAAAAACCTCTACATATTAATATTTAAAAAGCTGTAATATTTATAACTTTATCGCTTTTCTCCAATGGCAAAGTGCGAAAATCCTGCAACGTTGCCAAATTTAATTTGTTCCCAACTGGCAAGCCACATGAATAACGATAAGCGACAACGGCAGGGTGGTGTACGAAATGAAAAATTGTAATAGAGTAGACGGTAATTCACACACTGTCAGGGCTAATCTTAAATTTACTGGAAATTTGAAGCAAAATTAGCTCTCATTCTTACCGTTATTACGAGCGCTTTTTGTTGAAGTGCGATGAAGGTGAAGAGACAGAAAAAAGTTCAAAGACATTTAAGTTTCTACAGTAATAATTATGGTTTTAGACAACCATATCAAATTCTTGTCGATGGAACTATATGTTTGGCTGCCTTAACAGTGAGTATGTTTAAGTTTTTGATGCCTTAATTTCAATGGAGTATGTTTGATATTCAGTTCATTGCAGTTCGCATCATGTTTGGATGGAATCCGTCGCGACCCGTCGCCGACGGGTCCCATCCACCCTCTCAAATGAGGGATGTTTAGTGAATATACATCAAATTAATTGGAAATACACCAAAATTAGTGGATATTACCTGCACACTAACTATAAATCTGACGCTTTTGTGCAACTCGATCATCAAAAATATCGTGTTTACTTCCGTAATTATATGCCTCCCGTCATTTCCCCAATTTATCGAGTATGTATGTATGTGTATATATATATATATATATATATATATATATATATATATATATATATATATATATATATATATATATATATATATATATTTCATTCACACACAATTGCTTTATCTTGTTTTGCAATTTTATTGTCTTCACACATGCGTTAGTATTAATATTTCCGCGGTGAAAATATAGAAACAGCCGTGATTTGACTGGTATCACCCATTAATGTAACCATGTCATATTGTCCTATTTTCATCCATTGTTTTCTTAACTACACTTACCATTAGGCCTTTGATTGCACTGCCATCAATGAATTATGTTTCCATTTCAGAATAAGGTCACCCTGAAAGATGTCATCCCAAAATACTTCGATAGTAATGTCAAGCTTTTAACCACGCAGTGTGTTATTATAGAGACTGAAAAATTGGGTGAGTAACAAATTAACTGCCTAATGATTTGTGTGTGAAGGTCTTGCTACACTTGTTTTATTTATACCTATAAGCAGTACATGTAATTTCACGTGGAAATTTTCGTTGGTGGATTTAATGGCCAATTATATTTTAGGCCGTGCCGTATATGGCGCAATGTTAATTGTCAAGCAGTTTCCTATACACCAGTGTGGACACAAAGATAAACCTCTTATTGGATCGGCATGTTTGGCATCCATGCTTAAAGGAAGTAATCCTAACAGGTGAGTTACTTAGTGAGTGAGTAATTTACTATTCTTATGGATAAATAGAATTATTGAGGATTTTTCTTCCCAATTGGTACTTGTGGTCATTATATTCCAGTAAATCACATCTTCGGATATTTTCCGTCAAACTAATCTCTTCTTTTATTCATTCTTCTCTACGCTACACCAATCCTTTTGTTAATATTTTTACTCTAGGAGCCTGTCATAAATTCTTACATCATTTGTAAAAGTTTTTGTTAGTAAAAACCTAACCCAATTCTTCTTTTGATAACCCAACTACTTTGCCCGCTTTCCTCTGAAACACTTCCTAATTAGGTGGATAGTTCTACCTGTTCTGGTTTTTATCCTCCTCGAAATTTTTAACATAATATAACCTTTAACTTCAGTGTATACTTTAGCAATCATGTCTTCATACTTTCTTTACCTTATATTTTTATTATTTATTTTCATCCCTTTTGTAACAATATTTCTGCTGTGCACAAGGTAATGATTGTAAATCTTTGGCTGGCTGATTTTATGACTTGCAAGCCTGCTTCTAGCCCTTCCCATGTATTTCTTATCATTGCCTCCAAACATACAAATATATTTACAATATATACATAATAGATACAAATACATAACTTGTATACAGAAAAGAACTGATGATAGTGGACCTCCCTGTCTTAGCACTACCTGTATTGATCCTTTTCCATTCACTATACACCCCTGGGAAGTATTGAGACATATGAAGGTTCTTGATGTCTATCCCTCCAGTTTATTCCTATCTTCTGCAAAATGGTCATAAAGCAGCTCATAAAGTGTCCTCTATTGAATGCCTTCTAAAAATCTACAAAGCATAAAACTATCTTGTTCCTTTAAAGCCCCTTAAATTTCAGAATTTAAGAGGGTTTTTTAGTAGCTTAACTGGCTAAAGAACACCCCTGGAAATTGAGGCATCTGGGTTCAAATCCCAGTCGAGGGGAATGATTTTTACTCTTTGGAATTTTTGCATTTTAATGCATATTAGTGGATGACTCAATTTAAGTTACTGTTGCCGCCTCTTCCATAGCTCTCTGAAGTAACTCTGAGAACTAATTATTTTTATTTTCAGGTATATCATTGCTTCCCAGGACAGAGAGTTGCAGAATTTGGTGAGAAAAATGCCTGGGGCCCCACTCCTCTATCTTCACCAGAGAGTTCCAACACTTGAGCATCCATCACCTGCCAGTATAAACTCAGTCAAGAACAAAAATGAAACTAAGTAAGGGAAAGAAATTTAGGGCATTTTTACTTTTATGGTTATTTGAAGATTGGCCATGCAAGGTTATTAGTTTTTGCATTTTCCTTGGCAAGTGCAGCATTCCCTGCAACCTGTTACAACACCCCAGGGGTCAATTTTGCCACATACTAGTATTCTGCGAGTATTCATATTTCCACCCACTTTCATTATTCTGAACAAGCTAGTTTACCTATGTATCCCTTATGAAGGAAGCATCTTGATAGGTGCCATGCTAATTCCCATATCCCAGTACTGGAAGGTACGTATATGCTGTTTACTGAAGAACCAGTAAAGCACGAAGGAAGAATCAAAAAGAAGTATTTTTACTGGAAACGCCAAGTCTTTTTGATTATCCCTTCATGCTTTACAAGTAGATTTCCATGAATTATTGGCCTCGACTATCTCTCAAAAGAAGAACCAGTATGTAGAAAGCAGTCGCAACGAGGGTAATCCCGAAAGGAAGGCCTCCAATTTTTAGAGAAATAGGAATAAACATTTATTTTCAGGAATTGATATGTCATTTAAAATCATTAACATCTCTCTTCCACATAATCACCATTTTGGTCAATGTATTTTTGTAGGCACTAGGGTAGTTTTTAAATGCCCAGGGTCACACCAGCTCACCACCATGTCATTGAGGAATTCTCATGCTGGCTTTGAAATACATTTTACCCGATTAATTTTGCCAGGGATAATTTTGTTCAAATCCCTTAATATTTATTTGTATAAATTGATAATGTAGTAAAATTATAGATTACAAACTATTGAAACCAATCATGAAAAAAATACTTGAATTAACATCTTGTTAGTTTGCCATTTGGACTAGATGTTGTATTGTATGAAAAGAGTTAACATAACAATAACCTTATTAATTACTATGGTGTAATTAAAAAATTGTAACTTAACTTGTATTTTATAGGATTGGAATAACTGACTACCAAGAGGAAGTCCTCAAAGATATGAAAAAGCATGTGTTTGGGGAAACCACAGACCGACCAATGAAAAGAAAAAAGAAAAGTGGTCCAAATCCACTGTCTTGTTTAAAGAAGAAAAGGAAAGTGGGATCTGATTCAGTTAGTGTACCTGCACCAAGTGGAGATGAGAAAGCCAAGAAAAAAAGAAAACGTTTAAAAAAGAAATTAGTGACTACAGTTACTGTGGGGATGGACAAATGAGCAATTTCCAAGTTTAAATTTTATGATTTTGGAATCTGGAGTAGTAGAAGTAAGCTTAATGGATGATTCTCATGGCATTGTTGTTAATCCTAATTGTTGTAAATCCATTGAACATACTGTTGCGGGCGGTTTTCATCAAAGCATGTTTTTATTAGTTTCCTTAGTGTAAAAATATTTCATTCACAACATTATCCATATTATTTCAAATGAGGGGTGTGACAACTTAGTGAGCAGTGCATTCAGCTTCTTACTGGGGAGCATGGATTCAAACACCAGTTGATCTGAGCACCCACAGCTTAGCTCACGCTGCTCGATCTTTCAAATACGAGAGTTTCCTGGGAAAGCACAACTTGTCCAGGGAAATGAGCTGATTACCTTTCCTAGAGTGTGCATTTCTCAAAGTGTATGACTTAGTATGATGTGAGCTTTACCCTCACCAATCAAACCAATCTCCTGATTGATTACTGTCCTTTCTTTATCAGCATTATGTTAGGTCTTATTCCTCTTTGGCAAAAGTACATTTATGTGCTTCAATTACCATGTTCCATTCCATCAAATACCACCTCCCACATGTTCTCCTTTTGTCCATTAGGATATCTTGAGTTTTAAGCGTGTATCTCTATAGTTTTTATTGAAAATATGCAATTCATGGAAAATGATTGATTTTGCTGCATGCAATGGGAGACTTGAGAGTATGGCCGAAGGAAATAGTAGTGCTGAATTTGGAGCTAACTACTTTGGGGTAGTTACCAAAGTAGCTGTGGGGAAAAAGTTGGTTGCTAAGAAGATAAAAAGAGCATAAAAGTCATCGAGAGTGAAAATTAAAAGACAGCAAGAAAATATCTGGAGAATATTGAATGAGTACCTTCTCAAGGATAAACTGAATCAGATAGAATGAGAAAACATTTTTTACATGCATAAGTGTTGGTGATGCTAGGGAGAGTCTGAAAGAATTGATTATTGATTTCACTGAAAATATTATTATTATAGTAATCTGTCAGTTAAAGTAGGATTTTGGGTGGAAATAAATACCAAACATCCTTCTCGTCTCTGCTAACAAAACTCAATCCAACATCTAAAATAATTAATTTATTATATATTTATTACCTCTAAAACAAGCCCCTCTTCATCTCTGTATACTTTCTTCCTCCGTTCTTTCCATCCATCATCCCTATCCTATTCTCTCCCCTTTCTTATTTACTTAAAATTATCCCTTCTGTCCCAATCTTCAACACCCCGCTGCCAATCAGTAAAGTTTGCATCCATTTTTCCTGTTTCCTTATGATTTCTTCCAATAATCTCCTCTCCTCGCCTACCATACCCAGTACTTCCTCATTTGTTTTCTTTCTGTCCTCTGCTGAAAATGCATTTAGAAAATATTATGCTTGGTGGAATGAATGAGTAAAAGGTGATATGATTGAAGAGAAAGAGATTGATAAGAGCATAGATTATATTTACCAGAGGAATATATTCCTATTACATATCTGTTGAACAAATAGAAATCACTGAATTACATCATTAATGGTCCCTGTTTATGAACTTCATTTTTATCAACCAATGGTGGTGTCAATGGTCAATAACTCATGGTGGAAATATAACTGATTTTATGAATTCCCCACTGACTTCCCACTTTCAGTTCTTTCCATGCCTCTTTAATCAATTCCTCCACGTACTTGGAACACCACCGGTGACAATGGACAGCCCTGCCTTACACCTCTTCCTAATAATACCCATCTAGACTCTCTATTCCCCACTCTCGCCTGAGCAGTCTGAGACGTTCAGGTTGCGGATTAGCCTCCTGTCTCTCCAATCTATTCCTATTTTCTGCAATATACTCATCGTTTTTCCCAATTCCCTCTATCATATGCCTTTTCAAAATCTACCTAACAGGCAAATACGTCCTGTTTGCATTCTACATTCCTCTTGATTAGTGATCTCATCCCTGCAATGGCATCACATGTGCATCTCCCCTTCCTGAACCCAAATTGATCATCCCCTAAGTAATCATTTGCCCTGCTCTTCATCCTTTGTTGATGATCCTGAGAACCATTTTAGCTGCATGCAAAATCAAACTTACTGTACCACCTCAAGTTTTAAATAACAATAATTAAGTTGGTGCAGCATAATCAATTGATTACAAAAGTTTTCATAAACTAATCAAAAATACATATGCATAATCCTAATCAGGAGACAAAATATAGAATCACATTTACAGTGACAGTCCATAAAATCAGGATGCATGCATGATTGGCTCATAAATTCAGGGTGAATATTGTCAATTGTTTCATTAGTTTGGTTTTGCTGTATGAAAGTGATTTTACTATGTACTTTCATTTCAGGAGGTATGTTATTAGTTCAAAAATATCACACCCACATCTACTGGGGTTTTAAAGTAGAGTTTCTAATTATGAATATCTATTTGCGTAATTATTTGATGATGATGGGTTTAAACATTGTGTGAATGATCATTGTGTTCATCAACAGATGATATTCTACTTGCGGTTGATATGTGATACGTACATTGCATGCCAGTGAAAAGGGCAAGAATTAATTGGCTGAAAAAATGCTGATTAAAGATCTGGATGCAGTGGTGCTTATTTTCATCAAGAATAATTTGGCCCAGAATGAGTGAACTTTTTGTAAGCCTAGAGTTGTATGTGAACAATTCATTCAATGAATTCATTGTCTGGGTACCATGATGTAACTTCTCTCTTGGAGATCAGTCAACCTATTTTAATATATTAAGGTTTTCATCAGGCAAATTTTTCATGTGATAGTAGATCTGTCAGTAGTTATATGGTGCAATAAAAAGCAGACAGGGGTCCATCTACAACTTACACCAGATGACATAGCAATTAATGTGATATGGTTAATATTTTTGAGTGAAATAAATTAGGACACATTTATTCCCACTGCATTGGTCCGTCATGCAGATAATAGAGGTGCAATATTTATATTTCTGAAAACAACTCAGCTTCAAATTAAAAAACTTACAAATATGATGCATCATTTATTGTCATTTGGTAGTTAACCATTAATATTTTGGATGGAGACTGACTGAACAGTGCTACACTTCTTAGCCTTGCCTGGCAAGACAACCAGACACCTCTCTGTAATAAACCCTTCAATTCCACATAAGTCTATATCAATTCATTCCGTCGTACATTCCTATTCATTTCCAGTCCATACATATCTGCATAATGTTCTCCACTCTATCAGTCTTCAGCATTTCATTTCCAATCAAAATGCCGTTCATCAACTTTCCTCTCCTCCTCTGCATTTCACCCACCAACCACCTCTCCTCTCTGACCATGTGCAGTATTTCGTTTGGTTTCCTTTTCATCTACTTTACCTCTTTCATCCTTCCTAATACCCATATCTCATAAGTCTGGAATCTAAGTCTATCATCTTGCATCATAGAGCATGTTTCTGCAGCATAATACATATCAAGGTTTTCACTAGTCTTTTCTTGATATCCTTACTCAACATCATGTCTAGTCCCTCCTTGTGTAAGATTCTTTGTCAAATGCAATACTACTATGTCCCTACTACTCCAATCTTCTTGATCCTAAATATTCCATCTGCTCTTCTTTATGCCCTCCAATTTAAATATTTAACTTAGCCTTTCTCTTCCTTAAAAACATTACCTTTGTTTTTTATTCATCTTCATTCCAACTATATCACTCCAATTCTCTGATGCATTCAGCAATGTTTGTAACCCATTGATGTCAGGCAAACTAAAGCTTATGCATCTGCAAACTCAACTAATTTTATGAATTCCCCCAACTTTCATTCCTATCTCATTCTTTCCCAGCATCTTTTACAATTTCCTCCACACTTACATTGAAAAGTATGGGTGGTCATAGAAACCTTAGTATTACCCTTCTGGCCAACATTTCCTGACTCACCATTTGCTATTTACACCTTAGCAATCTGAGAAACATACAGGTTATGGATGTTGCCTATCATCCATTTATCTCCCTCCTTTGCTCTGTAATACACTCATTAATTCTATCAAATTTACTCTGTCAAACACCTCAAATCCATCCACATTGTACTCCGCTCCTTTTTTGATATCATTACCTTAGGGAAGATTATCCGAAGTAATTTTTAAGAGAAGGTGCATGTCAAATATGTGGACTATTACTAGAACAATGCAAGATTATCTAAGTATAAAAATCATTCTTCTTCACCAGGATGACTAGGGCCCTGGCTGGTGAATGATCTTTAAACATGTGTTTTTGGTAAATGTATTGTCGCAGCGCTCCGAATCCGCGACAACAAGGGTTGAGGGTATTAATTAAATAACAAGAGCGGTCTTCGGTACGGGTATTTTTATGTGCGTAACAGAAGGTTTGACAGTATGGCGGTACACAGCTCATGAGACAATGCCGCGAGAGAGTAGGAAGTGAAGGGAAGACTTGGGTAGGTACTTACAGGAGGACAAGAGGATTGACCGGGCTGAAGGGTGACCAGAGGCGTCGTCGGCGTCGAGTCGTCGGAAGGAACCGGCCGGGGGATGGGATGTAGACCGGTAACTCGAGCGAGCTGGTCTGAAGGTATCGGTGAGGAAGGGACCGAACCCTTACGTAGCGAGGCTGGTCCGGGGAAGCGGGGATAGGGAGCGGGCGTGGACCGAATTCCGAGCGGAGCACGGCTGGTCCGAGGTTATGGGCGATCAGGATCACACTGGCGGGCCACCCGTCTGCCGAGGATGGTCACCCTTTTATCGGAGCTCAGGGTACAAAGGGTAGTCTCTCTTGTGACGCACGGCAGGGCCGGGGGAATCACTCGTGACTCCGCTCCTGACTCACAACGTTCTCCCGGTATCAGTCCCCGGACTGATTAGCCGGTGGTCGCGGCGGTGGTTTCCAAGAGTTTGATTGTGCTGACGCATAACCCTTGCAACACCACCCTCGCGGTAAAAGAAAAAGGCTCCGCGGGGTTTAGAATCCTAACTCAGCTTGTCACAAGAGAAAACTCCCAAATAGTACCCTGTCTCAGCGACAGCTCATGAGAACACATAAAATACATATACAACACCTTATACCGGAAAAATGACAGGAATATATATACACATGTGTTAACCCTCGAGTATGAACAATACCTCCACCACTAGCTATATATGACATATAGAAAAAAACAGATATATATCTACGTATATAATTTTAGTAGTCTGTCTGTCTCTGACACACATAAGTTTTTTAAATCACTATCCCAGAGATTATCATCATTCTGGCATTCCTTATCCACAGTTTTACACATTTTACGCATCAGGGAGTTGGGGAAACAAAGGCTCGTTCCTTGAAATATTGTATAGTTGGAGTGTTGGCGTTACAGTGGCCGGGAGGCGCTCAAGTCTGTCTGTAGGGCTGGCTTCACTATTGTCTTCTTTCTTATGGCAGAATCCCCAGAGACGTGGAATCACTACACAACACAACACAATGATTGCACTCGCTACAGTCACTCCAGAATAATTAATAAATTGAATGTTAGAGCTTAAGGGTGATAACATTTTCACATTTCTTGCCATATCGGTTAGGGAAATGGTCGGAACATTGTGCGTATTTAGTTTTTCTACTGAGGTGAATGCTTCGGCCAAACCATCTGCCGCCTTTAGAGCAACAGGCTCACTACTTCTTAAGTCGATATTAATATCCGGCAGAGGTTCTACGGACACATCCCGGTCAAAAGAAAAACTAGTTTCGTACACAACGGACGTGGCTCCCAGAAAAACATGATCAGTGCTAGCTGAACACCCTGGAGGCAAGGTGAGGCTTCCTTGACCGAAGATAGTTATTCGCGAAATTTTCATTGTGCAAGCATTAACCAATGTAATATTTTTACTGACACTGTAATGCCAGATCCCCGGATACTGACTTTTCAAGAAAACTGCGTAATTAGATTGAGTAAGGAGGATCTCGCAATTCTCCCTTATTAGCTTACTTTGATTCCGAAATACCGCAATATTGCACGAGCTGGATAAACTGGTGTGAATAGGATAGGAATATGGACAGATATCTATGCCATTCCGGAAACAATTTCGCCAGTACTCATCTGGGAGCAATACGTATTCCTTGTCATTTGCAGAGACCCCGAGGTAAGTCGAGTCGGGTCAAAGGATGACCGCTCGCTTATGGTTCGAGTCAACCGAAGGGAAGGCGTGCGCCTTATACACCTGGAAAACCGATCCTCGCCGATATAACGGAAATGCCACCAATAATGTGAGGCTCTTCCCTTGTCTTACGATGCGTGCGTGGGCGGATTTGTAGACCGAGAGAAGGTCGCTCCCGTACTGGGCGAATTCCGTATCTGGCCGCAGCTTAGAGCGAGCATTTCTAATGATCTCTCTGAGTTGGTCAAGGGGTAGGGTGGAAGGAGTCAGTTTATTAAGCTCGGCCAACATTACTGTATTGCGTATGTAATTGAGATCGCTTAAGAGCCCCGATATGTGACGCGAAATAGCCGAAAAAACTAGATGAAGGATATGAAATAAATTATCTTGATAGCGGCTCTCGGAGAGAGAGTGGGTAACCGAAGCGCTTGTTGTGTAAATTTTATTTTGCAGAAGGCGTAGGATTTTCTCAGTTTGGGAAAGCATTTCATCGTGCCTCTTTAGGGTGCTACTTACATTTTCCAAAAAGGTGAATCTAGCATTGTTTAAAATTTGGGTGTTTTCTGCGACTCGAGATATTTGTTTCTGGAGCTCAACTATTTGATCGTCCGTGGCCGTTCCCGCTAAATAGTGCAGACCATATCCCAACAGATTTAGCATGCCTCTTGTCGCTTTTTTTGGAATCCCTATTGGTAGTAAGAGTGTGATAACCGAGTTGAAGCATTCGCTAAGCCAGTGGTCGGACGGGAATCCGGGAGTACCGGATCGGAATCAAATTTCCGCAGCAGCCTTGGGTCAATATTCCGCCCCGGGGTTGGCGGCCGCTCCATCTCCTCGGAGTCGATTTCTCTTGTGTAGATATATGCCTCGTCTTGGCTCCCTCTGCATGGCACTGGTTGAGGTGCACTCCGGAATGTCCCCAGGTCTATCTCGCAGCCCGGAGTGGGTGGTCGTTCGGGAGTCTTGGGGACGTCCCAGTCGAACTTGGAAGTCGGGATAGACGGCCGCTCGGATAGCATTGTGGTCTGGTGACGGTTCAAGTTGCCAGGAGTGGTAAACTGTAGTGGCTCCAGGGACGGTGACTGGTGGTGTGGGTGCCGTCCTCTTGCTGCCATTCTGGAATATTCTTTGGCTATGGTACTCTTCCGGGAAGGGCCCGTAGGTTATAATCATGGGTTTTGGGGATAGGTGGGGGCGGGCTTGCGTTGGAAGGGTTAGAGGGTGGTGTTTCCAGTGAAGGCTCCGTTGGTGTCGTTTTTTCGGCCGGGTTATGTGAACCTCCGGCATCGTTGTTTAGAAGCACTGGGGGTAAGGGGAACTGCTCTTCGCCGACGAAAAAGTCTGGCGGGAAATTAGGTTCGGGGTCGGGTGGCAAGGGTAGTAGGTTCCTGAGATGAGCTGTGACCAGGCGGCTATTTTGGGTATTCTGAAGGTCGAAGGTAACCGGACTTCTAATTTTGATTACTTTATAGGGTCCTATCCAGCGGGACACTAGTTTCCGCGCCTGACCTTGTCGGAGATTCATGTTACGCAGGAGGACTAATTGCCCGGTGGCAATGGTAGGAAGTGTTAAGCCTCGATTGTATTTCATGTGTTCCCTTCTTGTATTCTCTCTGTTAAATTCAGCCGCTTGTGCGTGCGCTAATTGCAATCTATGTTGAATAACATTCTCATAAGGAGGATCTTCGGCATATGATTTTTTAACAGGCGTTAAAATCGAGTCCCATGGCATCTCTAATTCTCGCCCGTGCATGAGGTATGCGGGAGTGAATCCCGTGATTCTATGCTTGCTGTTTCGGTACACAAATAAAGCAAAGCCAAGCTGCTCGTCCCAATCTGAATGGTCCTGTGACACATAATACGAGATAACATTAGCAAATGATTGATGGGCACGTTCCAGGCGTCCGTTGGCCCCAGGATTATGAGGAGAGGTGAAAATAGATTTGATTTGAAGTTTTTTGCATATGTTTTTCATGAGTTCAGATGTAAAGTTAGCTCCCCTGTCCGTTAATATTTGTTTAGGCACTCCATGTCGGCAAATAAACTTTTCTACAAAAATTTCCGCGATCGTCTGAGCCGACTGATTGGGTATCGCGAAAGCTTCACGGTATCGCGTAAAGAAATCTTGACAAGTTAGAATGTATCTGTTGCCTCGAGCTGACGTAGTTAGAGGCCCCACTATGTCCAAGGCAACCTTCTCTAATGGGTAAGAGGCTTCCGTGACTGGTTGAATGGGGATTTTTTGCGGTTGCATCTTTCGTTTTTTACATGCCAGACATTGCTTTATATACTTTACTATATCCGTATAACATCCATCCCAATTGAAGTATCGCTGCACGATTTCTAAGGTTTTATCGATTCCGAGGTGCCCGCCGAGCGGATTGTCGTGGCATTGTTTTAAAATGTAAGCTCGCATGCTCCTGGGGGCACAAATGGTAAATCGGGTTCCCGGTTCCTCCGTGTGAACTTTGTAAAGAACGTCATTCTCATCATAAAACAAATTCGGATAGTGCTTCCTCGCCTGCTCGTGCAAGAGTTTCAGATCTGGGCAAATTAATTGTTCCCTTGAAATTTTATCCTTATCCCACGCGGGTTGATGGGATTCTCCCAACGTATTTACTGTACTGTTACTAGGCGTTAACCTAGACAGGGCATCTACATGGGTTATGCTCTTGCCTGGCTTGTGGATAATTTCAAACGCGTACTCACTCAGTTCCATTATCCATCTTGCCATTCTCGGCTTCGGTTCTGAGAGAGTTAACAGCCATTTTAGAGGCTTATGATCGGTGTGAAGGATGAATTGTCTCCCTAGCAAATAAATGCGAAACTTCTTCACCATCTCTACTACGGCTAAACATTCAAGTTCTGTGGCAGAATAAGATTTTTCGGCTTTATGCAACTGTCTACTTGCACATGCAATAGGATGTTCGCCATCCTCAAAAATTTGGGAGAGTATCCCACCGATGGCTTGTTGGGAAGCGTCCGTCGCAAGGAGGAAAGGTTTGGAAAATTCGGGAAATTTAAGAATAGGTTGGGTCGTAAGACACAACCTCAAGTGTTCGAATGCGTGTTGTTGATCCTCACCCCAGAAAAACACTGCATCTTTTTTCAATAATGGAGTGAGAGCACTGGACTTTTTTGCGAAATTTGGAATGAATTTCCTGTAATATCCGACTAATCCTAGAAAGGATTGTAATTCTGGCACGCTCGTTGGGGGCGAAAAATGCTTTATGACTCCTACTTTGTCTTCATCGGGCTGTAATCCATCTGCGGTAATTAAATGGCCCAAAAATTTGACTTTTTCTTGAAAGAATTGGCATTTCTGGGGTTTGAGTCTTAGGTTTGCTGTCCTTAGCCGACGAAATACTTCCCGAAGACCTGCCACATGTCCTTCAGGAGTGGAATCGTAACGGAGGATATCATCTAGATAGCATACGCAACCACGGTATATCAATCCGTCCAGAATTGTGGTCATTAACCGCATGAAAGTAGACGGAGCGTTCGTCAACCCAAAGCTCATTCTATTACATTCAAAATGTCCATCTGGTGTGCTAAAGGCTGTGTATTCCTTGCTCTTGTCGTCTACCTCGACCTGCCAATAGCCGCTGCAAAGATCCATGGTAGAAAAATATTTCGCGCCCCCTAGCTGGTCAAACGTTTCTTCTATATTTGGCATCGGAAATACTTCCTTTTTTGTGACATTGTTCAATGCGCGGTAATCTATACACGGGCGGTATTGTGTCGGGATTCCGTCTCTACCCTTTATTTTAACCAAAATAATTGGTGCCGACCAGGGGCTCGTCGAAGGTGATATCACTCCTTGCTGTAACATGTCTTTAATTGCATTGTCTAATACGGATCTCTGTGAATGAGGGACACGATATGGTCGCTTATTGATTGGCGTGGAAAGGCCTATGTCTATGGTGTGTTTTACTACGCTGGTGCAGCCCAGGGGAACGCCGCCGTGCACAAAAATATCTCTGAATTCTTCTAATAGGTCACGTAACGGCTCTCGGGCGTCTTCTGGTACGTTATTTAGGCTGAATTGAACCATGAATTCCCCTTTTTCTATATCGTTCGGCCATATTTCTGCCTCCTCTGCGACAATTATTTCGTTCACGTAGGAGGCCTTTTCTACGTGCACCCCGGCTGTCGAAAATTCCAAACCCTTCGGAAAGATTTTCTCGCTTTTGTGCATGTTACCCAGTAATATCGGAAGTGTTCCATCGTCCATTACTTTTGCCACTACCGGAATTACGATTACGTCTGTTATGTCCGGTACTTGAAAATTATCTAAGAAAACCTCCTTTCCGGCTAAATTAGTATTCCTTGCTGTTGTTAGAACGTATGATAACGGAGGAATCTTTAATTTTTCCTCTATACGGACCACTTCTGATCCCCTTTCCTCTTGGGTCAAAAAGTAAACAGGCTCCACAATTAGTGGTACTGTGCAGTCTTTGTCTATCTCCTCATCGCTCGTTCTCCCAAAGCTAATCTCCCTGGAACCAAAATCGGGCGTAGAGTTATTTTTATCATTGAAAGAGACTACGGTCTGCCCCAAGTCATCGTCATTGCCCAAAAATTCAAAACGTTTCGCAATTGACGGCACGGCCCAATCATCGCCTGTCTCTCTCTCGTCGCATTTTCCCTCTAAGCGAGTCTCCTCTGAACCGAATACGGACTTAGAATGTTTTTCTGTAGGAAGAGAGACTACGGTCTGCCCCAAGTCATCGTCATTGCCCAAAAATTCAAAACGTTTCGCAACTGACGGCACGGCCCAATCATCGCCTGTCTCTCTCTCGTCGCATTTTCCCTCTAAGCGAGTCTCCTCTGAACCGAATACGGACTTAGAATGTTTTTCTGTAGGAAGAGAGACTACGGTCTGCCCCAAGTCATCGTCATTGCCCAAAAATTCAAAACGTTTCGCAATTGACGGCACGGCCCAATCATCGCCTGTCTCTCTCTCGTCGCATTTTCCCTCTAAGCGAGTCTCCTCTGAACCGAATACGGACTTAGAATGTTTTTCTGTAGGAAGAGAGACTACGGTCTGCCCCAAGTCATCGTCATTGCCCAAAAATTCAAAACGTTTCGCAACTGACGGCACGGCCCAATCATCGCCTGTCTCTCTCTCGTCGCATTTTCCCTCTAAGCGAGTCTCCTCTGAACCGAATACGGACTTAGAATGTTTTTCTGTAGGAAGAGAGACTACGGTCTGCCCCAAGTCATCGTCATTGCCCAAAAATTCAAAACGTTTCGCAACTGACGGCACGGCCCAATCATCGCCTGTCTCTCTCTCGTCGCATTTTCCCTCTACTCTTCTTGAGGTGTGAGATTCTCCTGAAGAATATGTTGATCTCGTATTTAACTGGTCATTTCCAGGCTCATTGTCACCAAAGGAGATAAGATCTACGTCGGCTGCCGCGGAAGGTCTGGATTCTAATTTTACTTCGTGGTTTTCATTCACCTTCATGGTCTCGTGCGTTAAGGATATGCTACTACCATATTTTTTCATAAAATCTAGCCCGATGATTCCCTCGTACGGAGTTACTCCGAGATCTGCTATTAATGTGTCGTGAGGGTACTGGATTCTGTCCATAACAAATTTTACGCAACTTTGGCCGATTATTGATAGTGCGTGACCGGAAGCACTCCTTACTGGGCGATCGTAGGGTGATATTTCCAACTCGCCAAACGGGAATACCTTCTGATGAATTATTGTGACGGCAGCACCGGTATCCACGAGGAACCAATAGCTTTTGCCCAGTACCTCCACTCGAACCATGATCCCGCTCGCGGGAGAAATGGCCAAAATTACTTCGTCCCCGACCCCTGGGTCGGGGCCGATCCATTTCCCTGACTGGAATTATTGGATTTAGTAGGGCATTCTAGAGGGCGGTGACCCGATTGCTTGCAAAGACCGCAACATAACAGAGGACAATTCCTGGAGGGATGGCCAGTTTCTCCACAGTTGAAGCAATTTCTTTGGTTTGATCTACAATAACGAGCTATGTGGCCCACTCGTCCACAGGAGTAACATTTTCTGTCCGCGTTTGTGACATCGCTACCGCGAGACCATCCTGTGCTGGGAGCGGTGATGGGAGCAGGAGGCTTGCTGGTAGCGGAGCACCGTAGGGAATTGATTTGGTTGGGGCAAGAACAACGACTCGGTTCCCTAAATTCTGTCTGAGATGAATTTTTAATTGTCATCGAAGAGAACCATGGCGGCGCTGCATTATCTTGCGGAATTTGGAGAGAATTGATCATAGATTTACTGGCATAATTCCTAACGTTAGATTCCTCACTTAGTGCAAATTCTTCTGCTTCCAAGATACACTTAGGATTTCGTACCAACACAAAACGTCCTATTTCTTCCCGTAATCCCAGCAAAAATTGCGACAAAAGCCGATTTTCTATCATTGCTCGTGTTCCTTCCAAATTAGGATCCTTGAGTGTTCCCTGCAATTGGCGAGCTATTTTCCTAAGCCTTGTGGCATAGGCCGACACGCCCTCGAGAGGCTGCTGCACGCAGTTGGTGAATGTACGCTCCAATAACAGAGGTGATACCCGAGACGAAAACCTTCGCGTAAGATAAGTTGAGAAATTTTCGAAATTATCAAGGACATGGGGATTGGCGGCAACAAAATCTGCGGCAGATCCATTGAGACGCAAACGAGCGATGCAAAGTGTCTGAGATTCACTCCACGAACAAAGATGACTAGTGAGTTTTACGCATTCTAAAAATTTTTCCACGGAAACATCGTCTTCTCCGCTAAAACAAGGCACGAAGTAAACGTGCGCACCTAAGGCTGGCGGGTGAGGAGTGACTATTGCCTCGTTACAAGAGCCATTTGCGGATGGAGTTATTGTATTTACGCAAGGGTCCATTTCAATTAAAGTTTGATTTACTCGGGGGGACGCTTCCACAGGAGACATAGACGGAAATGGGGGAAACTGCTCAGCCAGGCCATGGCAAGAAATTATATAACGTATAGCACAAAATAAATAATAAAGAGATAACCAATCAAGGCTTCACACAATAGGTTAAGGCAATATATGAATACTTTGAACAAGTGCTATTGACCGCTCTCGATTAAAGGATTTAATGGCTGTTCAAATGAAAAGGTTTCGGAGCTAAACTTACACCGTCAACCCCACACCTGACACCAGTTGATGTCGCAGCGCTCCGAATCCGCGACAACAAGGGTTGAGGGTATTAATTAAATAACAAGAGCGGTCTTCGGTACGGGTATTTTTATGTGCGTAACAGAAGGTTTGACAGTATGGCGGTACACAGCTCATGAGACAATGCCGCGAGAGAGTAGGAAGTGAAGGGAAGACTTGGGTAGGTACTTACAGGAGGACAAGAGGATTGACCGGGCTGAAGGGTGACCAGAGGCGTCGTCGGCGTCGAGTCGTCGGAAGGAACCGGCCGGGGGATGGGATGTAGACCGGTAACTCGAGCGAGCTGGTCTGAAGGTATCGGTGAGGAAGGGACCGAACCCTTACGTAGCGAGGCTGGTCCGGGGAAGCGGGGATAGGGAGCGGGCGTGGACCGAATTCCGAGCGGAGCACGGCTGGTCCGAGGTTATGGGCGATCAGGATCACACTGGCGGGCCACCCGTCTGCCGAGGATGGTCACCCTTTTATCGGAGCTCAGGGTACAAAGGGTAGTCTCTCTTGTGACGCACGGCAGGGCCGGGGGAATCACTCGTGACTCCGCTCCTGACTCACAACGTTCTCCCGGTATCAGTCCCCGGACTGATTAGCCGGTGGTCGCGGCGGTGGTTTCCAAGAGTTTGATTGTGCTGACGCATAACCCTTGCAACAGTATAGTATTCATTTTTAATCAGAGCAGTAGAATTATGTACGATTATCAATATTCAAGTGTTACCTTTGATTTTGGAATGATATTTAACAATAAGTATTTTCCTAATTGCTCAAGGGAAGCATTGGAAGTTATATGCAAGATGAAACAGAAAAAGCTTTTTTGCCCATGCATTTTCTTCCCTCATTTATGATGATATGCTGTTTGGTAGAAAAGCAGTTCTTAATCACCCATTACTGAGGTCAGTTGTCTCTTTGCAATTATAAACTGTGTAGTTCCAGTGAAAGGCTATAATAAAACTGGGTGCTGGGTGACAGATGAGGTGAGAACAGCCAGCAATGAATTTAGGAAATTATGTGCATTTAAAAAAGGGCAAGATAATCCAGGCTTAATACTACTACCAAAGCTATAAAGAATGCTATAAGTCTACTGCTTGATGCAAGGAAATCATATTATGAAAAAGTCATCAGCCAATCTGAGACTATCACTAAAACATCATGGTAAGTAGTCAATGATTTAACCAGGGTAAAGGTACACAAGAAAGGAAATTTAACATTAAGAAATAGGGTGGTGGTCAATCAATCCAATACAAAACAAGTAGAAGAGTTTGCAATTAATTACGTCAATAATGTGCCTCTGAATTATCAAAATGGAATAATGAGTAACCATAGCTTTGATGCACAGTTTTGCCGGCACGTGACATCCTCAATGTTCCTCTTCCTTGCAACAGAGGATGAGGTCTTGAAGTGAATCATGAGCCTTAAAAGTAAACCATCAGTTGGAATCTACGATATCCCAACTAAGATTATAAAAAAAAATGCTCCAAAGCAGTAAGCAAAGCTTTAACATTTATAATAAACGAGTCCTTCCCAAATGGCGAGTTTCCAGACTCTGAAAATTGCAATGATAAAACTACCATAAAAAGGGGGATTAGGATGATATTAACAATTACTGACTAATGTCCTTATTGACTGATTTTTCTATAATCTCTGAGCCCTTAATTAGAGACAGGAATATGATACATCATTAAAAATAAAATTGTAAGTATGGACCAATTTGGATTCCAAGAAGGGAAAAGGTGCCAATGATGCTCATGCAAGTTTTCTAAAAAAGATAATGACTTACTGGGACTTGAAGGAATGCTCTGTAATTGTATTCAATGATCTTTCATATGCATTTGATACTGTGAACCTTGATATTCTAAGTAAATGTGAATGTTATGGAATCACTCATGAATGGCTTAAATCATATTTAAAAAACAGAAAACAAATGGTTGAGGTTTCTAGCATTTGGGTCAACAGCATAATGATAAACCGTTCATCACCCATAGAGACAATAAGTGTTGTGGTACCACATGGGAGTCATTCTTGGGACTTTATTATTTCTACCATGTATAAATGATTTTCCTAGATACATTTAGAATAACAACATAGGTCTGTAGGCTGATGATACAACTCTGGCAATGAGCCACAAGAACCTCAACTTGTGGCAAGCTAAGTTTGATTGCTCTTGAAAAACATTCAACATTAACAAACTACTTGTGAATGTACTAAAACCAATAATATTCAATTTAAAAAAAGAATGGAAATGCCTCAGTTAGACCTCTGCTTAAAAGGCCAACCCAAACAAATGGTACACAGGAGCAAGTTTTTTCTATTGATGAATTCTTTAACTGGTGAATCCATACCAATGGCCTTGGTTCTAATTTGGCAAAAAGTGGATTTATTCTATGAAATCTTGCAAACATTGTAGACTTCAATCTAGTAAAAATGGTTTAATGGAGCAACTTTCAGTCACATACGTATGAGCTACGGCATTAATTTCTGAGGAGCATCACCTGGCTTCCATAGTTTTTATTTCGCAAAAAATTGTATTCAGCAAAAATACCGCCATTGCAAACCTTGTTTTATAAAATTGAAAATTATAACTTTACCTTGCCTACATATTAATTGCTGAAGTATGTACGTTAAGGGTAATATGAAACAATAAATTACAAATGCTCAAGTACACAGGCAAAATACTCGACAATGTTTTGATGCACATTTATTCTGCCACTCCCCTACTATGTTATCAGAATCCCTTTCATGTAGCCACCAAAATTTTCAACTGTCTCCCACCATGCATAAAATCTGCTCCTTCTAGGGGTAAATTTAAGAGACATCTCAAGCATTTTCTGATAGATGAATGCCATTATAGTGTGAAAGTTTCTGGAGTCTTCGGTGCACAGAAAGCGGATTGTTCTCCGACTTGGGCTTTATTTTACTTGGTTAAGTTCAGGGACCAATTTATTTCATTTAGCCATGCCAATAGGGTAACTGATAACCACACCTATTAGAGCCAAGGTTAAGGACTGCTGGGGACAGGCATGACTAATTTTGGGAAGATATGAAACAGGAAAACTTGCCAAGGCGCTTATGAATTTAAATCAGAAATAAACTTGGGAAATTTTTTCCCAGGATTTTAATTACCTGTCGGCATTTGGAAAATGTCACCTCATTAATTATCAACTATTTCATTCACTAAAGTTCCAAACTGGAGTACTGATGCAATGAGTAAATTGTAATACTTTAAAGGAAATTGTTAACAATGTGGCCTAAGCACTTAACCGCATATAAAATCAGTACATTAAGGGTAGGCTTAAGTATCAACAAATTGCAAGAATAATGGTGCAATTTTGGGATAAATTCGTTAATTTGATAACACTAGGTTTAAGACCAGCAATGCCATTAAATATATAAGCATTGATGAAATAAAAGTTTACGTTAACATTTTCAATTGGCCTAAGATTATGTTTCCAAGAAAACATGAAGAAAAATAGGATTTCATTTGAATATTAATTTTGGGATTCTCATACTGCGATTTTAATATATGCATTGAAAGGTTAAGTAAGAAGATCCATGCTATATTTTATCTGAAACAAAAATTAAATCTTTTTTTTTAACGATTAATATATTTAGTACCATAGCTTATCGCCCAATTTAATGTAAAGAAAATCCGTGAAAGCCAAACGTAATCAGTGCATCCTGTAAACTTCCGGTAGCCTGTCACTTCTAAGATCCTCCAAATAATTAGTGAATTGTACCCATTTCGAGACAAGTGGAGAATAAACAGTCAATGCCGTACCGGGATGAATACATTGTAGATGTTTAGCTTGCGAAATCAATGCAGATATGATCAACATTTTCAGCATGAAAATGACATATATAAGAGCTAAGCGCATTACTTTTCTGTAACGAAACAGTTAATCAACACATATTATCAGGATCATTATCTTCTTTGTGCACAACTTGAAGAACGTTCATTTCTGAGCTGTATTGCACATTTGATCTTAGCGCGATCTCACGGTACAACCTGCAACTAAAAAACCCTTCATTTCACCATGGCGAGCTCAATTTTTGATACACTGACAGGTAAATTATGCTTTTACAGCTGACTCTTTGGTGTCTGCAGGCTAAGTTCAATTTCATTGTTTTTCTAATAGCGTAATAGCTTCTATAAATACTACTTGAGCCGTCGCTTTTCCATCTAGTATCTAGAACTTGTTATTTACCATTCGCGATACTATTCCTCCCTTTGATTGAAAGAGATTCTACTCCTTAACGTTCTGATTTAGGATTTACATTACTTTTCATATTACATTCCTATGCTAGAATTCCATGATCGTATGCATTTTACATGATTGGTTAGATTCTGTTGTTAGAGAACTTAAAATACTTGGTGGGGTGAGACAGTGGCTGGAAAAGCCTAGGAGATCCAATGTTGCCATATTATTTAAATTTGTGTTTACCTTCACCCTTTTTCAAAACTTTTGTTTCGTTAATTATTCTTGGCATCAGAGCTGTGTAAATAGTGTTTTTGAGTAAAATGAATCATCGGCGATAGTTATCAATATTCTGTTGTTCGATTGTACTTTTTTTATTTAATAGGGGTGTCCATCGATAGCCAAACTGCATTGACAGTGCAATCATTGCTGGATCAAAATCCAGGTGCAATCGGACTCTCTGCGGATTCTTCCATTGTTACCGAATCAGAAAGTAAGTGTTAGACATTTATTTATGGGAACAAAGTAATGTATGTCAATTTACTTTATAACGCCTCTCTTTTTTCTGTGATCAGCGCCCATAACTTTAGACGAAGAAGATGTTTTTCAATGCGGAAAATGTAAAAAACAGTTCATATCATTGCCTATGTTTCTTTGCCACAAAAAGGAAAGCTCTTGCCGTAAGTACAAATGTTAATGGAAAATTCAAATCGTTTTATTTAGCTCATCGGGCATATTCTAATTTAAATTATTCTTCCAGTGGCCCACAAATCTCTTATTTATCAAAATGGAATGGATGTTATGGATGATTCGGCTATTGTCAGTGTTGCAGGAAATAGCGCGCATTCCCCCACATCTGAAGCATTTGATGTTACCCAACTGGAGGTAAATATGTTTGTATATTTTTTATCGCAAAATATCCGTGAAATATGTTATTGATGCAGTATTTGAAATATCAGGCGAGGCGACAAACTATTTAGTCCCGTTGCCGTTTCTTAATCTAGGTAGAGGCCCTTCATTTAATGCATCAGACTCATTATTTGAGAGCCCCTTCCATATTCTCTGTGTCAATTGCTTCAATAGTGTTTGTGGTTGATGTAAAATCCCTGTCGATACTAGCATAACTTGTGTATGTCATTCATTTGGTAGCCCCTATCCCAAGTAGCAAGATCTCCAACTGGAAAATCAGTTTCAGGAACTAAGGGGATTATTACAAACTAGAGAGTGTAGCACTTTGTCAGGCAGAGTTGAATGATGCCCGACTTTGTAACTCTGCATGCTGTTATTAAGAGTTATGGTGCTGGAGCCTCACCACCGACCTCAGGGGTCAGAGTTTCATCAGTAACCAGAAGCTTATATAAAAATTATTGCATTCATACGGTCCAAAATGATATTAGCACCAGCCAGTGATTAGCCGTTCAATTGGTAGACGAAATGGCACACAAAAACTTTAAGAGAAAGAGGTATATGTATATTCATTAGGTTAAAAATGAATAACGTGGCAACTAATTCCAAATTCACATGTGTGAAATTGTTGATTAACGGACGCGATGGAGAAGAGTAAAATGTGATGACTTCTTAGACGAGAAAATATAGACTAAAATTTATTTTAGACGAAAGGACCAAATAAGATAAATTGAGCTATAATCCTGCTGCATTAATTGTCCCTTATATGGCTCATGATATGAATCCATTCAAACTAAAATTCATGAATTTTGGCCATTACAATAATGGATTTGTGAGCTGGTGCATTGTCTTGATGAAGCAACACTTTCTTCTTAGCCAAATGCGGCTGCTTTTGCTTGATTTCTTCACTCAAACATTGCAATAAGTTTGCATAATACTCGCCATTGATAATTTTTCAAGATAGTCAATGAAAATTATCCCATGTGCATCCCAAAAAAGGGACACCATGACCTTGCCTGCAGATGAAACAGTCTTCACCTTCTTTTGAGTCGGTTCTCCCATTTCAATCCTTTGTTTTGATTGTACTTTGTGTCTGGTGTGAAGTAATGGACCCATTTTTCATCCATAGTTATGAAACTGTGCAAAAATTCTGCTTTGTTGCTGTAAAACTTTGCTAAACACTCAATTGAATCATCTTTGCAACAATGGTTTTGCTCGAGTGTGAGCAATCACGGAACCCATCTTGCATACAGCTTTCTCATGTCCAAATTTTCGGTTAATATGCGATGTACCGCAGTTTTTGGAATGCCTACTATGTCTGCTAGCTCGTGCACTTTCAGTCGACGATCATCCAGTGTCACTGTGTGGATTTTCTTCACTGTTTCTGGAGGTGTCACCTTATTTGGTTGACCAATGCGATGCTCATCTCGACAGCTCATAGCCTCGTATCCCATATTTAACTGTCGTAAACAAAGGAGCTGACTCACCCAGAGTAGAATCCAGTTCAGCTTTTATATTGGTTGGGCTGAGGCTATTCTAATGAAAGTATTGTATCACATGACGGCAGCGAATTTACTCCATTTTCACAAATTCACTGTAAACGTTCACTATTGATGACTGCCAAACAAATACTAAACAGCATGGCATCTTCAAGCTTGAAAAAACACATGCTTTAAAGATTGAACACTTTCTAATATGGTGATATTTTTCAAAAAACTACCACCATCTCTAGGTCTGGCTGGGTACTTTTGGGCCTTCTCATGTAACTCCGACCCTGTAGCGTGGTATCACTGCATCCGAAACTTGTTGTAATCACTTTGGATGGTGTGACTCACTCCCTGAACGATAACACCGACCTACAGTGTCACTCTGCGTTTCGTAATTGCTCCGGGCCGTGAGACTCTTCATACAGTGTCATACCGTGGACAGGTGAACTCTACCAGTAGGGTGCAGTTCATAATAGCCCCCTTAAATGCTCATCCATTTATCTATTTTTGTCGGTCATGTCACTAGTCTTCCTTTTCTAGTTTTGACAGGAATTTGGAGCCACCAAATCTAAGGCCATCACATCGCAAATCCTAAACTATGTATACCAATTGCCTCCAGCAAAGTTGCATCAGACATTATCTCTGTGGTTAGTTTAAAAAAAATACTCTTCATGGGGCAATGTATGAGAAATTAAACTCCTAACTTGGGTCTTCAAAGTACGGAAAGCTTATTGAATGTGGTCACGTCCTATTACTTAGCTGAGTATGTTACTGCAAAATTCAGCAGTATGTGTATGGCTAAGGAGATTGCTTGTTGAAAGTAAGGAATATTGTTGTTTGCTGTGAATTTTCTAAACAAAATGAAGCAATGATCATGGTCTGAACAAGCTCTCATCAGGTGCTATAGTAGGATTTACATTGTACGAGGGTCATCCGGAAAGTAGTACCCGTTCGTGCCGCATGAAGTGCTGACGACGCGAGTAGCCGCTGGACGAGGTCAGATAGCTTCAGTGGCTTGTCTGCCTTCTCTGAGCCAAGTTGCGTGACGCTAGCATTGCCTGTGTTGTTTCTGTGATTGTTTACAATGTTTAAAAAAATTGAGAACGCCGCCAGTTGTGAAGTGAGGGCAGTGATTAAATTCCTCAATGCAAGAAACGTTCGCCCATGTGATATTCATCGCCAATTAAAGGAGGTGTATGGAGACAATGTAATGGACGAGTCGTCTGTTCGGCGCTGGTGTCGCAACTTCAACATGGGGAGGGGGAACACACACGACGATGAGCGTTCGGGGAGACCGTCTGTCATTACAGACCAACTGGTGAGCTCAGTTGACGAATTCGTGAGGAACGATCGGCGCGTCACAATTGATGACATCTGTGAGCATTTTCCCAATGTTTCTCGAACAATTGTTCATGAAATTGTTAAACACCATCTGCATTATGCAAAAATTTGTGCAAGATGGGTCCCTCGCGTATCTCAATGAGCTGGCGGCGAAGGACTATGCAGCAGGAATACAGAAACTTGTCACACGTTATGACAAATGCCTTAATTTGCTTGGAGATTATGTTGAGAAGTAGTTTAAAGTATCCTCTTTCAAATAAAATTTTTTATGTTTGTTAATATTTACTTTTGTGTCTTTATTTCACGAACGGGTACTACTTTCCGGATGACCCTCGTAACTAGGATTATCCAGAACTCTTCCTGGGATTCCTCTCCAATCCCAGTGACCATCCCTTGCCACTTACCGTATCACCTCAGACAGGGTAGTGGAGTGGAATTTATAAGTACCCTAATATGACTCCTCGTGCCTTTAGCAGTTGTAATAAAATGATGGACTGATGCCAAACGAAAAAATGCCTCCTGCATAAATTTGTCACTAACCCATGATATGAAATTGAACTATTATGGGAAACCTAAGTTTTGGGTGAGATTCTTTTTATAAAAATATACTTTTTTTTACTGCCTACATTTTACTTACAACTTGTCTAAGTCTTACAGCTTGTGATTTTACAACCAAAGATAATAATACTCTCATCTAATTGTAGTAAGGTATGACACCAATAGCTCTTATCACCATCAGAGTCATTGGTACCGAGTGATTTTTTTTTAGGTACCAGGCCTTTCAGGGAAACCACTAGAGGCTTTCGGAAAGGAATTTTCCCTCCCTACCCTGATGCGTGAATTTCACATGCCATTGAGCTTTATAGTAGGCTAATTGTCAATTCTAATTTACTCCTGTGGCTCTTTATGTTATATCCCTCTTCAATTGACCTAAATATTCATCCCCTGGTCTTCTTCCTGAGACCTCTTCATCTGTTTTTCCTTCTATTATGTTTGTAATAAATTCCAACATAATGAAAATAGTATCCATCTTTGAATATAAAATAATGTGATTGCATTCCTTCCCTGGATCAGATGTACTCTGCAGTTTGTTTCAGTGAAACGGGTGACCTGCTGGAAGTATGAAATGGGAGTGTTGGCACATTGATCTCTTACAGCTGTCAGATATACATGGAAATGAACATTGTGAATACTGAAGGGTCCTTGTTCATGGCAATTTTTTGTGATTGTGCTGTATCTGTAAGGAAATTGTTTGTGGAACTACATAAAAGATGAGCCGGATAAATGTTTGTCATTATAAATATATTCTCTTATTGTATGAATTTATTGTAACAGTGATGATTTACTTCTTAATATCGAGAGAGTAATGGTGGCTGTAGTGGGTGTGATGAATGGAAGAGTAAGTGCATGCAGGTGCATCAAAGGTGCACTTCTTTCAGTATTATGTTGCTTATTTTCATGATGAAAAATGCCCGAAGGTCTTTGAAAATCTTTTTTATGGATGGTCAGGGTAGGTGGTTTTGTTGTTGCACATTTCCTGCAGTGCTTTCTACACATATATTAGCCTTTGGCATTGAATGTAATAATTCTGAAATGCTAATGAATGGATTTTTAATTTTATGCTTGAACTTCAGTTGATTCTTCAAATGTTATTAAATATGTGTATTTTCAAATAAAATTTCCCAAATTTTGGCATATTTGATTCTATTCATGGGTGTAATCCTGTTTAAAATAATGAGGGAAAGTGAAGTAGTACTAATACCTTATTTTTCATGTTTTGCAGGTTGGGCAGCCAATTATACTTGAAGAAGCAGACATGTTATCCTTCAGCATTGATCAAAACTCTTTACAACTTTCATCTTCATCACAGGTTGGAATTCATTACATTAGACTTAAAAGTTTGATGTCCAGTTTTATCTGTGTTCATTTATAATCCTTTTCCCTTAATTATATGGTTAAAAATTATCTTTTTTGATATTAGTTTGCATGCATGCAAGCCATTTCGAAAGTGGAATTGTTATTAGAATGTGAGTTCAGCATGGTCAGCTTCTTGATTACTGTGAAACATCAGGCATTATTTCATGACATAAATGAATGTTAGATGTGTCTCCCATGGTTCTTGGAATTTTCTCTAATGAAGTTGAATTTTTGAGCTAAAAATACATGACTATATGACCTTTTGTGGAGAAAATGGCTATCCGTTTGTCAAACCTTTTTGGTGGTGAAAGTTTAGGTTTGAATATACTTGACTCTGATGGTGAAGGTTAGGATATCAACTAGAAGATCAACTAATATATAAGAGCCTCAGAGTAAGTACAGTTATTCCTATATGTTTTCAAATAATGGGGAATATTGTTGAGCTTTAGCAAATCTTATGTTCAGGCATGTGTTTAGTAGAAAAATGAATGTATCAGCATTTAACATATTATGTATTGCAATTTAATGAATCATGTTACTTGTATCTTCATTATGCTCACCCGATTGATCCCAGATTATTCTAATTTCTTATCGACTACTTATTTATTGTTTACAAAACCGAAGTTGTTCATAAAGAGAGACTTGTCATCCAAAATATCAGTTCATACTTGATTATTTGGTTGATGAGCTTTGGGTCCTAAGATCAAGTATGGGTGTCGTCTCTCGTCAGTTCTAACTAAATCCAAGCCATATTTTTAGTACCATAACTTTCCATGTGGCAGCTTGTCGCTTATGGCAAAAAAATGCACCCTTTTCTGATTATGAAAATGAAACCTGAAGTAGAATTGAATCAGGTGAACTCTTCCCTGCACCTATCAAACACACATTTGGGTTGAAGACTGTGGCTTGGTTTATTTATTAGTGTTTGTTCAGTAAGAGATGATTGACACAAACACTCATGTTTTTCTCATTAAAATTTACTTTCAGGCACTGCCTTCACTCTCCAGTGCAATGCAGGGGTCTTTCCTAGATACTTCCAGCAGAGAAACAGCTTATGGTGATCTGAAAACTCCAACATGCATTGGTGATGTTAAGAGTCCAAGTAGTGGATTTAATATGAACATAGGTGGACAACCTATTTTTGTAACTACTCAGGTAACCTTCTCTTTATAAATTAGTAATGATTTAATATGTGGGTTATTTTTTAAGGTGTGTTATAAGACTAAAGTGATGATTGCTCAGTTGTGAGGTTGAGAAATCCAATTTTTATGAAAATGGGATTTCTCAACTGCAAAACTGAGAGGTTTCTGCAAATCTTTTTAATATTTATTTCTTCTCATGTTATGTCATATTATAGAATCAACAAAAGAACATTACCAATATTGGATTGTGTGTGATGTACTAAATCTGAGAACCACTGGGACAAATATGTCGTGACAGAGTGAAATGACATAATTGTAAAATGGTTTCGTTGACATGAAAATTTTACATTACCATTTCCTAAAATAGAAGCAATTCCATTGAGTCACTATGCTTTTAAATATCATCAATTTCCAATATATTTTATACAATCGCTTGAAGTGATATCATAGCATATAGAAAAATTATGATAATTTGAAAGCAGAAAAATATTGCATAGAAGAATCTGCCGAAAGAATATTTTTTATCAAGATAAAGGAGGTCTCGCTGATCAAAAGTAAAAATCAATAATCAGTAGGATTCCTGGAACATGTGCTTCCCATGGTCACCACAGGGTTAAAAAAAATGCATTTAAATTTGAGTTTGAATGAAAGAAGAAGTAATTTCACTTTGCCATTAGGGTTTAAACAGATTGACTTAATGGAATGTGTTCTTAATTTAAATTAAACTGTAATATTGCACTTATCCCTTATTGTGTGTGGCACAATTTATTTTACCTTAGTAACATCTTAAGACATTTCTTTTCAGCTTCAAGGAGACATTCCATCCCCAACTGGTGGTTTTGTTGTGACCACCACTGGACCACTTCTCCCTGACACACAAGTGCAAGCAGCTTTACCCACAGACGTGGGGATTGGACCTGCCCTTCCAGGAATAGACTCTATTCCAACTTCGAAAAGACTGGTTTTGTCTGAGGCCAATATTAAGGAAAACGACCTGCTGAATGACACCCTCCAGGCATTGACTGACGAAGGAGGAGGTGGACCGGGTGGTGAGGAGGTGGTGGGGTTGGTGCAAGACAGCACAGAGGTTGTGAGGTTAGGATTTCTCACAGTGGCATCAACTTGTACTGCAGCAACCTGTGGGCCTCCTCTGCCCCCTCCCATACCTCCAGCCAATAAAAAGAAGGTTAGCTGGGAAATAATTGTATAAATCCTTCCCTTTAATACTATATGTAATTGTATAAGTCATGTACCCTGTGTTTGAAGATGATCAAGAGGGATAGGATGATAAAGTCAGAAAAAATCTTTAAAAAGGTAATTAAATAATTCATATCAGATGCCATTACTTGAATTGAAGTAATTTAAAGGTGACTATTTGGAAAATATGAAAATGCTCAATTTTAATAATTTGTTGATGGGGAAATGATTTCATTTCATCAATTTTTCCTACAAATGAGCAAAGCCATGGTGTTCGAGGATTAAGACATAATAAGTTTAATTTGACATGCACCAAAGGAAGTACTGAAAATCACCAATAGAATTTTATTATAAAGTGCCTACAAATAACTAGGTAAAGGTCACAGAGGAAGAGACTAGTGTAGTAATGATAACATTAATAGAAGGGGATAAAGACAATAATCAGTATGTCTTTACGTAATATAGGGATTTTAAGTTGGCATTCAACAGAGTACTGGGGGAAAAACTGATGCTATTGTTGCTGAGTATAGGTGTAGGTTGGAGGGATAGATAAGTTACTCAGAGCATGTTCATCAATCAGATAGCACAAGTATGGTCAGTGATAGGTAAGTGAGAAAGGGTTGACTGTTATCAAAGGGGTTTGGCTGAGAATATAAGTTAGTGGAGAGGTGATTTAAGTAATTTATGTTTGCAGATAATGAAGCAGTTGTTAGTTAGAGAGATAGGCATATGGGGCTGTTATGATGAGTGAACCAAAGTCCTCCCTCTTCTGCCTTCCATCATTAATGCTACACCTCCTACCCTACATTTCCTATGTCAATCCTACAACCCCCTTTCATTGTCCAGTGAGTCATAGATGCCTCAAATACATTGAATGTGATTATGCTTCAAGGTAGTTAACCATGTCATGCGGTGTTTATGAACATTGAAATTCGAGGATACTCCAAAGTTTTTATTTGATTAAGAAGAGCATTAGAGAAGATTTGTAGAAGAAGAAAGATAGTGTCAGACTGCCGAAAGAATGGCAAAAAATGAGAAGAACTGAGGAAGAAAAGGCAGTTGGGCAAACAAGAGAAGGTTCAAATGTTCAGGTGTACTAGTATGAAATGCAAATTTTTTTTTTTTAAATTGGAAGAATGATAAAAAGAGCTTTATTCAAAGTATTCTCCATTGCTAGTTAGACATTTCCCATCTTTCGGACAATTTGTGGATACCTCGTTAGTAAAAATCTTTCTCTTTTACCGCAAATAATTCAGCGAGCCATTTTTTCACATCTTCATATGAAATAAAGCACTGCTTGATGCAAGCAAGTGGTAATCAGATGGAGCCAAGTCTGGTGAGCCTGGGGTAGAACTTCCCAGCTGAGTGCTTCCAATAGACCACATCCTTCTGGTCCCACCAAACACAAAGCATTGTCTTTCTGCCAAAACAATTTGGTTTTGTGGTTAATCCGGATGTGGGTCTACCCATGTTTTTTCGTCTAGGGATCCTCAAAATGAATCCACTTTTCATCCCCAGTAATGATACGATGCAAAAACGATTTCCTATTGTATCATGCGAGCAAAATGTTCTCATGTGTTTTAGCGCCTCTCCATCTGCCTGTCGTTCAACTCATGGTTGTAGTTTTTAGGGGAGGCGACTGACAGCTGAGGTCATTTGCCCGATTAGGGATCGACAGGAAAGGATGAAGGGTGGAGAGAAACCCGGCATCGGCATTAGCCTACTCTAAATGAAAGGCGCCAAGGGGTTCACAGCTTAACGTCCCATCGGATGGATGGCGTACTTACTCCCAAATGCTCTCGACAAAGCACCTCTAGTAGGGATCAGGATACCACTGAAAAATATCTTCTGCTTACAGGATTCAAACCTGGGTTCTCTGGGTGAGGGAAGCCAGTACGTTAGCCACCACACTATCTTGATCCCCTCGTTCAGCTCATTTGGTACCCATCTGCCAGTCTTCTGAATCTTTTCCATCTCTCGTAGGTGATTGGAAAAGCTCGCTGACTAACAGTCAATTGCTCTGCATGTTGTACTTATGTTTGTGAATCATCTTTGTCCAACAATGCTTGCAATTCAGCATTTTCGTACAATTTTTGGCAGTTTTCTCTGTTCCCTGTCGGAAACATCCAAGTCACCATTTTTAAAACGCTGAAACCATCGTTCACAGGAAAAATGCTCACCAGAAGCTTCTCAAAGTAATCGTTATGATTCAGCAGCAGTTTTCTCCAAATGAAAGAAAAAAAGTAATGCTGTCCATTAATGCTCTTACTGTGGTATAAATTTTGACATATTGAACACAGCAGCACAACAAACATTATGCAAACGTTTTTTCAATATATCACTTATTCACGTCTAACACTTGTTGATGGCATAACAAAATGGTAAAGTGTCAAATATTTATACCACAAACTGCATTGGTGTGCCTGACATCTGCATTTCATACTTTTACGCCTGGTATCTGCATAGCAGGGGTTATAGACTGTCAAAAGTCTGCCTATCCAAAATTAGAATTTAATTTCTTTCTTTAAATTAATTGAACAATATCTGTTGTTGCTGGATGTGCTTAATTTTAGTCAGAAAAAAATAGAAAATAGTATTACTGTTAAAAGAGGTAAAATATAATTATCTTACTTATATTTTTCACAGCACAAGTGTGATGTGTGTGGGAAGACCTTTGCCAAAAATTTTGATTTCCAGCAGCATATGCGCAGCCATACAGGTGAACGTCCATTCCAATGTGTTGTTTGTGGCAGAGCTTTTTCTCAAAAGTCAAACGTGAAGAAGCACATGCTAACTCACAGGGTAAGGAATCAATCCTTTCATGTTTTTTATTAAGTGATTCTGGGAGTTTTTGTTTCAAGTATGTGGAGATTTTAACTGAGCTGTCTTTTATTTTATTGCCACCAAAATAGTTAAATAGCAGAACCTCCTATGGCCTGGAGGGTAGATCATAAAAAGACAAGACATTATGCAATTTGATATCCAAGCTGTTGTTGAGTGAATGGAATGAATAAGCTTATGTTTTGTCTTAAATTAGTATATATCTACTGTGTTATAACATTTAGATTATTTTAACGCCACTGAATTTCATTTCTACCATTTTAATTGTAGGTTTGTGTGCCCGCATTGGCAAAATAAATATTAACCCTTCTAATATTAATGAGAGGATAAAAAATCTGTGGAAATCATATCTATAATTACTCAATTCTTAAATGCATTAATATTATTTGGTAAGCTACCATTTAAGATAGGTTTTTTTGTGAACACTAAACATCAAAACATTTATTAGCCTCTCATAACAAAAAGTAAGACAGCTGACACAATTTTAAAGCCTTCTTCGATTACGCATACTCATTCAATCCATTTATTCCATCCAAAATATGTATGCATTTCCTTCCAGGGCTCTAACCTAACATTCTCCCTTGTAACATAGTCTTCAAAATCCCATTGCCAATAAAAATGATCTGCATCCACATTTTTTGCCTCATTTGGATTCCTCCTGGCAATTCCCTCTCCTTCCCTACCATACCCAGAACTCCTTCCTTTTGTATTTTCCTTTCCGTCCAGTTTACTTCCTCCATCCTTTTCTACGCCTATATCTGGAAAGCCTCCGATATATACCTATTATCTTTCGTCAATGGTCAAGTTTTCATGACTTACAAAACCACATATCATATCATAGAACTGTGCACCATATCCAGATTGTCTCTAATTTTTTTAACATTCTTATTCAGCATCCCGCTCATGAAGTGTCTTCTTGTGATGAGCTTCTTTGCCTTATTCAATTCTTCTGATGTGCCTACTACTTTGACCATCTTGTTCCAAAGCACTTCCAAAATATGTAAACTTTGACCTGTTCTAGTTTTTTTCTTCCTATTTTAATATTTGACATAGCATTCTTGCTTCTTCCAAACCTCATAAAATTTGTTTTGTGTGCATCAATTCTCATCCCACACCATCACACTGATTGTTAAATACACTTGGCAGTGGTTGCAACCTCTTTGCTGATGGGCAAACTGAAGCTTGATCATCTGCAAATGACACTGATTTTATGCACATCCCCTCCTCTTTTCATGCCTACCTCCATCCTTCCCAGGTGCCCCTCACCATTACCTCTGCATATTTATTGAAATTAACAGGTGATGATGGAATTTCCTCTGTTACCCCTCTTCATAGCACTACCCATCCAGACACACACACACATTTTTCACATGCATCTGAGCAGTCGGAGTACAGGTTTCAGATTAGGCACCTATCCTTCCAATCTAATCCTATATTCCTTGATACATTCTTTGTCTTCTCAAATACTCCTATCAAGCTCCTTCTGCAATTCCATGGAATAAACAAATATGTTCTGATTGCATTCTATGTTCATCTCTATGACTTTATTACTGCTATTTCACCTGCCTCTCGTCTTTGTGAACCCAAACTGATTATACTCAGTTATCACTTGCCATCCTCTTCATCCTTTTGTTGAAGTACCATCTTTGCTGTGTGAAATCATTCATATTGTTGAATTGTCCTCATGCATAAAGCAGCCTTTTCCATTTTGGAAAATTATCTGACCTGAAAATGATCGGGCTAGTCTTCTGCCGAAATTTCTCCCTCATAAATGTTACCAATTAATTCATAAAAACTATACCTTTCATATTCTTTGCAGAGATGTTATCTATCCCCATAGCCTTATGTATTTCAGTTGCATTTATGCCCTTTCTATCTTGCAATCAAGTATGTGCTTAGTAGGAGCTCAACTTCCCTCGTCTAAGTCATTTTATTTCTGTCTAATCTTCCTGGCCCAAAATCCTTATCACACAGATCATCTGCATGTTCTTTTTATCTCTGTGGAATCTTTCCAGGGTCTAATAATAATTTAATAGAGATTTCACAAATGTATACTACATTTTAATGAGTCCAATAGTTAAATATTGGTGATAAGAATGGTTTGGAGTATGAATTCGTAAAGCAGTGGCAGACGAGACTTTTACATTAGTGATATCTCTGTGGATAGTAGGAAGTATTGTTGAGGAGATTATGATGTCATCCACTAAATTTATTATTCTTTTGTGTTGTTTTCGTGGTCATTTAAGTTTTCATTTGCATGACTTGACTTTTTTTGTATTTTGCATCAGGTTGATTATTTATTGGTGAAAAATATCCAGTGCTATATAGTGAAGATTTACTCAGGGTTGAATTATATTTCAAGGAATGACCTTGACCCTTAATGTATTTACAGGTTTGGCCAAGTGGGTTAACAAATACCCTACCTAGTGAGCCCATCCAAGTTATATCATTGGAAAGTAGTGAAGAAGATAAAAAAGAACTGGTATGTGTTCTATTAAATCATTGATCTCACATCATCATTGCAGTATGTTACATATTTTATTTAGATTTTTTTTTACTTCTAGGTGCTTGATCGAAATCAGAGCAAAGATGGTGATAATGTTCAAGTTGTAATTGATAGTTCCTATGTGTGCCAATATTGCAACCGTGCCTTCCGATCGTATCTCGAGCTCAAGTCCCACATGAAGGATCATTCAAACGAGAAGGTATGATTGTATTACAATTTCTTATCCTTTTACAGAGTGATTTATGTTATTTGATTCTGAATTTTCTTGTGCATTGTTTATCTCATGACTAACAAGTGCTCATTCAGTGTACATACTATTTAGTTAACGTGAATGTCAAATTTCTTATTGTCATCAAAATATTTGCAATATCATTTTACAAATGTAAGTTCTTCTATGTTACTCATTTCAATGGGCCATAATAAATTGATGCCACTAATGCCTTCTTTTATTTCATATTTCTGAAAATCAGTAGGTCTACTGATTATGTATAAATAAAATTATGTGGTCTGTTAAAAATCAATTTCTTATTTTGGCTAAAATATACTCGGTCTGAAAGTTATAATTTTATATTTCGCTTGTAAAGTTGACTAAAAAGGGATATTTTTTCAGATGTTCAAATGTATACAACGCAAATGTGGCAAGACTTTTGCTGACTTAGATGAATTCCTTCTTCACACCAAAAGCCATAGTTCAGAAGAAGTAAGGTACAGGTGCCATGTTTGCTGTCGAATATTTAAATCTCTTAGTGAACTCGGCACACACCAGTATTCACACTTTCCATCAAACAACCCCGATTCATCACCTGATTCAAATGCCGCATTGTGCAGTGGAAATGATGCCGGGAATAATGTGATATCCAGCTCAAAAGGAAATTTAAGGTAGTGAATAGTTGCAGAATTAGAAAATATTTCATGGACTGTATTTTACATGTGCAATAATTTGGTAAAGAATTAAAAATTCTCAGAAATCATATTATTCATTTCCGCGGTTCAACCATTTCTGAGATTTCAAAAAGTCTATCAAGTGTATTACTCCATTTGTGTTAAAATTTCATGACTGTTGAAAAATTTCATTTTTTGGCATTTGTTATTCATATTGGAAATCCTAGATCCTTGGGATATTAGGGCTTGTTGGGCGTGTTAAAAAATTAGTGATCCCTGGATTCAGTATTTGAACATATATTCATCTTTTAAGATTTTCTTCATATATAAACATTAATTTGAACATGAGTTAATAGGGAAAATCCTTAAATCAACAATATTCCTGCAGGCAATACAGATGTGGAAAGTGCAGAAGCTATTTTGCTACTCCTGAGGCACTGGAACATCATAATGAAGTAGCCACCCATCACCATCCCTGTCCTCACTGCAAACGTATTTTTCATTGTGAGAGGTATTTAAGACGTCATCTAGTTACTCATGGTACTGCAAGGATCCTTGCCCCATCCGTAAACGATCCAGATTCCAGCTGTCCTCCACTTATTTTAGGTGAGTTGTGAAAATGTTTAAGTAGCACATTAATCCTTTTGGGCTCATCACCCCTGTGTTGTTAATATAAATAATTAATGTAATATGAAAACCTCAAGTTCATATTGAGCAAATTGGTGATTTTTCTGTTTGTATTCATTTGAATCATTGTCGTCAATGTCTCCAATTTTTATTCTTGAACCTGGAGTTCAAGAAAATCAATCACAAGTGAAGGTTATGATCCCTGTTTTGTGATGGTTTTCTTATGCAGTGGAACCTCATGCGCCTTGCATTGCAAGTATTTTGCATAACAAGCAAAAATATTTTGATTCACCCAATGAGTTAATTTTTGCATGATGAGTGACTAGGAGAGGAGAATTCTCAGAATGATTGCATACTTGCCACTTCAGTTTGTGTTTAGCACTCGTCTTTAGCATCTTAGTGTTGCTTGGTAGCATATTTATAAATTTGTGTTCAGATGTATTATTTGCGATTATTTTTACGAGCAAAGTTTCATAATATTTTGTGCTTAGTTTGAAAAATGTCCTTGAATAAAAGGTCCCAAAAAGACAGCTTTTAGAGAATAAAAATAACTATAAATGAAAATTAAAATCATTGAAAAGCAAGAAAAAAGTGTGAGTATCCTCAAGAACAAGATTAATGAAATAGATACTTCAAAAGAATAGCTATGCAAAGACTACATATTCTAAATGATGTTGAAAGGTTGCTTCTCATATGGATAAAGGAGAGAAATCGCAATGCGACACTATTAAGGAGAAAATCGTTGGCAAGGAGACAAAAGCAATTTTTGCCAACCATGTTAAGAAGATGCCAGGATGATCAATGCCCTTAGTATTTAAGGAAGGCTGTGCATGGTCAAGAAGTGGAAGAGAGTAGTAGTATTTAGGGGAGGCGACCGACAGCTGAGGTCATTTCCGCCATAGGGGATGGATAGGAAAGGATGAAAGGTGAAGAGAAACCTGGTGTCGGCATTAGCCTACTCTTTACGAAAGGTGCCAAGGGGTCTGCAGTTTAACATCCCATCCGACGGATGTCATACTTACACGAAGTGCCTCCACAAAGCACCTTAAGTAGGGATCGAGATACCTCTGAAAAATATTCAACACCACTGGGATTTGAACCCAGGCCCTCTGGGTGAGTTGAAGAGAAGAACCGGCATCCACTACATTGTGAAGCATGGTGAAGCAGCAAGCTATGACTCAAAGGCAGTGGAGAACTTCATCAATGAATGCAAGAAGCTCATAGATTCTTAGGGTTACCTGCCATAGCAGCTTTTTGATTGTGACGTGATATCTCTTCTGGCAGAAGATGCTAAATCCACCCATATACATGTAACAGCAGAAGAGAATGCATTACTTGGCCACAAGCCAATGGAAAGCCATCTCATGCTGCTATTTTGTGCCTATGCAAGTGGTGTTTTAAAGATTAAACCCCTGCTTGTTTACCATTCAGGAACTCCACGAGCACAAAGAAGTGTGAAGTCCAGAAGAGTAAGCTAAAGGTGAAGTGGAAGTCATGGGAAACTGTTGCATCATACTGTGCATGCAAAGTATTACTCTAATAACGCAGGCTCTGCACACTAGAAATTTATTTTATGATAATGTTGAGTAACATTTTCGCAACATTTTGAAGCATAGACAAAAGCAATTCCCCTAGAAAGCTGTCTAGTAAAAAGAATTGGGCATTTATCATGAATAACAAACTAATTACTTTGAATCGTTTTTGTATTAACAAATGGAATTCACATTCCAGGTTAATTCATTCCACATTAGAAGAAAAGGTAATGATAATTCACAGTCCTATACAATGTAGATATAATTTTCCTTGAATAAACCTTGTATATATTTTATTTTTCTGCATGGAATGCATCATACTTTACATTAAATGGTATGAGAAAAATTATTTTGCTTAACATGCATTTTGGGTTACAAGAAAGTTTCCGAAACAAATGATGCTTGTTGCGAGGTTCCTATGAAGTTTCCTTCATTCTCGCGAGTTTTATGGTTATAAATTTTGATGTATTCCATACTCTGATATAATGCTAAAAATAAATTGTTTATTAAAATTAATGTTAATGAGGAGAATTTTTTTTTGTTGCTGGTAGAAGGGTATTCTAAAATTATGTACCAGTCTATGTAGAAATCTTATATTAATTAAGGTTTCACCTTCAATATTGAGTGCAATTACATTGAAAATGTTGAAAAAACTAGGAAGGAATTGACTGAAACTTTAAATTATATTATAATTAGACACAAACTAGGAAGTTCAGTGGAGTATAGAAAGAAAATTCAATGTAAGATCAATCTTTGATTCAAGTTTGTTGCACCAGCTTTAGTGAGCCAACTATGCAATGATGAGTGAACAAAAATTGTTAGTGTTCAGTTTTTCAAATTACCTCTTTTTGAACTTCTCATTAATAGTAACATCATAAGTTTTCACTATGTGTTAATTTCCAAACCTGACACTCAAGCAGGTGATGTTCATTAACTTCATCATCAGTTAATCTTAAAATCCTTAGAGATGAAATAAATTGATTTTTTGTGATATGAGTTCATTATTTGTTCCACAGATAACTTCTTTGTTTTATTTCCAGGGCCATATGAGTGTGACATATGCTCCAAAACATTCCGAACTGAGCGATATCTTGCCAACCATAGACTGATCCACTATGAGAATAGACCTCATTCATGTCCTCAGTGTTCAGCTTCATTTAATAGGAGAGACAAATTAATGAGACATCAGCTTATTCATGAACCTGTAAAACGCTACAAATGTCCATTCCGTCATTTATTGGATTGCAAAAAGGAATTTAACAGGCAAGGTGAGAATTTAAACTATGATTGGCATGCAAAATGTTTTTATTAGTCAGTTTAGGATAAATATATTTCTTTATTCTGTCCATATTGGTACATAGAGGAACATGTCATTCAACCAAAGGTTTAAATAAATTATACTCACCAAGTTATTATTTGAATTGCTTGACTTTACTATACCAAAAAATTATAAATGATAAAATTCTTCCCTAATTGACTGACAAAATATACCTATGCTTATTTGGTACGGGAAGCCATCTAGGTTGGTTTTATAATTGGAATCATTCAGCACTCTGTTACTCCTGATGCTCTTTTTATATAATATGGATGTGCTACTTGCAGTGATCTTGGGTTCTTTTTCACTCTGGAGATATTTTTGCATATTCAAAGAAGAGGTGACTGATTGCAAAGAAAGATTTTTTTCCTTCCTTTTTATATAGTTTAAAAGGATAGAAATACTTCCATGTAACTAAATACTTCTGAATTGAACAAGTGTTTAAAATTAAATAAACCATACTCTTGTTAGCAGCCTAGGGACCCAGCAATCTGAATGTACTAACCAGAGAAACATGCAAACCAGGGTTGACCTATGTAACTAGTTGCAATTGTATTGTGGGTAGTATAATTTATGGGTAGTCATTTGTGACTTAAAAATGCATTAGTTCATTGCTTAAACTATGCAAACTTCAATGGCAAAACATTATTTCATTTAGTTAATGTTATGAAATATATATAATGCCTCTTGAATAAAGACTTCGTCAATTCTTACATTACTGTTACTTTACGAATTAATACGTTTATAACTTGAGATAATGTACAGTTCGTGGCAAAAATTATGGAAGTAAAGTTCAAATTATGGCAACATCCAACATATTTACCAGATTTGACCCCCAGTGGCTTTTTTTATTTCCAAACTTGAAAAAAAATAGCTCAGAGGAAAGCAGTTCATGTCAAACAAGTAATCATTGCCTACACAAATGCCAGTTTTGAGGGCCTTCTGAAATTCTACCTTTTGGATGGCTTAAAAAAGTTGGAGAATGCTGGGGAAAGTGTATTGAACTAAAAGAAGATATTGTTGAAAAGTAAATTATATCTACTCAAAACAATGTTATTCTATTTTTTCCCAAGGACTAATTGAGTGACTCACCCAGTTATTGTTTAGAATGTTTTGGGGTTGGATCAAATCCTAACCTTTGTTAAATCACAATCCCATTTTCATTGTATCCCAAGCTCTCCTTTTTCATTGGTAAACCAATACTGATCCCTTTTTATGCAATTAATGTTATAACTTTAACAAAATGTTGACTCCATAATTAGTTTTTTAACACAAAATTTATTTGTAAGTAATAAAATAAAAATGGAAGTGGTCACCTTTAATTCAGTTTTAATCAATTTTGTTAACTTTTAGATTCTTTGTTTTAGTATGTTATTGTGTGCTTCTCTTCACTGCTTTCTTTTTCCTGTTTGCAAGAAGTTCAATTTTGGAGTACGAATGTTTTCTTTTTTTTCAGACAAGCTCAAACTGCACATTTCCACTCACAATTCAGTGAAAAAATTTAGCTGTACAAATTGCTCCAAAACATTCCAAAAGCAAAATCTTTTTGATAACCATAAAAAATCCTGTGTAATCAAGACAGAAGAAAGTCAGCCAGCCTGTAATGATGCAGAAGTAAGTTCATATTTGTAATCTAGTGTCACGTAAGGATTTTAATGTTTTTATCAAATGATTGACTAAATACTTCCTGTCAACAAAAGGCTTTTGCCTCTGCTATTACTTGAACATTATCTCAATTGATTACTTAGGTATCTGGGTGATGGTAGTAAACCGGGGAAACAATATTCTACAAATAAATAACACAGTTTCAAGCTAACATGGTTGAAATTCTTCATGATGAAGGAAGACACTTTACTTTTCCACCTCATCTGGTCATGATGACCAAATGAGGTGGAAATGGTATACTATAATGAAATTAAGGTAGTAATAATAATACTTTGTGGGAAAGCAAAGTGTCTTCTTTCATTATATTTAACGAGTTAAGATATTGCCAAAATTCACATTTACTGACCCTGAGTCTACATAAATATTTTCGATTCAGACAACTCTCCATAAAAATTAATGCTATCAAAACCTCAATTTTTCATTCCTGAAACCAGGCAGTTATGTAAAATCTTACAGCCCCACGTAGTTGTCAGGTCAATTTTATTGCAATATTCCTCATGTTTTCTTTCATGGCTATTAATTTCATTCCACTTAGTTTATGTATGCAGTCATTTTTATTAGTGTTTTCCTAAGAAATTGATTTTAAAAGAGTCTGTCGATCGATTTTTAAAAAAATTATCATCAGACTAGTCATCTGGCTGTCTTGTGACCTGAACTGCAGAAGAACAATGTGCTTTTGTTTTATTGTGGGATCTGTTTTTTGTACATGCTACCAAAAGCACCACCACTGTTTGTTAACCTTATTACATGTTATATTATTTTATCATTGATTACTGTTGCTTTAAAATGGTTGCTATAAAAAAAATATTGAATATCAACCCCTAGTCGGGAGTTTTGCAAGAAGTATATAGTATTTTTGTTGGAAACATTATGTAAGAAGAGTAACTGAAGCTGCATTAAGAATGCTTGTGGTTACAGTCACAATGTTTTTTCATTACCTAGATATAATGAGTTTTTCACAGTTTAGATCAATACTCCATTGAATAGATTCTCTGATGATAATGTGTAAAGGATGCCTGACTAATCGTTTTGTTGGTAAAAATTACATTTAATGAATAAGTATTAATAATATAAAAGTAAAAGTTTAGTTTTCACTGAAACCATGAGAAAATAAAATAGAAATTGGCTTATTTCCCAGGGATAGTTTGATGTTACATACAATGAGTTCTTGAATATAAATTTTGGTCTTTCATTGATTGATTAATATTTTGGTCAATTTACCATCGAAAAAAAATTATATTTATATATTTGAAGAAAATACAAAATTAGTGCATGGAAATTGAAAGTGTCACCATATATATGATATATGGTAAACTAAAAAAGTGTTTAAATTGGGATGTAATATTGCATGCTAGTTATCACCAAAAATATAGATGTGAGTATCATTATGCATTCCTAATACAAATTATACAAGCATTATAGATTGGAAAGGATTTGTTTTTTAAATTTTTTGCATCCACTAAGGTTCCATCAAAAAGTTGTATAACTGCCCTAAAAATTAAAATTCATTATTCTTGGCTTTATTGCAGGATACTAATAATAAAAAATGGTCAGGACAGACTTTTTTCATGAAAATGTTCATTGAAGTTAGTCAATGCATGCTCTTCGAACAAGTATCAGCTTTACCACCTACACAAAGGGAGATTATGCAACAGTACAGGAATAAATGTTATTTTTGAAAATTTTCTTTATTAATTGTGATTTTTTTCAAAACAGCATATTCATTTGATATTATTTAATCCAAATTGGTGTTGCCTATATAGGTGATGATTTATTGCTATCAATTGTCATTCACAGAATAGATGTCACATATTTCCAAAAAATCAAGACCCGCGAAAAAGTGTTTCCTTGTGTTTTTATCTTGAAGCTTTTTTTATTCCTTTGATCATCAGAATCCTTTAAAGACATTAAATCCAAGCCTAAGATGTTGTATGTCCACCATTTGCTTTTAACACATGACCCATTATTGCCTTAAATCATACCCTTCCCAAAAGACTCAAAGCCTGAAAAAATATACTAGTTTGACTAATGTGAGATTGTTAAGCACGTAATGTGTTTTCATGCTTTTTTCTTATGCTGTTCTCCTTTTGTTTAATCCAGCTAATTTTCATGAGTGAGTCATCTGGGGTCATGAAACGTGAGATTGAAGTCAAACCAGAATTGGAATCCCTGGGTTTAAATTATGAAGATGGCTCTCAGAAGAAAGTAGAAATTATCAGTGGAAAAGGTAGGGGAAGAAGGAAGAGGACTGCTCTGTCACGTTCTGGAGCTTTGTATCCACCAAGGAAGAAAGCTAAGGGTGGAAAGCGTGAAATGATTTCAGAGAGTGGAATGTCAAAATTGTTTGGTAGTGGCAGTGAAGGGCAAGACCCGTTAGATAATACTGAGGACATGATTGAAGAGGATGGTGTTCCAACTCTTGAGATCATAGTTGTTCCTGTGCCATCAGATGAAGGGACTGTTGGAGTGGTGGGTCCTTACAAAATAGATTTCCCAAGTGGCAGTGAGTATTCGGAGGATAAAACTGACCAAATTACTCTGTGGCCAGATACTGAAGATCCCTTGCCCCACTCACCAAGCCCTCCACCTTCCAAAAAGAATGCATTTTCCAATCAAAATAAATCCTTGACCGTATTTAAGGTTGTCAATTCCTCTTCTTACTTGCCTTTAGGCAGCTGAGACATAAGAAATACCTCTCACAACCTGGAAATGTACTCCAAAGATTTATTTAGAATGCTGCATGAAGTGGAAGAAAACCAGTGAAAAATATATTTAACCTTCCCTATGAGCATGAAGGGACTCAAGTGCTTGGTGCTAATCAAATTCAAAGCTCCACAGAAGATGGGACACTTAATTTTTACGATAAACTTGCAGACATCTCTTCCTATAAGTTGTTAGTGTGCACAGAAAAGTGTGAAAGAGGATAAATGTTTGTGATTGACTGCCATGCAAGATTGTAATTTAATTTTTTTATAATGTATGTGGTTGATAACTGGAATCTTAATTTTATACTGTTGATTTTTGATAGACTTTTTAATGTTATTGTCTTTTTACCAAATGTGCCATATTAGTCTGAACATGAATTTGCTTATAAAGCTCTGTAGATTATTCTAAATGCTATAAATGAAAATGCATTGGCTTCATATGAGTCATTTTTACATTTCCTATCATTAATGAAATCCAGTGCATTTCAGCACTGCAGTTTTACCAAAACTAATATTCTCCAATTAAAAAGTTACTGCTGTGATTGGTATTCTCTCCTCAAAAAATCAGATTTTCCTGCTTCATATTAGTCATATTTAATTAACTCAAGTTTCTTTCTGCCTATTAAGAAGGTTCTTGGGCACTGACTGAAAATAATGTCACCTTTTTTGTATTTGCAGCATTAATACATTAAATAAATATTCCATTACTTCTCATTGGTGGTTAGTGTCTTCTCCTAAGTGCTGAGACAATAACCTTTTCCACTCATAGTAATTTTAAAAAGTTGGTTTCAGAAAAAACAGAACAGTTTTCAGAAAAGAGTTCATTAAAAATTTGCAACATGTAGCAAGAAAACCTGGAGACCTATTTTATTGGCAATTAATTACTATTGTTTTCTTTTGTGTAAGATGTATGTTGTGTGATTTTTTCTTTGGAAATACAAGAAAGATATTTCAGGTTACTCCTATTGGTTTATGTCATTGTTAATACATTCATTGTATTTTCAAATTTTAATTCATAACATTTAAAGTAACGGAAGTGCTTTGTATTTTTTACTTCTATTCTTTCAAAGGGTTGTTGTGTATAATTTCTCAACATATCACCAAAAGTACCATATTTTGAAGTGTTTTATTTATAACAAAAGTATTAGTTGTTATGTTATAGTTGAATGGCACTTTTTGAAGGTAGATAATTCTAATATCTAATGTGGCCAAATTTTAATATTTTTGTAATCAGAAGAAACAATATCTTGTAATCACATATTACAGTAGTGTCTTCATTATTAAGAAGGAATGATATTTAGTCATAAAGTATACCATCACACCGACTTGAAGATCACCAATTTGAACTCCACCAATCCTAAATTTATTCATCACATTCGATAAACCTACATGTAAAATATGTAATATTATGCATAGGAAGTGACTAAAATGAAATTCATGCAAATGTGAAACTTCTCATCAGAATTATTTATTGGCAAATAAGTTGATGACCTACAGGTATAAAGGGGTAGCCAGAATTGACTGATTTTGTTATTTATGGTACAAATATAGTGGAATTCCAAATAAAAATCCCACAGGAAAATTTTTCGAAATATAAAAAAGGGAGGTAATTTGTCAAACATGTCGAAGGTTGGAAAAAAAAACTGAAAACATAGGAAATTTCATAGAGATTTTTGTAATTGGGGTTCCACTGTAGTTGACATTGGAGAATGTTATAAATTAATTGTATATTGATTTTAAAAGACATTTATTACACTGATATTGATATTTCAGTAACACATGTTTGTGCCTAAAAAATTCGAATGGCTGAGAGCTTTAATTTTACCATTTTAAAATATTAGTTCAGTGGTAAAAATTAGTTACTGCTATTTTTTCCATAATGTTCTGTTTCTCCTACTTGAGCTGTACCATATAACTGTTTCTATATAATTGTGCATAGCATAAATTAAAATACGACTTTCCTATTATGTATTATTGGAATTGATATTGTTGTTAGTGTCATTTCTGAAGTGGAAGGTTCACTTTGTTGTCAAATTATTTTTGGATGGCATGTGCATCTGTCTGTTGAAATGATGTTTTATCTACTTAGTGCTTTAGAAATAAGCTTTACACTCGGATGTCGAAACATTTTGTTGTTTGAGAATGCTGTTCAGAAATTCTGAAAAATGCAGCTAGTTTAAAAACAATGTTTTAACCACTTGTGATTTTACAAATGTGATATCATTCTTTTTTTTAATTAAATAATTGTGAATGTTGCTGTATGTACACAAATAAAATTTTCATTATTACAGCAGTTACTACACTCAATTTCTTCTATAGCACAAAATAATTGGAGAGGTTCTTGTGAAGGGATTTGTCATGCATGTGACCTGCAATAACAAATTCTAGCTTTGAAATGATATGTGTTTTAGATTAAAGTTTTTTAATTGATCAATCCTCTTGGTCTCACAAACCTTCAGCTTCAACTATTATCAGTAAGAAACTGTTATCAAGATAATTCTGAAAGATTTACCTGAGCAAGCCACCGTAATCAATCCTAAGGTGTTATACAGACTAGGGCAGAAGTCCCAAAATTTCACACTGCTAAGGAGAGGATTCCCTGAGGAAGTTAGGTATTGCCCAAAGTTGAACCCAGAGCAGTGTATAATAGCCCACTGGTTTACCACGCACCAAATGAAAATATGCATTATTTTGGCTCTAACATTAATGAGGCATGAAATTGGAAAGTATATGCATGCAGAAAGTTGGAGCATTAAGTATTCATATCGAAACTCAAAGGTTGCAGTAGAATGGAGATGGGTTGGGCAAGGATAAGGAAGGGTGTCGATTTTTTTTACATGAAATGAATGGTAATGTTAAAGGGGAAAGGTATGAAAACCTAAGAAGGTAATTATTTAAGGTGCCTATCAGAATGTTTTTCATTATTTTTAATGATTACGAATCTAAGACCTGATGTTATCAATGCATCTGATTATAGTGTTTCTATTTTGTTTTTTATTTGTACGAATGAGAGTAGATGGCAAACAAAGCCCCTGTATGCTCTGGTTCTTCTATAATGCACTATTTTGGTCAATAGTTTCATGGTAAAAGGACCCTTTAAAATGCAAAAGTATCACTTGGCCCAGAATGATGACGTCGCTGAGGTAAGTTTTAATTTTGTTCATAGACTCATAAAAAGTGCATATGTTCTTTTGTTCCTAATTTTTATAAAAAGAAAATTTGCACATAAATGGCACCAATACAGATCCGAAGACTGGATTTTGAGAAGTTGCATAGCTACAATGGCTACTAAATCTGAAAGTTGACCATGACAAACTGAAAGCTTTGGAGTTTTGCAACTTGTTAATACAAATGTACAAAACAACTGGCACTCTGATCTGATGAAGAGAAACCCAACAGAGCTCGCACCCTCAGAAATTTGCAGATCTCCAATCACAGTATAAGTGTATCCACATGCATGCATGCAGCTGCAAGATGGCCAAGGACCCATGATTAGCAAAAGTAAATAGGGGTGTGGACTGCTATATTGTCTTGCTTGACACGGTCCTGAATGAGTGGCAGGATAAGCATCTAAGTATGCATGAGTATGTGACTTTAGTGTTAAATACTGCCCAGATGCACCAGAACATAATTGATGGGATTGGAATAGCAGTGGCTAACATACTGGCTTCCTACCCTGAGGGCCTGGGTTTGAATCCTGGGGGTGACATATTTTTCAGTGGTATACCAATCCCTACTTGAGGTGCTTTGTGGAGAGCACTTTGAGTACGTGCCATCCATCGCATGCGAAGTTAAGCTGCGGGCCCCTTGGTGCCTTTCGTTAAGAGTAGGCTAATGCTTCTCTCCACCTTTCATCCTTTCCTGTCCATCCCTAATTGTGCCTCAGCACCATTGCTAATGACCTCAGCTGTTGGTTGCCTCCCCTGAAATCTACTACTGCATAGACGGCAATGATTTGAGAGCTGTTGCCATGCTTTAAGGATTACCAGCAGAATAAAAACCAATGAGAAGGCCATTAGTACACTTGGGTGCTCATATAACCTATTCGTGAACTAAGTAACTTCAGGAAGGCTAAAAATCAGAATTGACTTTTAGCCAATCAGCCTTATTAGCCTTTGGAAGAATATCTCAGGTGTATGCATCAGAGAAGATGATAGACAAACCTCAGCACAACATCTCAGGTAACAAAAGAAGAAAAATCTTTGTTGTTTTGGACACATACAGCAGGGACATATTAAGCTTGAAGTTAGAGTTAAGTTTCTGATTTATTTAATAGAAGTTAATCACAGAAAACCAATAAAAGTTGCTACCCAAGCCCCTTCATTGATCCTAAACTACGAAGTTTGTAGAGCTGCAATTGTCTCGTCACTTACAAACATGTTTTTATAAAATTGAGATGTGTACATTCTTATAAAATATAAGCACCGGTAATCTGGAATGTTTTTCAAAATAGTTTATTTACAATGTTAAAAGTTAACTTACTGATACTATCCATGAATCATATTGAAACATCACATGGCAAAGAACCTAATACAAAAGAACATCATGGTCAGTAGATAATTGGTAACAATATCTTCAGCATGCCGAAGTGTCTATCCAAGAAAAAAGACGCATGGGACTCGAAACCTGACTTGAAACATGAATAACTTTTACACATTAAACGCAAAACATTAGCTCACAATTATAAAATACGTGCATGGGTGCAAATTACATTAAGCTTACACTCATAGTTGAGAATCAATGAATAATTTGGAAATTTAAATTAAGAGAAGAATTGTTATTTGCAATGCATCTGAGTTTTCAAATGGTACAAGGAAGACGGGTATCAAAGGATTTTAGCTTTAAACGTACTGTGCGCCATCCTTGAATAGACTTGACCCATAAACATGCCTGCGCCTGTGTGGTGAACTGAAGCTCTCCAATAAAATTGAAAGACGCTATTTTTCCAGTAGAAGGACCAGGCCCATTCGTCAGGGATATGGCAATGGTTGATTTTTGCGACATTTCCTATAATTGTAAACTAGAACTAATTTGAAACGCTTCCGGTCAGTTTCCCGCCTTCGTCACTTTATTTTCAAGCAGACCCGACGAGACGGTTTACTACTTCCTTATTCCCTCAATTACTTTTCTCTGTAATTGAGCGCATTCATCGTCCATTTGCATGTAGTAGCAGTTTTCTTTAGCCGTACACAAAATACATTTGCATTGATTATTATGAGGGAAACACAAAAAAGGTACCCTACGGAGAATAGCACTATTAAAAAATGTATGAAGTACAACATGCAAAATAAATTAAATGCAATATGTTAATTTTAATACAAAAACGACGTTAAGGTTATATTACATATATTCCTTAATATTACAGAACAATTTTTTTGCATAATATCTTACACACATTGTTTGAATTTTCAGTGCTCCAGGCATTTACTTGCAGAAGGTAATTTGTTGTAGATGTTGTATTATCGGTGTTTGATGTTATTGAGTATCCATGACGTTCTATAGATTTTCAAATGAATAAGTTTATTTGGTTTTGTGTTGTAATTATGGAAGTTTGGTTTTTTCTTAAGGAATGTGCATTGTTAAAGTGATTGTTAACCAGACTTGATCATTGCCACCAGGACAATCGCCTAATTGCAACGGAATTGTTATAATAATACTAATTATGATATTTGTGCATGAAAGTCAATTTTTCCATTATATAAATATGAGGGACTGGAAAAATGTTGACTTTGGCATATATTTGGTGAACATTGTTAATGGAACCAGTTTTATTGTTTTTGTAATTCTTTTCTGTCTGAAATATTTTTCCATCTAATACTAGGATCCCCAAAGTGAAATTCCGAAGGTTATATAAATTAGTGGATATACTCATAATAGGCATCCTGGAAAACAGCTACGGATATAGATTTAGCCAAAACATGCATTGCATGTTTCGAATTATTTACCTAATACTGAGGTTAGGTGGTCTTGGCTCATCCCTTGATCCACCTGCTTAATTACTCAAGGCCTAAATTCTCCATTCTACCATTGATGGTTGCATTCTATGCAATGATATCCTTCCCTAGCTCTCTTTCCATAATCCTGCTGTCACTATCCCTAATAGTGATCCTGTGGAACTAACTTTATCTTTCTCAGCGATCCTTTTTCTAATTACTCCCAGAAGTATTTGACTCACTCTCTATCTCCAATCCTTTCAAATCAAAACTTTCATCTCCTAACACACATTCACTAATCATTTAAGAAAATTCATGGACTCTAGTGCTGCAAATTCCCATCTCAGTGTTAGATATTTATGCGATTAAAACTTTACATGACTAAATTAGTCATATGGTATTATATAGTGTTTAATCCTTCAGTTATTCTATCCTAATTTATGCTTGGAAAATTATTTATGTGTTTTTTATTCATAACAGGATCATATTTTAATTTAATAGTTAATAAAAATTGATTTCTATGAGAAAATGATGATAAATAATGTTTTTACCATAGTAATGAAAGTATCACTTGCATCTTACTTTTTTTCTTTTGCATCAAAAATTATATTAATATTTGATACAATTTTCTCTTATAATGGATGCAATTTTTAAGGACTTTGCTGGCCACATCAATGAAGAATCATAATTAAAATAAATAATCTCCATAAAAATATGTTTATTTACCTCTACTGTGATTGCATTGACTGTGCAAGCAGAATATGGTATGTAAGTAATAGGGATCAAGCACCTACTGCTGATCTTGTTGTGGCACTGCCATTGGCAAGAATTGAAAACTGGTGTATGTACACAAAAAAGCTACAAACCTATGTCTACTTCATATGCATGAAATGTTGTATTTTAAAAGCTTAGAGTACAAATAATATCATGGGGGCATACATTTTTTATTCATACTGTACTTAATGGCCTAACAGGCAGGAAAAGTTGAGGGAAGAACACAATTATTATTCTTCGGTAGCCTACCATTTAAAGTATGTTTATTAAAATACCACAGACTAAATGCTGATGCATTTCTTAGCCTTTCAAATACAAAGCGCAAATTGACACTATAACTAATCCTTCTTTTTCACACACTTTCTACCACCCTTCGTTTTGTCCAACATACATATGCTTTTCCTCCACCTACCTTGCTTACCTAATAAACTTCCCAATATCTTGACTGTAACATTACAATGCTCTGCATCCTCAATACCATCATAAAATTGTGGAAAAAATACCTGTGGTGGTTTCCTAAAGCCTTCCTTGAAAGTATTTCCACTGGGATACCATCCTTAAATGGTTGCACCACTGGAATCCAATACCTTTGCAGCTGCCTCAAAGAGGAAAAAACAATAGATGGATTACGTTTTACCTGACTGCCTACACTTTGACCTTGGTTGCATGGATGACCCAACCAGGAGCAATTAACATTGCTCCCATCAGCACAGCTCTAGGAGTCACCATAATGCACAAGCCTTTTCACCACGTCAAGTCCATTGGGAGGGAATTCCATACTTGCTTCAAATATTCAGGAATAAATGGAATTAAGACTTAATTTAATCAAGTTTGAAATGTAACATTCAAAGCAGATTATCTTATGTGGATTTTCTTTTTAGTTGAAAGATAAAGTAATGTTTGCTGTAGGAAATTTTGAACGAAGATATACAATTCTCCACATTAGGTAACTAAACATTCCATACCCACAATCCGGAAAGTAAAATCTCGAAAAATTACGTTTTATTTTTGAGATACTTTCATGTTTTTAACACTAGTGTCCCAAATATGTTTCATAGTTTATACTAAATTTCACTATATTATGTCTATTAAGCTTATACAATAATACTTCAACTCATATTTGTCTCCCGTATTTAAAAAATGTTTTTATCTGTAATTATCACCATTTTTACCCCTTTATACACCCTTTGCAATCACAATGAATACCCTTTTCAATAATATTGTGAGTGTTGATATTATTTAATTGCATTGTTGCTATGTGTTCTGTTGTAACTCACACTAACACATTTTTTCAAATTTTTATTTTTAATAATGAATGCTGATGCGAATGCTCAGAAACAGTTAAATGTTATAAAACACACGTAATTTTGCATTTTCCATGTTTTATCATATATATTGTTATATCATGACTATTTCCGATTAAAATGCTTTCTCTTCCTCTCAGACAATTAACCAATGGAATTTTTTGTAATGTTGGTGATATGTGCCACCTATATAAGGAAAAATTAGTCGCCTAGTGCCATTTGTGGTTGTTCCAATTAGTATCATTGTAAGCTTCCGTAGAATTTACCTGTGTGGATTGAGTAAAACGAATGAGCACACAATAACAATAAGTAAGATTACATGAAATTACATATGAATAGTAACTTCATAACATAGATTTTCTTCAGAGCATTGCTGTGCCAGTAACTTCTAATTTAAAAGAGAAACAGAAACTTGCGTGATTTATAAGTATTTGAATTAAACCAATTACGAAAACCACAGTTATCTCATAAAGGGCAGACGTTAGCGTCATCTCTGTGGACAAACGCTGTATTATCTAGCCAAGCTTGCGGCTATTAGTGCCTCTACAATTGAAAACGTTGAAGTAGCACAGGAAAAAGGTGAATCGTAGAGAGTCGAACAGTTATCAAATCATTTGTGAATGGTTGTGAGCAAATTTCAATGTTACTGAGGTTAGAGTTTATTAAATAATTTTCATTTGAAGATTCTCCTTTACTTTAGAAGTAGAAAAGAGAGTATCAATCAACTTTAATGTTATCTTAAAAGTGAAATGTAGCAGTGTCAGGTAAACTCTTTGCGTATTGCTGAACATGTATCGAGTCACATTGCTTGTCAATGCCGTATAAGTTTTGATTGTAGCGTAATATTAAAGAACCCCTATATTTGTTATTTAGTTAATGGTGTCATACGTAATAGTTTGGATATTATGTGTTTCGCTGAACGTATGGGAAATAAATGCTAGCATCATTCTCATATTTCAGGATATAATTCAAAAACCATTTCGTAATTTTGAATCCCTTGGATATACTCCATTTATGATGGCAGAATCTCCAAAGGATTGGACGCGATTAATCGATGAAGTAGGTGAAGTTAAAGCTATACTTATGAGTAGAGGAGTAACGAAGGCTGTTGACGCGGATGGAATCCTTAATAGACTCGAAAAAGTTAGAAAGGAAAGTGGAAGGGTCAATGTTGTCGTGAGTGAAATTATTTCAGAATTGAGTTCTGATGAACCAGAGATAGTTGTGGTCGATGACGGTGAAGATAGCCCCGAAGTAGAGTTATTATATCAGAATGATAATAATGCCAATAATTCGGCCCGTCAGCGGGTTAAGCGGCACAAATCCCCTCGAGGAGTAAAGAGGCATGTAGCAAATGTTCCTTACTTAGCTCCTGAGGATCCTAAACGTGCGTTTACATCAAACTTGGGAAATGAAGGCGGGAGTGAGACACGACCAAATATTATTGAAAATCCAGTCATGGATGAAATCATTGTGGTTCCAACCGAAAATGCAGCGCTGCCAGAGGAAATGGACATTCATGCAAAGCAGCGGGATCAGTTAAACTACTTAAGAGATCTGTTTCCTCATATCGAATCTGAGTACTTAAAAATTATTGTCGAAAAGTATAGGGGGGATGAATTTAAGCTTAATGCATTTGTAATGGATGCTCTGGAGAACAAGTTTTACCCATCAATAGTGCAAAGTGTTAACGAGCCTAAAAGTAAAGTGCCCGATGAAACCTTGCCTAGTTGCTCAAAGTCAGTGGTTACATCGAAACCAGTCAAAGTGAAAAACTCTCCAAATATTCATAAAACTTCAACTCCTCTGGTGATATTAGAGGCTGATTCAACAACCACCTCCCTGCAAGCTGAAGGAGCAGTAGGTGGTGTTTCCAGGTTAAATGGAAGTGCACTCGTTGGAGACGGAGAGGAAATTTCAGGTGCTTCAGGGTATGAGAATGATTTGAATGAAGAAACATCTGCGAGTCAAAATGAAAGTGAAGAGAAAGATGATTTGGAAAAGTCCATACTTTACTCAGAACAACTGGAATACCTGATTGGGGTACTTCCTGATGCGGATCCTTCATTCTTAGAAGACAAAATATCAGAATTTGAAGGAGACGCTGAAAAACTGAAAGAATTTGTTACAGCCGCCTTGGAATGCCATGGAGGACGAAGAATTTATTTAACTCGTGGGGAAATCCAACAGAAGCAGGAGCATGATGCACAAGTCATGAAATTTACAAAGAACTTCTCTGTAGAAGATTTTTTGGAGGTAAATATTTTATTACAGGGAATTCCTTTTTGGACTATTGACTAATAATTTTACTGGGCTTAATATAAAACCTCTGCCTGCCCACCTTGATTGTTTCTACATAATTGCTCCTTGATTTTTTTTAGGTTTTCCCAGACCCTGCTGCTCATTTTGAGAATTCTAAAAGGGTTCCTGATCCAAAAGTTAGAAATCATTGCATAGCATACCTCAAAGCAAGATACAAGTCCTTATATGTTAACACCGTATGCCATGTATTCAGGAAGCAGAATTCCAATCTTTCTTTAACTGTAAAGGAGCTTGACAAAGATAAATATCCTAAACGAAAAACTAAGAGATCTTCAAACGACTGTAAATTGCCACAAAACCAATGCATTTCATTCCTTCAAGAGGTAGGTATCTATGGAGGTATGAATGGGTCTTCAATTCATTTACCATTGTACTCTGTTAATAGAATTAGTGTGAGTTAGATTACCTTATTAAATGAGCTTTTAATTTTACACAACTTTATTTTAAGAGATAACACACATCACCTACTTGTGGCATTATCAGGTGCATGCTACTCATTAAGCAGTTGAATATATGTCTTTTGGACAGGGGGGGGGGTTGGCTATGTAAAATGAAGGGAGAGGGTGGAAAGTTGTGTGGGGGGTCAGGGTTTTTCAGGATGTCAAAGTTGGTGGTTGGGGTTTTTCTGGTAAAGGGAAGGAGAAGCGGTGGTGCCTTGGTAAGTAAGCTTCGGGTCTGCATCTCTCCCCTTCCCCACCAATGCCCTAGACCAGACCCCATGACTAGTCATAACCAAGGTGCCACTGCCTCTCCTTCCCTCAACCGAAAAAACCCCAACCACCGACTTTGACATCCCAAAAACCCTGACCCCTCCACTTTCAACTTTCCACTCTCCCTCCAACATAGCCCCTCCCTCCTCTGCCCGAAGGGTATATATTCAATAGCTGTTAGTGTAATTTGTACCTGATGATGCCCCAAGCCGGTGAAACACATTGTACCTGAAAGTAAAGTTTGTGGAATATTACAAACTCATTTAATATGGACATTAAAATAATTCCACCAAGTGAAGCCTGAAAGTGTAAAGTATATATGAGTTAGATTAGCCTGGTTGGTGTTTGAACGAACTTACAATTGAGGGGAGGGCTAATTTCGCTACACTTTAGCATTATCTGGCCTGGTAACAATAAGTTTACACTCATTTATATATTGTCAATGGGTGGGGTCGAGGGGGGATGGTGGGAGGGGAAGGGAGAAGGAAACTGGGATGGGTGTGATGTGAGCAGCACAGATGGGCATCCAAGAACAATTGACAATTCTGATCAGTGTACGGAGAAAGGAAAACATCACCAACAACCACCTTTTCCATTTTCACCACCTAGACATTCTGTAACAACTTCATAAGAACATCTAATGACCTCAACCCCCCTCCCGTAACTCAGTGACTAACCACCATACACCAAACCCTTCCCCTCCCCCCCAATCCCGGTCGCCCTCGCTCCACTCATATCACACCCAACCCACCCCGGTTTCCTCCTCCTTTTCCCTCCCTGCCATCCCCTACCCAACCCCACCCATTCATGATACATTATCATTATTAAGTAGTCTACCGGTTATGGTAGGTTTTGCATGGGCACAACTACCAAATAAATATTTTGTGACTACCAGCAAAACTCAATCCAGCAACCTACTCAACATGAGTCCTCCTTAACCTCTGGGTACTTGCTTCCTCCCTTAATCCTGTCCAAAATACCTATCCTTTTCCTACTCTTTCCACGTTTGCCTAACATTCTCCCCTCTATTACAGTCTACAACATCCCACTGACGATTATTATTCCCTTTGTCCATTTTTTCTGCCTCCTTACAATTTCTCCTAACAAACCCCTCACCTTGCCCACCATGCTTAGTGCTTCCTCATTTGTTTTCCTTTCTGACCATTTCACCTCCTCCATCCTTCTCGACTCCCACATTTCAAAAGCCTCCTATCTACGTCCATCCTCCTACGTCCATCCTCCTGCTTCTGTGACCACGTTTCCATGCTGTACATAACTACGCTCCATATCAAAGTTTTCACAACCCTTTTCTTAACATCCATACTCAACGTCCCTGTCATCTACTCCCTCCTCCTTGTGAAAGCCTCTTTGCCTAGCACAATTCTTCTCCTTACGTCCTTCCCACCCCTTCCTAACACTGCCCATCCGGACTCCCCGTTTCCCTCCCGCAGCTGAGCAGTCTGAGACATGTAGAGGTTGTGGATTAGCCTCCTGTTCCTCAAATTTATTCCTATTTTCTGCAATATACTCATTAGTTTTTCCCAATTTACTCTATCAAATGCCTTTTCAAAATCAACGAAACAGGGAAATATGTTTTGATTGTATTCTATATTTCTCTCAATTAGTGATTTCATTACTGCAATGGCATTGCACATGTCTCTTCCCTTCCTAAACCCAAACTGGTCATCCCCTAAGTAATCATTTGCCCTACTCTCTATTCTTTTGTTGATGATCCTGAGAACCACTTCTGCTGCATAGGAAATCAAACTAATTGTTCTGTAGTCCTCACACGATGTAGCCTTTATCTTTTTTGGAATAGGAACTAAAACTGATCTCTCTAAGTTTTCCAGCCAGATTCCTTTATCATAGATGCTACGAATCAGTCCATATATTCTCTTCCTACCACATTTTCCTAAACCTTGTAGTAGTTCCACAGGATTGTTTTCTACCCCCACGGCCTTATTTGATTTCATCTCCCTTAATGCCCTTTCTATCTCATCGTCGAGTATGCCTGGACCTAAGCTGTCTTCCTCTACATCATGTTCTCTTTCTATGTCTAACCTTGTTGGCCTAAGTTCTTTACCGTTAAGTTCTTCTATATATAACTTCTCTCTCTCTTGGATCTTTTCTGTGTACTATTATCTTACCCAACATATCTATCTCTTACTGTTAGCACAGGTCTTCCCTTCTTACTTCCGAATAGTGATTTATCCTTGCTGTATAGCACACCAATTTCACCCTTCCTCTACAACTTTCCATATCCTTGCACTGTGTCTTCAACCATGCTTCTTTTGCTTTATTTGTAGCCCATCTCAAATTATCATTTAACTCTTTGTACTTCCTTCTGCCTGACTGTGTTTACAATCTTCCATTTCCTTCTCTCATTCATCTCTCTAATCATTTCATCTGTGATTCATGGTTCCCTTGTACTTTTCCCTTATACGGTTCCTATAGTTTCTTTTGTGTCTTTTGATATCCCTTTTTTGATGTATTCCCATGTTTATTCTATAGTACTCAGCTCTTTACCATGATCCATGATTATCTTTACAGCCTGCTGATAGTCCTTCCTTGTCAATCCATTTAATGCTTATATGAGTGTAAACATTTTGTAACCAGTGCAGATGATGCTACAGTGTAGCAAAACTAGTCGACACAATAAATTATTTCCTGTAAAAAGCTGTCTTTGATTTGTTCATTGTGCTTTATTTCACATGCAAATTAAGCCCCATGATTATTGAATTTGCAGCTCTAGGTTCCCAAGAACTGTTGTCATATGATTTCTGCTGAAGTTTATGGTTAATTATGGTGATGAGGAGAACAAAAGTGCTCTCATTTTCCAAAAAAATAATGTTTGCCCATATTGGAGTGAAACATTAAATCATATTTTTTCTCCAAAGCTTCAGGAAAGGAGTGTATATATTGCTGAACAATAACTATGTAGGGCTTTATTAAATGAGTAACTTGGATAATTTAATGCATTTATTGAGTAAAAAATTGCTTTAGATAACAATTAAGGATCAATAGCAATAAAATACATGAGATTAATTGGTGGGCCTGGAAAGAATGTGGAGATATTGCCCTGATTGATGAACCCGACAAGCATGAAAGAAGTATTCTATGGTGGTTCATTCATGCTTGATTGATTGGAAGAGAGAGTGTTGAATTACCAAGTAAACATATATAAGAAGGCAAATAAATGTTTTGAGGAAAAGGAATGAGCTGAGAAAGTCTTGGATGCATACAGTCGACCTGACTCTTTAAGATGAGGAATATTGTACGTTACAGAATGCAAAACAATACATGAATATGGCAGAGGAAAATGAAGGATGCAGAATGGAGCATTATGAGGGAAATCAATATGAAAAGTTTTTCTTTTGTTACCTAAAACAAGTATTTTTCTGGTAGTGCCATCCTGAAATGAATGGGTGGACATCCAAGGTCTATTCATGTAAAAAAAAAACATTTGGGCTGAACTTTGTGAAAAAATAGTAAATTGAAAGATGGCTCTTTGAAATGAAAAGTTACCATGTTAAATTTGAACCAACTCTATAACTTTCCTCTCTACAATTCCATAATTTTTCTCGCTACAAATTTTATAAGACCCCCGCATGGTTTTTAAAGATGACCCATTGTGATACAATATCTAGATATACCTCAGAATGTGGGGAAGATCCATAGGGAGGAAAGACAGCTATATATGTTCAGGTTATGTAGGGAATGAGGGTGGAAGGCTGTGGAAAAATGCCTCATGAAGAAGAAGACATGTTTCAAAAATTGTTTCTTTAAGGTTTTTAACTATTACAACACTTAAGTATGAGTTACGCTGAAAGTAATTAAGAGTGGGTTGAGATGATTTGGTTTCTGTTCTCCAAACGCAGTCCTTTGCACTAATTTCTCCCTACCTGAAGCACTTCATCACCCCGTAGTCAAGGGGTTGTTCAATGGTGATGCAGTATGGGTGATAAGGGACCTTCTCAACATAAATGAGAATTATTCTTGAGAAACTGGTACCGGAATGATTTTCATGCCATCTAAACAGCCCATTTCTGACTGAATTAGAATATTAGTATATTAAGAAAGTCCCAAGTCCTGTATTTAGTGAGCCCCTAGTAGGAACAAAACTAACATTAACCATAACAAAGTTTTTCCAAGATATTGAAAAGTTGAATGGAATGAGAATTGTTTTTTAAGTGAAGGTAAATTTGAAGGACTTGCTAATGCAGCTTCTGTGATTTTTCACATTTGTCCCCTGTGAGTCTAAAAAGAACACATTTATGCTCAAAAATATGCTTTTTCAAAGTATCCCATCTTAAGGAATTTTTGGTAAAAAAATTTTACAATATCCATTCCCTTTATTTCACTTCATGCATTGAAAGTGCATAATTGCACAAATAAAAAGTTACTCAAATTCCTTCTTGGTGAATTTTATGCCTGAATTTACAAAAAAAGTTCTTAAAGGTTAATTTGAATGGTTTAAAATCTACCTTAAAATTAAAAACGTAACTTAACTCTTTAAGCTTCATGAGGTGCATTTTTTTACCGTTTTACCAAGTATAATGAAACTACTTAGATAATATTACATGTAGAATAATTCAATTTGTGGAATTAAGATGTATGCAGTAATAAAATAAAAATACTTGGTAATTTTGCACGCCTACTTGAATATCCCTTGACCAGGTTCAATGCTTCTGAATCATTATCAAAAGGCCTACAATTTGTAGGCCTTTTGACAAAAAAAATACATACAGGAGTGGTGAATTTCATATTTGTATTTTGAAGGGGAGAGGCTGGTTAGGTGAAGAGGGCACAGAAAAAAACAAGGGAGATTAAAATGCAGAAGATTCTGGTGATATCATGTTGAATCCAAACATTTGTGTTTGATTAAATTCAACTGCATAACGGCTCCACTATGTAATAGTGGATCTTACCTTAAATCATGGCAAATTGGAGTTAAAGTCATTTAGGTTACCAAGTGAGAGAAGGATTACAATTCATGAAGGGGAAGGTAACAACACTTAAGTCAGATGAAACCAAGACTAGGATAAGTGTTTGGGGAGGGGGTGGGATAAACACGGATAAAAGAGATGACTGAATCATTGGTCAACTTCCTAAAACAATTTTGAGCCATGCAATTTAGAAAAGATAAAAATTTCAACTTGTATACACCCTCGCTTTGCCTGATTTTGTCTTCAAGACTGACATAATTGTTTTGAATTGGTTATTTTTGAAGGGATTCAATCAGCAATGCTTTTTTATGTAATTTATTGGGATTTTGGATTGGATGTTTTTGTTACTTCTTATTTTGGTTCATAATTGATTTTGATAAGTGAACTGAATATTTGTTGGTGACTAAGTGTAAGGTGGTGATCTTATGTAGCAGTCACAGTGAGAGTGAAAAGGATCAGTACAGATGGCATTACCCCCTGTATATCAAACAACCTCAAATTTCTGACTCAAATGATTGAAGTCAAGTTTATTGTGGTGTTGTCGCCCCAGGAAATTCATCAATATTCCAATGTATTGCTTTAGTATGTATACCATTTAAGTCTTTTCAATACTTAAAAATTTAATTATTTGACAACATAATTGGGGCAAGATTGATACTTTATATTCCCTTCTTCCACATAATCCCTAAACATTACATATCCATTGAAGACAATTACTAACACCTAAGGTTTAGATGGGAATCAAACCTGTGACCTCTTGACTTTGCAGGTGAGGGCATTACCGGGCCCAACAAAAAACCTATTTCATGAGCTACTGGCTTCATTTGGTACCGTTAGGATTAACTGTTAACTGTGGAAATTTTTGTTGTTACAGGATATCATGTACATTTTTGCTCTTTTGAAATTATCGTGATGTGCTTGTTTAACATTTCAAAAACTTCATACTATTTAATTTATTTAATGTAATGAAGTGGTTGTTTGCAGTAATATTTATTTTGCTTGATTAAATTTTTTTTACAGATTGCTTTTATTGAAAATAAAAAAGTTATTGCTGATTTCATTGAAAACAAGAAGAAGAGAAGGCAACAAAAATTTGATGAGGTAATATACTTAAGAATTTATATCCCTGTACGTTCTGGTTTCCTATGGTATCAGAAAATGTCGAATTAACGTAAAGAGTCAACTAAGGGGTTGAAGTAAAATTTAATATTTTCTAGCCCTAATAACTGTAGTTTGACCATTTTCCTAGTGATATGTCCTTGTGTATGCGTGTGATTGGGAGTTTTTTTGGCTAAATTATTTTTAAAAACTATTTCATTGGTGGAATTGTATGAATTTCTCATGTTTTTATTCATAGTAGAAGAACCTATTCTGTTAAACCCAGTCATTACACCAGAATTAGCACTTACTTGGTGGTCATTTGACTATTTTTTTGATTTTTTTTAAAGTAAAAGCTGGCACTAACCTTAAATTTCAAAATGTTAGCAATTTCATATTACTCATTTTTCTCTGAAATGGTTTAAGAAATATTTTGATCAATTTTACTTCATGTCAAGTATACCCTTTAGTTAGATCATAGATGTTTGAAATAGTATTATCATGTAAAAGAAAATGCTTGGACTTCTGTTTTGGACAAATATAAGTATAACTCGCAAATTGAAGGTATTTCAATTGATCAAGTCAACTTGTACATAATATATGTACCACATAATTGGTTAATTAATATATATAATATAATTAATTATATGTACCACATAATTGTTTAATTCTCAAAATATTAGTTGATGGAAACTAGCTAATTGAAGAATTATTCTAGACCATATGAGCAAAACTTTTAAAAGTATTGGTGAAAATTTTATTAATTACTATGCTACAAATATATTAATATTAATCACTATTTCCACTCTAGGGATTTGTAAAGAATCATATGATTTCCTTTTCTATGTAGCTATGTAGTATTTGTTTATAGTTAAAACAGATGAACATCAATATTAGGTATTATGATCACGAGAAAAATTATGTTCTAAATGTAGGGCCATATTTTCATTGGTTATTCTCCCATTCTTCACTTACCAAAGTAACTGGAATATGGAAATTGAAATATTTTTGGCAATTATGTGTTACTCTTTGTACATGCAGCGCAGAGAGACCAAGCATGTGGTAGAGTAATTTCATGAGCCATTTCTTAACCTAGCTCATTGGGTCGAACAATATATATTGGCCACTTACTGATGCATTGTATTTTAAGATAAATTTAGACTTTTTCATGAACTGACCTGGTCAGAAGTGACCCTTTGTTATCTCTTGCTGTTTCTAATGTGTTACATTAACGATTTAGTTTTTCAGAAACCTTGTTGGTCATTTGTGAAAAATGCACCAATGTGAAGTCAGTATGGCATGCTGCTGTTGTTCATGACATTTCCAAAGGGAATTTGTGATTCCATTATCTTTGCCCATATTCTCGACCTGACCACTTCAAATTACTTATGATGTACATGGGTATCATTAAAATTTACCAAGAGATATGACTTGTATACTTGAGTAGTAGCCACCAGTAAGACAATTTCTGAGTGATGCATGTGAAATATTTGTTGGCTCTGTGCATCTCACCCTTGTGACACAAATCCTCAGAAGCTCAAAAAGATTAATTTAAATGAACGTTTGTAATCCCAGAACTTTCCTTTTATCGTTTGGATTTTGTGACACTTGACTGTTATTCAATTAAAGCTTCAATTCTTTAGTACAGTTTTTATTTATGTTGTAGTCCTCACAGGGTCATTGCTAAAATTTAATTAGGCTAAATTTATTTTGTTTGAAGCAATGTCATTTTTAGAGCACTATGAAAACATTTATCCAAATCTTTTACAGGCAAAAGCCAAAAATGAACTGTTGACTTGTAATTGCTGTTTTGATGATGAGTTGTTGACCGAGGATATGTCCTCATGCTCTGATGGCCATCTGTTCTGTATTCAGTGCGTGAAAAAGTAAGTGTCCTTTTTATAGTCTTGGCATTTGATTTAATTTGTCATCAGATGATTTGGTTTCAAATTATTGCTCCGCAAATTTAATTCCTCTGTGTATCTTCCTTCAATATGTGTTAAGGCATGTCCCAGGATTAAATCTCATATTTATGTTTTTGAGGCATCCGGAGTAAATGTTTAAAATCAAGATTGGAGGGAAAATAAAGCATGGCTGTGTATTTTGATGATTTATAAATTAAACATCGCCCAAGATGATTTTTATTGGTATACCACCATTTATAATGGTTGAGAATAGACACAGATGGAACAACATTAAATTTCTTTGCCTCTCCTAACAAAATGTAACCTGCCATCCAGCATTGCAGTAAACTCGTGTTCAATTCTGTATACTTCCTTTCTTCATTCTGTCTAGCATGCGTATACTCTTCCACCTTATATCAAGCTTACCTAACACACTCCCCAGTATCAAGGTCTTTAACAATCCTTTGCAAACAAAATTCTCTAAATCCACCTTTCTCTTTTCACCATCCTCTTTCACCATCCACCATCCTCTTTTGAATTTTCCCATCAATTCTCTTTCCTTCCATATCATGCCTAGCTCTTCCTCTTTGTTTTCCTTTCAATCTATGTCACCTTTTCCTCCCAATCCAAACTCATATTTCAAAAGCCTCCAGTCTACACTTATCACCCTGACTCAATGATGTTTTGGTGCTGAATAAAACCACACTTAACATAAAATTTTTAATGAATCTCAGCATTGTTGCTCAACAATACTGCCATCAAGTCCTTCCTTCTGGTGAAAGCTTCTTTCCTAAAGCCTAATTCAATTCTTCCTCTTGTCTCTCTCTACCTCTTTGATTATCTTGGTCCAAAACGCTTCCAAGATGGAAAATTGTTCCACCTGCTCTAGTTTATGAACTCCTTATTCAATGTTTAAAGTAGTTTTCCTCTTTGTCAAAAAAGTTACATAGACCTATTACCCGTGCCAAAAATTGCAGAATTCCAAAGCGTAAAAATTATTTGCCCTGACCAGAATTTGAACCTGTATCCCTCACTGTCTGGCTGAGTGCTTTGGCCAGTTAAGCTACCAAGGCATCCTCTTACTCCAAAATTTTAGAGGCTTTAAAGGAACAAGATTTTATGATAAAACACCATACATACTCTGTCACCGGTATTTGCAGTCTTGCCAATGGCAACTAAGTCCATGAGGTTAAAGCCAACTTTTAAGCACATAGGTGTGCACCTTAGACAACTTCAAAGAACTGCATGAGATATTATAACAGTAAATTTTAACTGAGTCATCTGCTGATATGTTGACATTGTTGCATTTTAATGCATATTAGCAGATAGCTCTTAAAAGCTACTGTCATGTCATCTCCTGCAGTTATTTGTATTTCTACTACCTGCCGAGATTTATTGGGTCCTGGGGAAGATGGCCTTCTACTGTGAAGACTGGGCTTTGGTTTCTATATGATAACCATAAGCCCAGATTTCGTTGCCTGTGATGTTTTTATAAAGAAGTTTCGGTCATTGTTTGAACAATCAAGCAGTCACAGTCACAAGACGTTTTTGCCTTTGTTCATCTGTTAACACTGGTGGCAAAAATGTGGACGCGATCATCGCATATCAAAAATGTCTGTTGAACTGGTGAAACATGATCCTACACTAATGTCAACTTCATTGGCAATCTCCGTGACAGTTAACTTATGGGTTAGATGCCCTAAATCATTCACACTGTTGATGTGGGTATCATTTGTAGACGTTGATGGTCGCCTACTTTTCGGTTCTTCATCTGTCAAGGTTTGTCCAGACTGGAAGTTGTTTTACCAAAGAAAATACTGTGCCCAACTTATTACGTTCATTACTGAATGCCTCTCGAAGATCGCTGACGTGTGGAGACAAGTCAAGATAGGGCCACAAGCAAGGTGATGATTTACTCCTCACAGATGCCTCTATAAGGCGAAACCTCACTGATTGTGATCCGCCCAGCAGTTCGTGCATATAAAGACCAGTTTCATCTTTTTTGTACAGACCTTGTGCATGGCAGATTTAGTAAATCGAAGACCATGACCCATTGCTAGAATATTGTTGCCTTTAAGAAAGTTAATGTGATTGTGAAAAGTTCTGAAAAATCTTTGCGTATTGGTTAGTTAGGGTGATTAGTCAGTAGTGATGGAATAATGCCTTGCCTCTGAAATAGACATAACTTTGAAAATCCTAAGACGAGATAAAATTATGCCTATTTAAGAGATTTTTAAAGTAAATGTAGCAGTCAATCATTGATTAGATCATATGAAATTAGAATTATACTACACCCAATATCATTAAGACGAGACACATCTTTATGAGAACATTTTTTAATTATAAAAATAAACTCATTTTCTAAACGTGGCTCATGAAATATCTATGTATTTGGGTAATTTGAAAAGTTCTCAGAATGGAATAGAAATAATTTACTTGCCCTGTCGAAACTTTTTTATTGTTCAATGTACACCAATGCACTTGGTCCAGCAATGTTCCAAAGTCTTGATCCTATCTCAAAAATTACATTCATTCAGGCCTGCTAAATACCTCTCTACTTTGGCTGTTAGTTCTTTGTTTGAAGAGAATCCCCATCCATCGAGGAAAATTTTCAGCTTGGAGAAGTGATAGAAATCTGATGGAACCAAATCAGGAGAACAAGGGGGGTGTGGCCATAATTCGTATCTTAGTTGACGTATTTGTACCATGGCAACGATATGTGTGTGGGCGTGCATTGTCTTGATGAAAGATTACTTTCTTCCCTGCCAAACCTGGCCTTTTTTCATTTTTCTCTTGCTGTAGTTGGTCTTGGAGGTTAGCATAGTATTGTCTAGTAATTTTTTGACCGATGAGAAGATAATCTATTGACATAATCCTGTCAGCATCCCAGAAAACTGAAGCCATCACCTTGCCGGCTGACCATATCGTCTTTGCTTTCTTCGGTAGTGGTGGATCAACTTATTTCTACTGCTTTGACTGGTGTTTTGTCACTTGGGTGTAATAGTAGACCCAAGTTTCATCTGTGGTCACAAGCTGGTGCAGAAAATCTTATTGGTTGCTCTTAAAATGGATCAAAGATTATTAGGAAATTTCTATTCTGATGCATTTGTGATCCTCCATGAAGAGTCCCAGCACCCGTCTGGTAGATAATTCTCTCATATCCAATTCCGCTATTAAAATGTGATATGCCCGTTCAGATGACATCCCTACAGCTTCAGCTATTTGTTGCGCTATCAGTCAGCAATCCTCCATGACTAATTTATGCACTTTGTGCAATAATTTCTGGGGTAGTGACAAATTTTGGCCGACCACTACACGGTTCATCATTTAAGTTGTCCCCAACAAATTTAAACTCCTTTGTCCACTTGGCAACAGTTGAATATGTAGGAGCACAGTCCCCCAGAGGTTTCTGAAAGTCAGCAAGAATTTCCTTTGATTTCATACCTTTCTTTACCTTTTTCATAATTACCCATGATTTTTAATGTTTTTTGGTGGAAATGGTAAAAGAGGAATGTAAAATACTGGAGATAGATGTAAAAACTGATAGGAAATTCATAAAATCAGTTGGGTTTTTGGATAACCAAGGTTTTGTAACCAGTCAGCCTGGGGCTTGCAAACATTGCTGAATGCATTGGAAAGCTAGTGCAATAGTTATGGGATGTGAATAAATGTAAACAAAAAAAAAGGTACATGGCTTTTCAGGAAGAGGAAAGCTAAGTTTAACTTTAAAATTATAATGGTTAGCAGGTGGAACTGTTCGCATATCTTGGAAGTCTTTTTATTTTGACTAATATGGTCATAGTAGTAGCAGAGGGAGATGGAAGAACAATTGTGTTGGGCAAAGAAGCTTTTTCAAGGAGGGAATTGATGATAGGGACATTAATTAAGTGGATTAAGAAACTGCTAGTCAAAAATTTGATATAGAGTGTGGTTTTGTATGGCACAAAAACATGGCCATTGGGGAAAGATAGTTGGTGTAAATTGGAGGTTTTTGAAAGATGGTGTGTTGAAGAATAGAAAAGATGAAATTGACTGAAAGGATAATAAACGAGGAAGTGCTTGGCTTGGTGGGGAAGAAGAGAGGATTGTTGGGAAACCCTAAGGATGCAGAGAATTTTCAATGGCAATGGGATGTTGAAGACTGTGATAGAAGAGAGATTGTTTGGAAAACAAAGAAGGGCTAGTAATAGGATATGCATGTTCGATGGAATAAGAGGAGGAAGGAATAGTGGGGAATAGAAAAGGGACCTATCTAGTGGTGGATTTCAGGTTGTTTTTTGTTAGGAGAAGCAGTTAATTTATCATTTTGCAGTTATTCAAGGTCTGTCCTAAAAGTAGCATGACTTATTTTTTCCTGGATAGACGGATTGTCGGACTGCGGTTTCTCTGTTTGGGTGCGAGGGAGGGGAGTCTCAGGAGGTCAAGGCTGGAGGCCAGGGGCAGTTGACTCCTAGCCTTTGCGGAGTCAGATCGTTTGTTTGCAAAACCTCTATAATGTGACCTCGTTACGCTCCATTATGAATCTGTTATTGGAACAGTGCTACACCATCAAATTTTGTGTAAAACTGGGAAAGAGACTCATGACATGCTCAAGGCAGCTTATGGTGATAACTCGATGGGTAGATCAGGTGTTTTCGAGTGGTACAAGTTATTTTGGGAGGATAGGGAAGAAGTTGAAGATGCAGAATGTTCAGGATTCCCTTCAACCTCAAAAAGTGACGAAAACCTTGCAAGAGTGAAGGCTTAGTTGGACAGGGATTGCAGATTGTGGTCGCATGATTTCTAAAGAACTTGGCATCCCTAAAAGTGATCTGTATCGACTTGTGATGGGAAAATACGGATGTGAGAAAGGTGTGTTTAAAAGTTCCTGCTGCAAGTGCTCCTTGACAATGAAAAGGAACCTCGCATGCAGATATGCCAAGAGCTTCTCGACCATGTGATTGAGGATTCTAAGTTTTTAGACAATGCCCCACCAGGCTCTTTCCTCTTTCCCTGCCTCAAATCCATGCTGATAGGATGTCACCATGGCCTGGTGGAAGCAATACAACAGGCCGTGAAGAGGGAGCTTGGCAGCATTCTGGGCGCCGCCTTCCAGAAGGCATACGAGGCATAGAAAACCTGCTGGCAGCAGTGTGTGGATGCACATGAGTGCTACTTCAGACTTATGAGTGAATGTACCAATTCTGGCAAATAAATTTATTTAATTCACTCCAACCTTCTCCATTTGCCATATGTGCACTGTAACTTTCTAAAACCTACCTTAACGAGTAGAAATCCAGCAATAATTGTTGAATTTTCATTGAATGATTATCTTCAGATAAATGAAAAAATGTTAATAATGGCATTTACAATTTTTTCATTTCAGGGGAGCAGAAGTTTTAATTGGCGATGGGAAGGTGACATTCCCATGCATGCAAGAAGATTGTAAAGCTGTGTTTTCCCTTCCAACTTTGCAGGTGAGAACTACTAAATTTGGTGTTTATTAATAAACTGCCTGCAAATAAAGTGTCATTTAAAAATGAAAATATACCTGGAAAAGGCTAGGCATATTTTATCACAAAATTATGTATCTGAAAATGTTTCAATACAATTAATATTGATTGCAGAGATTTGAAATTTTAATATTTATATCATTTCAGCATCCCAAAAATCTACTTTTAGGTTGGGTGTCCATTGTGTTTCTGAAGTGTTTCCTGTTCATTCTATGTCCTTAAGTCATCCAATTTGTTTTGTATGGGATGCTTTATAAGTATTTTTGATATAAATAGAAGAGTTTAAAGTGATGAATGAGTGAGTTATGGAAGAATGTGAATTGTCCTGGAATTCAAATACCCTGGTTACTAACTAGTAGTCAAAAAGTGTGCTTTGCTGGTTCAGTCGTATTAAGAGTGGGTGAGGGTGGGTTCATCAAACAATTCAATGAGTTGCAGTGAGAAAATTGCTTTTGTGGCAGAAGAGAGATAGAATTTTTTGTGCGGGAAGGATTTTTACTGGTACAGCCATAGCATAGAATGGAATGCCTTTCTGCTCCACTTTGATGAGATACAGTTTAAGCCACTTAAATGGCCTTGTCTAGTAAATGCTGGTGACTTCTTAGTTTTCATGATGGCTATGTGAGAATAAGTGTAGATGTCCTTGCCTCAGAACTTAAATTTTACCCTAATTGATTTTTATTGTAAAATTTTTACTTTTCAACTGATTATGGAATAATTTCAAAGTATTTTTCTTGCCAATGACAATGGCTTTATGTCTGACTCAGTAAATGTAATTGAATCATGGCATAATAATTATCCTCTATGGCTAAACTTATAAGGCACTATTTTTGCAGGGAATTCTTGCCCCATCCATCTTTGGAAAATTGGTAATGCGCTTACAAGCTGAAGAAGTGAATGCTGCTGGTATTGAAGGGCTTGAGACTTGTCCATCGTGCCCATATTCAACCATACCTGCCCCGGAGGATAAAGTCTTTAAATGTCTCAACCCAGAATGCATGAAAGAAACATGCAGGTTAGTCATAAAGTTGTAGCAATTTCATGTGTGGTAGGAATCTGTTCATGTAATTTCTGAGATGGTTATAAAATACAAAAATGTTGAGTTTGAGACATTGCTATTTTTAAATTATGTGTAATGCATATTAACCCTCTTAGTGCGGCGGGCTGATATATCAGCTTTCGTATCCCTGGCAAAAAGTGTGGTGGGCCGATATATATCGGCTCTAGCGTAGGCTATTGTTTAAATCGTTGTAACTTATGGTTTTTTCTTTAATAATTTCTGGTTATTGTGCTTTCGATAGGTTGAATTCCATAGAATTACACAACTAATTTTTTATTAGCAATTTTAAATGCTTTTCAAAAAGTATAATTCTTACTATAATTTTTCGTTCAGTTAAGTACATGTCGGGAAGCTCAGCCTAATTTTTGCTCGTTTTTTTTTCTGAGTGGTCTTTCCACTATGAAAAGCCACTGAAAGGCTACTAATCTGTTTTCATATGTAATCTCTTGAATGTGTTATGGTGTGGTAGTGTTAATATATAGCTGCTTATTCAGACTTTGTTGAGACGATGAAAGCACTGCTTTTTAATCATTTTGGTTTCTCTTGCCATCCATCCTATCTAATCAATTGCACCCTGTGTATTGGATTACATTGTCAGCAGTTCTCTGTGAGTTAGAACTTGGTTTTTTTCTGCCTTTAGATTGTAAGCACATTGCCGCAGTCTCAAGGAAAGGGGAAAAGTCCCAATTTGACTCAGTGAGATCAGCTTTTTCAACAAAATCGAACTATGCAGAGGCTGACAAAAAAATTTGCAATTCACTGGTTTTTCTTTATTTATTTATAATTTTTTCTACATGTCTTTTTGATTCTTTATTATATTTAAATATCGTAGTTTTATTGAAAAATGTTTTTAAAAAAATATTAGCATTGTGTCTAAAAATCGAAATATTATTGCTAAAAAAATATTCTTCAAATTTATAATACTGTAATAATAACATTTATTTTTCGGGTGATGTAAATGTATTACATCATTATTAACTACAATATTTTATTTTAAAATAAAAAAACTGCATATGGATATCTAAACAAATAACTTCATAATGTTTTTTTTTCCTAAGGTGATTCATTTTCTTAAATTACCCTTCGCACTTCTCACTAGTACCCCTGGAATCCCCGCCGAACTAAGAGGGTTAAGTTTGTAAGATGTCCTCAAATACTGTGCTGGGAGGGTTATTTCCTAATGATGGCACCCATCACTCTTTCCTTAAGGATACCTTAATGGCATCGGTTACGTGAAATGGAATCAGTAGCTATTGTGTAAAAGTTGCAGATGCTATCTGAGTGTCAGGCTACTGAGCCCATGGTAATGACATCGATGTCTCTGGTCAGCATTTGTCATTATCATCATACAACACTTACTCTAAACACGAATATGCACTAGAATTCGGGGAGTTTAAATGACTGAATTTTATCCACCTGATACAGGCTATAAAATCATAAGTTAAGTAAAATAATAATTTTAAAGAGAAGACTATGGGATTGTTCAAACCATTTTTTGATTTGTAATGAAGATTTTTGTTTGAAGTTATGAATTCTCTATAAACATTACTATGTTGAAGACTTTGACAAAGGGGAGAATGTTAGGCAAGCAAGGAAGGGGTTGGAATAGGGTTGGTATGTTGAATGAAATGATAGGAGGAAGGAAGTATGCGGAAATGAAGGAGGACTTAGGTTACTGACCGATGTCAGGTTGTGTTTTCTTAGGAGAGAACAGTAAATGTATCGTTGTACCATTGTATAGGCTATGTCCATCCAAAACTTGCCTTGACCATAAGTTTACCAGTAATGATAACAAGTGTTGCACTGTATAACTGTATTCTTACATCAAGAATTTAAGACATACCTTAGGTTTCATCAGTCCATAACTTTTAAGTCATAATTGTGCCAAGATTATAAATATATTCCATATCACATGATAATGTGGAACAATATCACTGCATAAGATTATTATTTGACAAATTGAGGGAAATTTGTTTTTAATATTCAACAAAATATAGCTCCGTAAGATAATCAGTTCATTATAATTTTTGGGAATAGATTTTGCATTTTGTTATTGTTGCTTTTCAGTTGTTTCAGACTAATTTCAACCATTGGCATTAATTGACAGAAAATATTTTTGTTTTTTCAACTTTCCTTCACCTTGAAACATCATGCATAAGGTATTAACTTGTCTATTCCTTAAAAGTACTATAGTGGAAATCACAATTGGTAATTATCATTTCTATCCAAAATCCTCATCTATGTCACATTCTCTCTATATGTCTAATCTTGCTGACCTGAAATCCCTGTTCCCTGCTGGGTCAGTTCTCTATCCTCACTTATATAATTTTTCTAAAGCCGGCCAATACTCTTCTCCTGCTGTTCCTGTTAATGCTTCTAAATTCCATTTTACAAGCTGTCTTCCCTGTTTTATCTTTTTGAATCGTACACTACGCTTCATTATTTCTAAATTATGGTCTGAGTCTGCATCTGCTCTTGGGAAATTGTGTGAATTAATCATACTGTTCCTAAATCTGTGCCTAACCATAATATAATTTAACTGTGATCTTCCTGAATCGCCATAATTTTCCATGTGTACCAACACATTTTGTGGTGTCTAAACCATGTATTTGTTATGATTTACTCGGCTTCTGCAGAACTTAATTGCTTTCTCCTATGATCATTTCTTGTTCCTGAACCATAGTCCCCTACCTAACCACCATCTATTCCTTTGCATACTGTGACATTCCGATCCCCCATCACTATTAAATATTTTCCTCCTGGAACACCCATGATTATGTCCTCAAGTTGATCGTATACCCTATCGTCTTTGTCCTCCCTAGGATTACTTGGTGGCATGTGTACCTGAGCAATGACCAAGGTCATTGGTGCAGCTTTATCATCCTACCTGTGGTAAGATGATAAAGACAATCAAATTGAATGCACTGGATACTTAACACTACATATCATGAGCTTGGAAGTAATTTAAGGATTCTACAATATATAACTGCTTTAGGAAGGCAGGATTTTATGTTGAATGTGATGAAAAAATTCTAGTGGAAATCATTGGTGATGATTATGGTACTATAGACAATGACTTCAGTAGTCAAGCATGTAAAAGTGAAAATCCTCCTTTTCCTGCTATTTAGATTTTCTCACATTTTTACACTTTTATGGGGCCCATAATAAAGTGCAAATAAAGTGTTTTACTGTATTTACATCCATTGTGCCATTAAAGGCAACTCATTTTGGATTAAATAAGTTATTTAGGAGTAATAAATTATTTTTAAACCAAATTGCTTTTTTTGAACTCCCTTTGTGAACTTTTTTCTAGGAGCTGCAAAGAACCTAGCCATATACCACTCAAATGTGAAGAAGTAGAGAAAAATGAGGAAGTTCAGGCACGCACATATATTGAAAACAAAATGACTGAAGCTTTAATAAGGTAAAGTATGTCCATGGTTGTTCATAATTGATGAGATCTTTGTGTGTATCCTCATAATTTCTTGAATAAGCCATTATTGAAATAATTGTCTATTAATTGTTTATAAGATAATGAATCCCAGAGGACCCAGGTTTGAATCCTTGATCCTTGTGTGTATACTCATAATTTCTTGAATAAGTCATTATTGGAATAAATGTCTATTAATGGTTTATAAGATAATACATCCGAGAGGACCAAGGTTCAAATCCTGGAGGCAGCAGATATTTTTCATTGGTATCCTGATCCCTACTTGAGGTGCTTTGTGGAGAGCACTTTGAGTGAGCACCCTGTCTGTTGGATGGGACATAAAGCTGCAGACCCCTTGGTGTCCTTTGTTAAGAGTAGACTAATGTTGATCCCAGGTTTCTCATCACCCTCTATCCTTTCCTGTCCATCACTAATGGTGTAAATGACCTTAGTTATGGATTGCCTCCACTGTAACTATAGTACTGTACTACTAATATAGTAATAAAATAAATCTGGCCCAACTTCTTTGAAGGACCTGTTGGAAGTGCAGTCGAAAATTTATTAAAGAGAGTGGATGCAATAAAATGACATGTACATGTGGGGCTCTCATGTGTTACATTTGCCGGAAGCCTGTAACAGGTTATCAGCATTTCAATCCATACAAGGATCGGCCCAGCAATTTGTAAGTTGATTGTTATTTTGAAATTTTTTCCTTGACAGTTACAGCTTTCTGCATTCTTATGTGCTGTCAACGAGAATATTGTGTAAATGTTAAACTTTAATTATAAAGTATGATTAATTCACACATCCAATTACATTTGTTAATTGCATTATTTACAATAGTGGACTGTTTTGTGTTCACAATGCTGTAAATATTTCTAGGTTGAATTGATGTATTTTATCAATCAGATTAATTGAGCAGTTGCAGTCAATTAGATATGCACTTTATTTTCTGTTTTCAGGTGCCCTTTATATAGTGATGATGTTGAACTTCATGTTCGGTCTGTGCAGACAGAGGCAGAGAAGGCCAAGGAAGACATCATGCGCCAAAATCCAAATGTTAACTTGAAACATGATCCAACCCTTAAGCTTCCTGAAAAGCCATCCTCATCCAAGGGACCAAAACATCCAATGATGAATCCATTTCTTATTGATGATCATGATAATCCTATGGATTTCTTTTTATTTAATGTGCGTGACTACTTTCATGGAAGATTTCATGATCATAGACATGATTTTAGAGGGCATCAGTATCCACCAAATGTCAATGTCATGAATGAATTTGATATTTTACCTGGGATCAGGGATTATAGATACAACATTCCTCCAGTATATGATGTTCCTCCAGTGTTACAGGTTGCACCAATGCCACGAAATTATGTTCACGTTCCTCCACCTCCTCAATATCACCAGGTTAGGCCATATGCCCCTCAAAATGTTCTTCCGTATCAAATGGTAGTTAATGCACCTATGGTAGATGGTGTCCATATGCCAGTTCAAGAGAGGGTTGAACCAGTGCGACATCATGTGTATCCTCCACCTCCTGAGAGGCATGCTTCTAAACGCAGCTCCAAGCGTTGAGCTTTCCCTGACTAATCTTTTTTTCCATTTCTCGTTGAAATTTGACCAAAGAAATTCATCCTAAAGAAAAGATTATTCTGAACTGATGATTGAAAACTATGAATCAGGTAAACATCTGAGACCTGCAAAAAGATATGCAGTTTATGGAGTGGCTGTAACATTAATGGCTGTGAATACTTAAGATTGTAACTTTTTCAAAATGTAATTTGCCTCTGCTTTAGAATTGATGGACAGTTCTTATTTGATCTTATCAGTTTCTTGCTCAATTGAAATATTTGTTAATTTAAAAGTTTTTGTATTCTGTTAATCAGTGGAAGAAATTAAGGTGACAGTTCAGCCTCAAATTTACATTTTGAGGGGTCATTGAAAATATATATGTAAAATCAAGATGTATCTAGGGTTGATATTAGGAGGAAAAATATTTTCAAAGTGTATTTTCACATTTTGCAAATTAAATGTCGCGCAGAATTATGATGGAGAATAGCACCAACAAATTGTTTGTGCATACTGGTGCATCGTAATTGATGTATTGATGTTTTCACAGTGGAAAAAAAATGAAGTACAACTTATATAACCATTAGAGATCTGTATAAAGTTAAGGTGCCATTTGTTAAGTGTTGAGTGTTTTTTTTTTCATTCTTCAGTGAATATTATTCATTGATATATTTCTATCATGTGTTACATTTTCATTATCATTTTCAGTTTTACATATCATGCGGACTATATTTTTTATTTTTTTGATGAGTTGCTCCTTTCAAAGTCTGAGGAAATCACAATGGAAACTTGGAATGCAATGTTTTTAGTAATTACTTGGAGCTTCATATTGTGCTCTGACTTGAAATGTGAATACTCAACTTCATAGCAAGAAATGTTCCTATGTTCATGTTTACTTCTTGCAGAATTTCTTGCTTCTGCTTGATTTTAGTATTTATGTTGTTTCATATCCTTTTTAATACTGTACAAACCAACATTAAAGTGAAATAATATGCCAATTAAGGTCAATTATTATTTTAGGCCATTTAAAGAAACTGCTTCTGCCAGAAAAACAGCAAGGGTGATTCATGCTGTTCAGGTTTTTACTCTGATGATCATTTACAATATTGATATATGTATCCTTAATAACCAATTTTTTATAAAAACTAATTTTATTGAATCATCACAAACAACTTCAAGATAAAAACTCATTAATAAATAGTCATCAAATCCACGAGACTCATGAGATATGATGTGAATTCCAGAATCAGAAGTTTATATTTGGTCTTTCTGCAATGATTTGCATAGAGGCTAGTCCAGACAATTTCACAATTAGGTAACTCACTAGGGATTAGAAAAACACTTAAATTTTACCAAACTATTGTAGTATGACCGGTTTCATCACATATGTGACATCAAGTATTTTTCTTGATATGACTGAGTATGTATGAGTCCATATGCACACATATATGTACACATAGATGGGTCACGGTAGTCGACAGGTAGAGCATTGGACTACTGACTGGAGGGCCCAGGTTCAATTCCTTGGCAAGTCCCTTTGGGCATCCTCAGCTTTACCCAAGCTATGTGATTTTTTGGGTACCATATCTTCCTGGGAAACCATACCCGGCACATGGAAAGGAACTGGCCCCCTTACCCTGATAAGTGAATTTCACGTCTCATGTCATTGGGCTTCATACTGGGTGAACTCCACCATCACCGACCAAACCAACCTTCAGGTTAATTACTGTCTTTATCATATGTGTACATGGTTGGAGATGAGATGAGGACAATAGCATCTCCTCACCCTTCAGTCCGTCACCCTCCTCCTTCCTCTGTTCTTCCTGACAGGGGTTCAAGATCCCAGCATGCATAACATCCCGTGGATTGTACTATGCTCACATATTAGTTCCAACCTCTGCCACTCGCCTAACTTTTCCTATATATGTCATTTCCTTTCTCTTGCTTCCCATCTATCTTACTATGACTGACAGTATCCGAAAATGTCACATAAATATAATAAAACCAGTCATGCTGCAATAAATTTTGGTGAAATACTGTTTTATTTCTGTTTTCCAAAGATGTGATTTCACCCAGGTTAAACCTGATACCATTAGATTAAGGTAAATTAGGAGTAAGTAAATTCAAGGCATAACACTGCTTATTTCATATGCTATACATTCCTTGGAGGGCAAAGGGTAATTAAAAAAGGATGCCATTAATTTTCATAAAAAATTTTATTTTTTATGATATTTGCAAATTTAGATCTAAAATAGGTCTTTCATTCTTAATTCACAATTTTCAGAGGACTCCATCTTTTTTAGAAGTTCTGAGTTTTTCTGCAGGTACTTGTAAATGTCTAATTGTGAAAAGTCTGAAATTTTACTGTGCCAGTAAAATGCCCTTGATGGATTTTACTACAAAATGTCATTTAACTGGCCATTGTGTATGTATCATGGAAACTGTTTAGAAGTTGACATTAGGTCTATTGTGTTAAAGAAAAACGTTACCCAAACTACCCCAGAAGAATGTGATGCAGAGAATGATAAGAAAGATTAATTCATTGATGATTTTGTCACCAACAATGGGATGTTGTCATAATACAGAGATATGTGTGTCATTACACAGGTATCAAAATAAAAGGCTGTGTATTCTGAATTTTCACAGGCACATTTGAATTATAAAGCTGCCTTTTTGCAGCTGTTAAATTTATTTCAACAGTTGATCTCAATGTGTTCATACTAGCCATGTTTGTAGATTTATCGACATTTCTATTTTAGACAGCTGGCCATTTTTTTACCACCATTAATGATTTTGAAAATATGAATTTTTGATTTTATAGATGTCACTGGTTTTTCTTGTCTGACTCTTTGTGTTTGCTTTTGACAGACAGCTGTGACTTTTGGATTCCACCCAATTTTTTTGCTTTCATTAATATTTTTTGAGCATCTGCCCGAGGATATCTGTGCCATCTGACACTAAAAGTATCTTTTTGTACGAATGGTTTCATAAGATCAGACCATGCAATGTTGGTACGCTACTTAATAACATGAGGTACAGAACACAGCAGTAACCCGTGTGAGCACATACCAATGATAAAGAGGTATGTTTCCTGTGATACATAACCCAAACCAATGATGAAGAAATCCCGTAGTCTAATCAGACCACCTCATCATGATACAGAAATTTCTGTCTCTCTGAATTCATGGGGGACAGCATGTTAATTTATTGAATTCAGTATAATTGTTGTTTGTTTCTATATATTTCCTAAAAGGTTCTAACTGATCAGAAAATTTAATGTATCTATTTCACTGTGTTAGAGTTTAGTGTTGAAGTCCATCCATTTGAAATAAACTGCAAATTGTGATGTTCGTTTTTGTAAATAATGAGCTTTGTCTAAATAATTGACTACCCTGTTACAACCATGTATTCCTTCCTTTTCTAAAATTTGTTACAATTAATTCCTTAAGAAAGATCAACCACTACATTTTTCATAATTTCACATACATTTTTGATAATATCGAGAAATTCAGGAATAAATCATTTGTCCCTTTCTACTTTCCAGAATTGTGTTTGCAAACTTCAAGAAGAGAATGCAGTTGAAACATACCGGCTTCACCTGACTTGTTTACAGAAATGCAATGATAACTCTGATAAAAGGATGTTGTTGCCACACCCTGTATAAATGTGAATTTCCCAGGGTGATTTAAGTTATCATAAATGGAGCCATCTTTTTTCTATGGTAGGGTGCCTAATTTTTTTATGGTAGAATCCACCAATTTACAATATTTCTTTAGTTCATCAGTAATGAACAAATAAATTAAAAAATTGTTGTGCTAGTTCCAATGCATTTGGTCTATTTCAATTGACAGCTACCACCTCCATACTAAAAGGACGAATGAAAGTTGTCTCGAGAGCCTCTCCCCAGCAAATTTTCAGAAACCACGCCAATTCTGTTGAAACCCTCAATTCCCTCAAATTAATATTCCATTGAAACTCTCAATCATGAAAACCATTACATGTGGAGTAATAAAATTATTTGTGCTGTACTGTCCAAACATTTTCTAGTGATTATACCTGGGTATATTTTGTCTAGGATATTTGGAAATTACTCTATATTAACTATTGTGACCAAGTCTGATTTCAATCTTTGCCCTGAGCATTTCAAAATTAACATTTACACCTTAGAATCTTATGTATGAATGATTAAAAGAGGGTTAATAAGCTATTAAATTGCACTGTTTTTAACAGCTTAATTATTTGGCACTCAGCTGTACAAACAGGTGTCCCCTTCCTCTTTAATTCTCTTTCATCTGATGTCGATGTTTGCTTGGCTGTTTCTTTAGACATATTTTCTCTAAAGCAGTCTCATAGTAGTGCCTTTGCATCATTTGTGTATTTTTTAAACATATTGCCAAATTCAATATTTTACTTCAAGCCAGGGCAAACATCTTACTCCTCCATTGTTGTGTGACCAGTCATGATATGTACCTGAAATTCTGAAATGCTTGAAGTCATGATAATTGTTATGCAAGGTAATGCATCACCTAGAGGATTCTGAAGAATATAGTCGGCAGAGGACTTGTTACTTTACTTTTTTACTTAGGCCAAGACAGATGTAGAAAAGTAGGACGTATGACCAACTTTTAAGAATTCTTTCAGGTCACCACACAAAGGGTTAATAAAATAGGACATGCATAAGTAAAAGAGGATGTCTGGTAATCCAGTGAACCCAGTTCATTTTATCAAAATATTTTTATTTCAAACCCCATTTTCACCATTGATAGATTTCTTATAAGCCAATTATAATTTGATTTAAAGTTTGCTTATTGAATCTTGCTTTGGATAATTTTTTTGGAAATGTCAAATGTGTAAAACTAAGATTTTATGAATTTAATCATAATCTGATAATGCTGACTTCCATTTTTTCATTCAATTACAGTTTGTCAACTTTTCAAATCCAAAAACAAAACATTTTATTCCCTAAGGAAAGCCATAATCCAATTCCATTGAAGAATCAGATTTGCCAGGAAAGGAAGCAGTTGCTGATGCTTCAACATAACATTTTTTAAATATCTCAAAAACCAGGATATGACCAACTTTTTCGTGCACTAAGTGTCACAAAAGCATCAATCTCTTAATGAGGTTAGCTGGCAGATAAGTGTGGTCAGTGCATTTGAGGCTGTTATGAGTGAATTCTGCAAATCAACTGGTAGAAAGCAATTAAAGGTAAAACTCTAATAAATCTTAAAAACTTCTTAAGGATTCATCTTCTGGGAGAGTGATACTTCATGGTGCTAGATCAGCAAAATGAAGGATTAACATCAGACACTTGAGAACTTTCAAGTTGAGTTAAACTATCATCTATGGCATTGCTTTTTTGTCTCATTGTTATTTATTAAGGCTTCAGATTACACATATATTTCTGAGTAAAGGTTATACAAGGTGTATGTTTTTGAGTCAAATTGCAATTGTCTGCATTAAAATTCTTTTTACAAAGGTAATTCCTTTAAAAACATAATCGCTTAATACAGCTAGAATAATCTAAATTAATTTCATAAAACATTGAGACTATTTATTTAAATTTTTGTATTCATGTTTATCATTGTTCATAGCATATATATATATAATATAAGAACACTTGCATGTTATTTCTTGATAATTTCGATGGAATTTAGATCCATCTTCATTGGGAGAAACAGAAGTACTAATATATAAAAAAATATATAAACTAATACAAAAAATACTAAACTACTACTATCAAGAAGTAACGTGTGAGTGTTCTTTTTATGTGTTCTTATATTGTTTGTTGTACTCCAAGTTTTTTATCTAACACTTCTGTGTTACTTTGACGAAATCATCTATATATATTTATGTGTATATATATACAAACACACATATATATATTATATATGTGTATGTATGTATATAAATATATATATATATATATATATGTATGTGTGTGTGTGTGTATATATATATATATATATATGTGTGTGTGTGTGTGTGTGTATATATATATATGCATATATACATTCATGCATTCAATTTTTCATTAAATTAATTCAGAGTAATTAAGTATCTAGTTGGCATGTCCATATGGCTTTTGAAGTAATTCTACTGTTAATTTATTTGAGTATTTTAATATTATTAGCATGGCTACAAAATCTTACAGTTGAATCAGTTTCAATGGCTAAGTTAAATTGGAACGGTGAAAACTTGTTTTAGGTATTTTATCTTTTAGTTAAATATGCCTGTCAAGTGATATACGGTGAAAATGTGCTAGTATCTTCTGATTGATTGGCTGTTTGCAACATTTTGGTGAAATGGGACATTTTCCTTTGGTTACTTCTGTTGTGATTTCAATTCCTTGGTGAAAATACCGCATATGTGAAATTCAAGTGAAACATAACTCAGGATTCAAAGAAACTGCAGGAGATACTGCTACAGTAACTTTCAATGAAGTCATCTGCTAAGTGTGCATTGCAATGCAATAATTTCTGACTGTAAAAATCATTCTCCTTGATCGGGTTTCGAACCCGGATCCTAATCAAGGCAAATAATTTTTTTCTCTGAAATTGTTACATTGTAACAATTTCAGAGAAAAATTAGGATAATCAATCAATCAATTTCAGAGAATAAATAGGATATTTATGTGTTCAGGAAACATCCAGACTGCTAGTTTTGGGAAATTTGCATATTAGTGGCTGGGGTTTAACACTCCATTCATATATTCCTGGAGACTCTCAATTTTTGCAGGATTCATCTCGCAAAATGAGAGAAGGCCAGTTACTAGTTCTATTGATTTGTTCAAGAACAGTTTAGATCTATGCAAATTGAAAAACTATAATATGGTCCATCAAATTACATGGATTTATTAAAAGAGATCAAAAAGCCTTCATGTATTAGAGGAATCCGCCCATTAATGATCGTTTTGTATCCTGAGACAACTGCATCAACTATCATCAGGAATAGAATCGTCACGCAGGCTATGGGTACAGACCATTATGAGTCCAATAATTTTGAGGTTCAACTGGATTAAACATGACTAATTGGTGGATATTTGAGAAAAAATCTCTTAAAATATGCTCACTTGTCATTACTTTTATTTGAGGAAAATATGGCCACTTAACTATGCATTTAATTATTTTTCCCCTGTAAACAACCCTTTGCCTAGGAAAGTCCCTGATACCCATGCACCTGTGGCCCCTGGGTTGGCAGAATACCCAGCTGTTTGACAATATTCAAGGGCAGGATGAATGTTATTTACAATTTCCTTAAGAAACTTTTAATGCCTTATTTATTTCCTGAAGGGACTAAGAAATTTTCTCATTCTTTATTGCAAAAAAATTATATGCATAAATTTTGGCAAACAATTTGCTTGTCGGTTCATGTCCTGTCATGCTGAGCTATCAAGAAATATACAGTAAAGTGATCAACATGTTTTTTTAATGATATGAATGCTATATTACATTTGAGATATAAAATTGTGATCTTTATAACAAAAATGTTGGGGGTTGATTTTGAATCCCTTGCCTCAGCTTTGACAGTTTTAGAAAAAAATAGGCTTGGCAGTATGTGATCTTCTTATGTAAGTTCATGATAATATGAGAGGCTCAGAAGATAATCTATTCAATTTTAACCTGTACCTTATACACTGGGAGAAGCATTCTCTTGCACTTAATGGCCCTCTTTGTACTTAAAAAACTTTCAAGTTGTGCAGGATCTGTGTTAACTTAATTGCTCATCTCAAGCACAGGTTATTGATAATACATAAATATTTCAAGATTACAAAATTAACTTGGAGAATTTCTTGCGGGAGTATTTTTCTCTCCCTTTTAGGATATGGTGTACTAAAAAAATATATGAAATTTCAGGAGCCAAATTTTAGCATATTTTATTTGAAAAATAAGTTCTGCCCATAGGTTTTAGAGTTATTTGAAGGCAGTTATAATTTATTTCTCACAATGTTCAACTTGTCTAACAGAAATGCATACAATTTAAAAGTGAGTAAAATCTCAATCGATAGTCCAACTCCCATTTGGTGCCTAGAAAGTTTTAAGTATGGGCAAACACTAATCCAACTAATAAGGATAAAATTTGAAAGGAAAAATCATGTATTTTTAAGCTGTCATTTCCTTTAGAAATTGGACTGCAAAACACCATTTAAGCATTTTCTTAACTGATTTCTTCTTGCTTTGGTGATGTAATATTGTGATGACTAAAGCAATCATTTTATGAGGAAGTTTAAGCTAATTACAGGATAACAAAATTTTAATTTAATGCCTCTGATTTAAACTTAATTGATGTACTCACCTAGCCATTTTTAAAATGGGCACCTAATTTTTTTACTTATGCTCTCAAAGTAAAGCTACTAAATATGTGAACAGTTTTTTTTAATTCAGAAAAGAAGTTTCAGTTCAAAAATAATTTTTATTCAGAAAGAAATACTCCAACTAATGGCAAAACATCAGAGGAACTGGCAGTATGAATTTGCAGATGTTCTCAATTGCTAAACTTGGTAAAATGGTCATCCGAAATGGGTGCAAGATGCCTGTCCCAATGAGCTTTTGAGTGATCAGCAGGATATTCAGAGGTACCTGAGCCATTGAAAATTACATGCTTCAGTTGTTTTTTTGTTTGATTGATCTAATTTTCGCTTTGGTGTCTTAAACTTAATCAACTTGAAGTAAATCAGTGCTGCTAATTGATAAATCCAATACCATTTATAAAATAGTGGGTTAAAGTCTATATGTTACTATTCTTAATATGATGCTTTTTGAACCAAAGAGACTTGTAATACCAAGATTAAAAATGCTTATATCATTTTTCTTATTAGTTTATGCTCTTCAAATTTCAAACAGAAGAGATAACTAAGCAATGCTGAGCATTCTGAATGCATCAACCATTAAATTAAATGTGTTTCATCTCTTTATTCATATAAAATGAAATTTTCCAGAATATATGATGCCCAAAGTGTCCAAAATTTGGAATTGCACTTTCTACACTCTCCTAGAATACATAGTGTAAAACATTTATAATGAATTTTGAACATTATAAATTTATCATGTGCATATTTTTTGTACAGTGTGCATACATTTTTTCTTCAGGACAATGAAAGATCTTCATGGCAATTAAAGTTGGTTTATAAGAGTTACTGTATAGCTTGGTGGAGACTAGAAAGAAATCACCCTCATTATTTGGGTGATATTCATGAGGTGGAACTTTCTTAAAAGTTCAATAATAAATTGAGACTGGTAACAAATAGGGCAAAAGAAATGTGGTGGAATATGCAGCGCGAAGTAATGGAAAGTTTGCAGAGGAAGGGTGAAATTGGTGCACTATACAAGGAGGTTAAAACAGTATCAGAAAGTAAGATGGGAAAATGTGTCAGTGGTTAGAGATAAGTCCGGTAAACTACTAGTTGAAACAGGAAAGACCCAAGAGAGATGGAAGAACTGTAAGATAAAGAACTTAATAGTAGTAGTTTTTATGGGAGGCGACCGACTACTAAGGCCATTTGTGTCATTAGGGATGGTTGGGAAAGGAAGGGTGGAGAGAAACCTGGTGTCAGCATCAGTCCACTCTTGTTGGAAGGCACCAAGGGGTCTGCAATTTAACGTCCCATCCATCGGATGTCGCACTCACTCAAAGTGTCCTCCACAAAGCACCTCAAGTAGGGATTGGCATTTCACTGAAAAATATTTGTTGTCTGAACCTGGGCCCTCTCACTGGGAAGCCTGTTAGCTACCGCAGCATCCCGATCCCCGTAAAGAACTTAGGCCAGCAAGATTAGACATAAATGGTTTGAATAAAAAGTATCTGAAAAAGTTTAGGAAAAATAGATTTATTTCAGATATTGCTACAATGTCGCAAAATTCTTCAAAATACATCCCTTGAGCATCAACGCACTTTTGTCATCACTTTTTGCATGACTCTAAGGCTCCCTGGTTCGTGGATTGCTGAAGGTCCTGCGTATGGGTATGTGTGCAAGCTTCTTTGATGGCACTTGGGGTCCCATGGTGGTGTCCTTTGAGGGAGGATTTTACTTTTGGGAATAGGAAATAGTCTGCAGGTGCCAAGAAAGGGCTCTAAGGGGGGTGGAGAATCGTTGCACTGCCGTTGCAGAAGGTCTTTGCGAGTAGACACTCAGCTCTACTTTTGGTCATCCGTCAAGACCTTCAGGATGAGTTTAGGGCAGATCTTTTGCGTTGCCAAATTTTCAGGGATATTTGTGTGCACTGTTATCTTATCAATGCCATTATAATCTGCGATCTTGCGCACACTTAACCAACGGTCTGAATTCAGCACTTTATTCACATGCCAGGGAAAAATTGTTACCAATACTTTTTATGCAAACCTTGTAGAAAAAGGATATACTGCAGATGAAGAAAGCTTAGGTTCTGGTTTACTTGATGGTGAGATAGAAAAGGTATCAAGGGAAATGGAATCAAATAAGGCTGTGGGGGTTGACAACATTCCTGTAGAACTACTTAAAATTTAGTAAAATTTTGAAAGAAGAGTCTTTATGGACTAATTCGTAGCATTTTATGAGAGAGGAATATGACTGGAAGTCTTGGTGAGATCAATTTTAGTTCCCATTTCAAAAAAGGGAGAGGAAGTAATATGTGAGGAATAGCAAACTATAACCCGATTTCGCATGCAGCTGAAGTGGTTCTCAGGATCATCAACAGGAGATGGAGAGCATGGCGAATGGTTACTTTGGTGATTATCAGTTTGGGTTCAGGAAGAGGAGAGGCACGCATGATGCCATTGAAGAAATGAGATCACTAATAGAGGTGAACATAGAATACAATCAGGAGATATTTGCCTGTTTAGTAGATTTAGAAAAGGCATTTGATGGAGTGAATTGGGAAAAACAAATTGGTATGTTGCAGAAAATAGGAATAGATTGGAGGGATAGGAGGCTAATCCGCAACCTGCACATTCATCAGACTGCACAGGTGCGAGTGGGGGATGGAGAGTCAGGATCGGCAGAGTTAGGAATAGGAATTTGGTAGGGTTGCCAATTATCACCTGTGCTGTTCAACGTATGTATTGGAGAAAATGATTAGAGAGCCATGGGAAGAACTGGAGATAGGAAGGAAAATTGTTGAGGAATTCATAAAATCAGTTAGGTTTGTTCATGACCAAGCCTTAGTTTTTCAATCAGCCAAGGGGTTGCAAACTTTGCTGGGTACATATGGATTGAGAATAAATATAAATAAAACAAATTTTATGTGGTTTTCCAGAAAGAGAAATGCTAAGCCAAATGTTAAAATAGGAGGGCAAAACTACTGGAGGTGGAATATTTTATCTATTTCGTGTTTTTTTTACCGAAATTATGAAAGTAGTAGAGACAAGGAGAATTGCATTAGGCAAAGAAGCTTTTACAAGAAGGAGGGAATCGATAAGGGAACATTGAGAGATGATGTTAAGAAAAGGATTGTCAGAACTTTGATACACTTATAGCTCGTAATTATGTACAATGTGGAAATATGGTCATTGACACAGGATAAGAGGCGTAGGTTGGAAGCTTTTGAAATGTGGGTGTGGAGAAGGGTAAGTGGATAGAAAAGAAAACAAATGAGGAGGTATTAGCAATGGTGGGGTAGAAGAGGGGATTGCAGGGATAAATCATAAGGAGACAGAAAAACTAGATGCAAAGCATATTGATTGGCAGTGGGATGCTGAAGACTGATAGAGGGGTAGATAGGACTGTTGGACAAAATGAAGGGAGGAAGTATATGGGGAAGAAAAGGAGGCATATTGTAAAGCAGTTGGGTTGGTATTTTTTAAGAGAGAGAAGATAAATATTTCATAGTTGTATCCAAAACCTACTTTAACCGGTGGATTACTTATAATTATATATGTGTGTGTATATATATGTAATATATAATATATATATATATATATGTATATACACACACACACACACACACGAGGGTCATCCGGAAAGTAGTACCCGTTCGTGAAATAAATACACAAAAGTAAATATTAACAAACATAAAAAATTTTATTTGAAAGAGGATACTTTAAACTACGAGGGTCATCCGGAAAGTAGTACCCGTTCGTGAAATAAAGACACAAAAGTAAATATTAACAAACATAAAAAATTTTATTTGAAAGAGGATACTTTAAACTACTTCTCAACATAATCTCCAAGCAAATTAAGGCATTTGTCATAACGTGTGACAAGTTTCTGTATTCCTGCTGCATAGTCCTTCGCCGCCAGCTCATTGAGATACGCGAGGGACCCATCTTGCACAAATTTTTGCATAATGCAGATGGTGTTTAACAATTTCATGAACAATTGTTCGAGAAACATTGGGAAAATGCTCACAGATGTCATCAATTGTGACGCGCCGATCGTTCCTCACGAATTCGTCAACTGAGCTCACCAGTTGGTCTGTAATGACAGACGGTCTCTCCGAACGCTCATCGTCGTGTGTGTTCCCCCTCCCCATGTTGAAGTTGCGACACCACCGCCGAACAGACGACTCGTCCATTACATTGTCTCCATACACCTCCTTTAATTGGCGATGAATATCACATGGGCGAACGTTTCTTGCATTGAGGAATTTAATCACTGCCCTCACTTCACAACTGGCGGCGTTCTCAATTTTTTTAAACATTGTAAACAATCACAGAAACAACACAGGCAATGCTAGCGTCACGCAACTTGGCTCAGAGAAGGCAGACAAGCCACTGAAGCTATCTGACCTCGTCCAGCGGCTACTCGCGTCGTCAGCACTTCATGCGGCACGAACGGGTACTACTTTCCGGATGACCCTCGTACTTCTCAACATAATCTCCAAGCAAATTAAGGCATTTGTCATAACGTGTGACAAGTTTCTGTATTCCTGCTGCATAGTCCTTCGCCGCCAGCTCATTGAGATACGCGAGGGACCCATCTTGCACAAATTTTTGCATAATGCAGATGGTGTTTAACAATTTCATGAACAATTGTTCGAGAAACATTGGGAAAATGCTCACAGATGTCATCAATTGTGACGCGCCGATCGTTCCTCACGAATTCGTCAACTGAGCTCACCAGTTGGTCTGTAATGACAGACGGTCTCTCCGAACGCTCATCGTCGTGTGTATTCCCCCTCCCCATGTTGAAGTTGCGACACCACCGCCGAACAGACGACTCGTCCATTACATTGTCTCCATACACCTCCTTTAATTGGCGATGAATATCACATGGGCGAACGTTTCTTGCATTGAGGAATTTAATCACTGCCCTCACTTCACAACTGGCGGCGTTCTCAATTTTTTTAAACATTGTAAACAATCACAGAAACAACACAGGCAATGCTAGCGTCACGCAACTTGGCTCAGAGAAGGCAGACAAGCCACTGAAGCTATCTGACCTCGTCCAGCGGCTACTCGCGTCGTCAGCACTTCATGCGGCACGAACGGGTACTACTTTCCGGATGACCCTCGTACTTCTCAACATAATCTCCAAGCAAATTAAGGCATTTGTCATAACGTGTGACAAGTTTCTGTATTCCTGCTGCATAGTCCTTCGCCGCCAGCTCATTGAGATACGCGAGGGACCCATCTTGCACAAATTTTTGCATAATGCAGATGGTGTTTAACAATTTCATGAACAATTGTTCGAGAAACATTGGGAAAATGCTCACAGATGTCATCAATTGTGACGCGCCGATCGTTCCTCACGAATTCGTCAACTGAGCTCACCAGTTGGTCTGTAATGACAGACGGTCTCTCCGAACGCTCATCGTCGTGTGTGTTCCCCCTCCCCATGTTGAAGTTGCGACACCACCGCCGAACAGACGACTCGTCCATTACATTGTCTCCATACACCTCCTTTAATTGGCGATGAATATCACATGGGCGAACGTTTCTTGCATTGAGGAATTTAATCACTGCCCTCACTTCACAACTGGCGGCGTTCTCAATTTTTTTAAACTGTAAACAATCACAGAAACAACACAGGCAATGCTAGCGTCACGCAACTTGGCTCAGAGAAGGCAGACAAGCCACTGAAGCTATCTGACCTCGTCCAGCGGCTACTCGCGTCGTCAGCACTTCATGCGGCACGAACGGGTACTACTTTCCGGATGACCCTCGTATATATATATACACACATATTCAAACACGAAATCCCGCCAAACGGCGAATAAATACTCATATATACAGAAACAGATATAAGGAAAAGGGATAGGAACACACATAAAGGACGAACACAATAGAGGTGGGGAAGGCGGAATCGAACGGATCACGGGGATCGAGATGGTGCGGGGGCTAGCGTACTGGCTTCCCACCCAGAGGGCCCGGGTTCAAATCCCGGCGGTGTTGAATATTTTTCAGAGGTATCTCGATCCCTGCTTGAGGTGCTTTGTGGAGGGCACTTTGAGTGAGTACGCCGTCCGTCGGATGGGACGTTAAGCCGCGGACCCCTTGGCGCCTTTCGTAAAGAGTAGGCTAATGCCGACGCCGGGTTTCTCTCCACCCTTCATCCTTTCCTATCCATCCCCTATGGCGCAAATGACCTCAGCTGTCGGTCGCCTCCCCTCAAAACTACTACTACTCGAACGGATCACAAGAGTAAAAATATTTCCTCAACCGGGACTCGAACACCGGATCTTTCCACTTGCCGGGCGGATGCTCTTAACCACTTGAGCTATCGAGGATAGTCAATTTACCCTGAGATCCGTGGGTTTAATATGTCGCCAAGCGCCCCGATTCTTTCAGCCAAGAGATGGCGTCAGGGGGCTGTTTCACCCACCAAAGGAGAAATAGACAATACACAAGAGGAAAGGACAGTGGGTTAGAATTCATACAACATCATACAGGAAAGGAACAGTGCGTTTCGTGGCACGCATAGCCCGAAGATAGAGATGAGCCACATTGGCCAAATACACATTCAAACACGAAATCCCGCCAAACGGCGAATAAATACTCATATATACAGAAACAAATATAAGGAGGAGGTTAAGAGCATCCGCCCGGCAAGTGGAAAGATCCGAGGTTCGAGTCCCGGTCAAGGAAATATTTTTACTCTTGTGATCCGTTCGATTCCGCCTTCCCCACCTCTATTGTGTTCGTCCTTTATGTGTGTTCCTATCCCTTTTCCTTATATTTGTTTCTGTATATATATATATATATAGTATATATGTATATAAAACATAAACCATAAACACAATAATCAACCCGAAGGTCGGTTTAGTAGGTGATGGTAGAGTTCGCCATGTACGGCGTGTGAAACTTCACGCATAAGGGTAGGGGGGCCAGTTCCTTTCCCTGTGTCGGTTATGGTTTCCCAGGAAGACCTGGTACCCGAAAACCACTTTAGCTTGGGTGGCTTTACCTTTAGCTGTAGGTGCCCAGAGTGCCTTGCCAGGGAATCGACCCCGGGACCCTCCGGTCAGCAGTCCAACGCTTTACCCCCTGGACTACCGCGACCCACACACACACACATATATATGTATATGTGTGTGTGCATGTATCTAAAAAGCTTATGTGAAAGTCTCACGGATGTGAATAATAATGGATATGAAGTTTGCACTAGCAAGCAAAAACAGTAACACAAAAAAGAAAAGAAACTCGCACGTTTTCGAATTTTCGGTGGACAAGTCATCTTACTCAAGGTCATTGTCTCAACTCTCTACGATACTTAATGCTTGTAGTACACATCGCTCAATACATATTGCACTCCCATTGTCCATACCCCCTCTGCTGCTTGTTGTTTATTATTTCTGTGCATTGTATAATGTCTTGTATTTGCCTTAATTTCTGCCCATTGTAATTTGCGACAAAAGTTCTGGGCCCACTACCTCAATCTAATTAGGTGAAGTTTGGTTGGCACATTTAAAGATTGCACATTAATTCCTGATTATTTATTTTGATCGATCATCTGTCTACAGTTCCATTTTCTTTGTTCCACCCCTCACAATTACGCACCTCTTTCGAACCTCTCATAATTGAATACCCGATACAGCGTACGGAATACATAGTTGCGGAAATAAAGATTAAAAAGTAGGTTTATTTATTTTTATCTGTTGCTTCCAGACCAAATGCTTTCTATCGAACGACTGGAGATTTCTGATAATTCCTTGGTATTTATGCAGGCATTCCTCCTAGCGCCCTTGAAGGTATCGAGTTCGAATCTCTCGAAAATGGTATAAACAGCAGTCGAAGCCCAATTGCTCTTCCTACTCACAGTTCAGATCGTTAACGCTCGGAGCATTCCAGTTGTATTTCGTAATCCTCATTAAACAGAACCCGCACACGGTTGATTGGAACAAGGTATCTTCAGGTAGATGAACAATAGGCCGCGCACGAGAATATCCAGCCTCAGTAGGCTACTTCCTTCGTAGAAAATTATCATCATCACAGTTCTCAGACGTATACACTCATGCAAATTAAAAATAATACAATTACACGATCCACTCTTTGAGTAGTCGGACGCATTTGATACAAATGTCATCAAATACAAAAATAGGAGCAATGCCAAACTGGCCCAGCATACCCGATTTCCGAACATTATTTTTTAAAAAGAATTTCACGTGGACGGATGTCCACGCATGCATGCGTCGGGAGTAGCCCCGACACATCACTCGGATCAGTCAGTTGGTACTGTATCTAATGGTGACCCTGTGTACGCTACGGGCAGGATTAGATCGCATTGATGGAATTCTATTGATGGGCTGCCGGAATTTGATGATGTGGCAATGAAGAGGAAGGAGGTGATGCTGTGTACTTATAAATAGATCATTTGTCTCCACCCTTTGCGGTGTGAATACAGTCCTTTGTCGTCTCGGCCACTAGGCTCGCCAGTTGATTCTTGTCTTCTGATCACCCCCCACTGCGTCACCATTATAACATCTGCCAAATCGTTCCAATTAGCTAACTCATCTGCGGAGGTATTTGTTAGATCATCGGGGATCTGAATGTATGTATTGTATTCAGCACTGGCGTGAAACATCCTTTGTAAATGAAAGTGTCGAACGGTGCCCTCGATCTGGAGTATTATTTAAAAAGCTACTCTTTAAAAAAATGATTTTCACCTATATGTGTGTGTGTGCCAAGAATTCTTTCCTCTTAGTATTTAATCACTTTTTGGTCGTTTAAGGCAAAAGAAAATTACTATTGGATTACGAGTGCATTGTAATATCCCTCAATATGATTAATAGCTGTATTTTACCGGTTTAGGGTAGGTTTTGGATGGACTCTAACAGTACACTCGAGTGTAATTCTAAGCCCTAACTAACATGGCACAAAATTTCCTTAGACCCCTGTTGCATATAAAAATTACTCATTCTTTAGCTCTGCATACTTTCTACATCTCATAATACTTTCAAAAATTCTTTTCCTCCCTCTACCTTACTTTGAAAGCATCCTCCTATCCATCACCATTTTCAGCATCCCATTACCTTTCAGTATTATGTGCACCCACTTGATCTACATTCTACGAATCACTCCCAACAGCCTTCTCTCTTTCCATATCATGCCTCTTAAAATCCTTCAATCCACCATATCTACTTGCGTGGGAGTCAAATGAAAACGGAACGCCCCCCATAACAAACCGACCGTGCGAAAGGTGACAACACTGTTGTTACGTATTGTTACTGCCATCGCTGTGGTAGGAGGTATGTTCAATCAATTAAATTAAAGTGATCATACCTTTCTATTCTCAAATTTCATTTCCCAAGAAATCTATTGTATGTAATGAGGGGCAGTCAACTGAAAACCGAACACCCGCCATAACACACAGAACGCTCGAAAGGTGACCGCACCGGACGAGGAAGGGCAAGAGTGGGTGCGGTTGTGGATCCATCAGCAACCTCCCTCTTCACGTTTAAGTAGGTGTTTGGTTTTCATTCGACCGACCCTCATGAATCTACGCGCCATATTAAAGTTTTCTCCAATATTTTCTTTATTTTTTTACTTACGGTTACTGTCATATATTCCCACCTCTTTGTGAACACATTCATACCTGATAAAATTCTTCTTTTAATGTCCGTACCAATTTGCCAATCTTCTAATATACTACCTAAATGGGTGAACTTTTCTTAGTTATATTCTTCAACTTTGTATATCTTAGCTTTATATTTTTTAGAATATCATTTCTTTCGTTTTCTTATGATTAATTCTCATTCCATACGTGACACTATGATTCTGAAATATCCTAAGTAATGACTGTAAAGTTTTGGCTGGTTGGATAAATAACGCTTCATCACCCGCAGATATAATTGGTTTGATGGCATCCACCCTACTTACACTCCCGCATCCAACCCTTCCCTCGCCTCCTCTATCATAGGCTCCGCATATGTATGAAATAGATCAGACTATAATAGACATCTATGTCTTCTGGCATCTTTTACCTGGCACTGCCAATGCCGACTCTACATTTGCTATTAGAATTGTTGCAGTCTGAATGCTATTAGAATGTTTGCCGTTACATGAATAGGGTTTATATTAGTTTATCCCTCCAGTCATTTCCTATATTCTACAAAATGTTAATCAATTCTGCCCTGTTTACTCTGTCAAACGCCTTAAATCCACGACGCTTTCAAATAAATTCTGGTTTACTCTACGTTACTGTCGACTAATGACCTCATTATTGCATCACGCATGCCCTTACCTTAATACCCGTAATTGTCCCATAATCCTCACATTATCATTATTGAGCTGATGAAGTCTTCCGGATTCCTATCTCAGACGAGTCCATAAAATTATGTTTCCCGTTTTCCTAAATTCTTGAGTAGGTTGCTCGCCTCGGTATATTTTTAAGCTCTTTCTACGTTTTCAGGAAGTTCTCTCGGGTTTCCCACCGGGTCAGCGTGGTGTGCACCGACGTTTCGACGGCTAACTCTGCCATCGTCTTCAGGGTGAAGTGCAGAGCAATGAATTCGCCAAGTATTTATACCCTGTCGTAGGGTCAGGATGAGCGATGCATCAGACTCCATTACCCTGAGAAGTCTGCAGTCGCCGAACACAGCATCACGCATGGTCATCGGATTGACTGGGGGAGCACCAAAAGACTTTGTCACACGAACGGCTACTGGGACCGAGTGGCGAAGGAAGCCGTGGAAATCCGACTGGAAGGACAGAATACCTTCAACAGGGACACTGGCTTCCAGATCAGCAGCACGTGGAGACCTGTGCTGAGAAAAATTGAAAGTACGAGACGTCACCGGGGCGGCTCGGCACTTGGGAACACATCGGACCAATCGGAGGACACCTGACCCTACGACAGGGTATAAATACTTGGCGAATTCATTGCTCTGCACTTCACCCTGAAGACGATGGCAGAGTTAGCCGTCGAAACGTCGGTGCACACCACGCTGACCCGGTGGGAAACCCGAGAGAACTTCCTGAATACAATACGCCGGGAAAAACTGAGATCCTTCTTTCTACGTTCATTTTAATTCTGCGTTCGCGTTCTTCCATTTCCTGCTCTCATCCATCGCTCTAATCATATCCTCTGTTATCCATGACTTCCTAAACATTTTTCTATTTACCCTACCTAGCATTTCGTTCATCGCTTTCTTTATCCATATCTGGCGTTATTCTCATCTCTCATCTATTGTACCCGTCCCCTTATTATAACCTCAGAATTTGATCAGCTGCTTCCTGTTACTCCATCCTTTTCGCCTTAGTTTAGTGTTCTGCATTTAATTTTTTTTCTCCTTCCCTTCCTCATTCGCATCGAATGCAATTACACTTCATGAGAACTAACTTCTGATCCGATTCCCCATGTGCTCCCGGGAAATAGTATTAATTGATCACTCTATTCCAATATTAATACCTTACCACAATTAAGTCTATTTGATATCTCTCCGTATGATTGTAAGTATGATCCTACGACTACTGTGGCATTTATAGCAGGTGCCAGCTCTAATTAAACTATTTCTTCAGCAATTCTCACTCCTGCAAATTTTCTCACCGAGGCCATTCATTAATTTTTAAACCTTAATCTCCTACTTCATTCGTCTCTCCATTCGCCAACTATCGCATCCTAATCCTCCGTCACAATCAAATGTTCTCTTTCAGGTACATCATTCGCAAGAATTTCGTCTGATCGTATACACTCTCTAATTCTTCCACCCATGACCACCTATTGGCATGCACACCTTAATTGCCACCAGATTGACGGGTCTTCTCTTATTTGTAATAATATCAGTATGTTATCCTCCTTTTCCGCGTCCAATACCCTTCTCTCCAGTTTCCCATGCAGTACCCAATATCCTCTCCCATTCCTCAGTTTCCCAATCTCACCTCACATGCCTAATATGTCTATGTTTCCACTCCCCACCTCTCGCTTGTTATTTTCCCGCTTCCCTTCCTATTCTATCTTCTTTTATGCTGCTATCTGGGAGGCCGAGAAACTATTTCGTTTAATGACTTCCGCGGAGGCCTTGTCTCTTCCGCTGATTAGTAGATTCCTGCTAATTATAATCTCGCCTATGTACTCGAGGGTCTCCTTCTACACTCACGATGTACGTATTAAGTGGTTGACAATCTCCTGCTTACATCCAACACTTGGTAAAATTAATAGCTCTTGACCACCAATTCTTGAGATAGAGTCTACGCACACCTTGTATTGGGGGAACAAAGAACTCCTTGTTCAGAAACTAACGTCTTCATTTCTCGCACCCCATTGCATTGAGTGTCGCCAAAACTCTCTTTTTCTTTGGGGCAGTTCAAAGGGAGGTTAATATTCAGTTTGTAAATTATCTCGCTACATTTTTCTTTTATTTATTGAATGTTTACTTTCCAGCAGAAATTACTTCCTGCGTAAAGTCGTATTCCTCGTGTACTTTCATTTCCGATCTTCTCCAGTTCCTCCACTCAACGATAAGATTCCATTGCTGTGCTCTCCGAATTCTTGAATTTCTCTCTGGAATGTCGTTTGGCTCTTAAGTTTCTGAGTATTATCGGTGATAATTTAAGGCCCTTTATTCTTATAATTTGTCTATATTATATTTTTACATAGGGGAATCCTTTCACTGCTATTTCCCCATGGATCACTACTGCTCGAGCTGAGGGATTAATTATTTCCTTTAATATGTGGGGTACAAGAGCGGATAGGTCAGGTTGATTGAACGGTCGATTATATCAGGAGAAAAGTCTGAAGTGTTTTAGATGAATGTGGCTCAAGATCCCGGTTTGATTTGGTCGAGGGATCGTTAGCTACTTCTTGGTGAAAATACCACTTAAACATCCCTAATGATACTTGGGTCGTCGGTTTTTAATCTGCAATCAATCCCTTTCTGCAGAAGGGTTACAGCACCACCTCGTCATTGTTAGCGGGGAATATTTCCTCCATGTATTTATTTTCCATTTCCTATGAAATTGTCTGCAAATTGCTCTTTGGCTTTTCGGCGTGCAACTTGTATCAAGAGTGTGAGAATACTTTCTCATTTAAGATGGTAAACATAACAATTTACTTTTTCACGAGTAGCATTAATTGATTTTACTGGGCGAGCGCCCATCTTGAACATGCTAGATGGAGTTCTATTTCAAAACATTCACCCTTCTTCTCACGCTTTACACCGTCCGAGTGGTTTCTCTTTAAATGGATGCAACGAGTATGGTACATTTCTGTTTCAAAAGATCGGGTAATTTTGAATACTAAAACACTATGTGAAGACACTATTATGCGAATGAAACACTCATGGAGACCAGACGGGTGCCCATGGATATGGGTTTTAACCTAACCCCCGTTGCTCTACACCGCCACAAAGAGAAACTCCTTTTTACAGGCGAATTCTATGGATTTTCTACATGGAATTTGTTTATGTTGATAGGTCCTCCTCGGAAAACAATGATAAATAATGATAGAAAACCTGTTATCGACCCATAAATATTAAACGCATGAGTTGGGTGCTTCGCTCGAGAAAACACGGCAGCCAAGGTCAAAATGAGTAATACCACCTTTAAGCTTATTTTATTCTGCGTATTTTTTTGCAGGTTATGTTCACGTATTTGATAGTGACCATATAATATGTAAAGGAACGTCACGAAATTATTTTCTTCAAGTTGATGTTCTTGCCGTAACATATATATCGCTTTGAATTGCGGAAGTATTTGCTCGTTCAGTCTGCGATTTTAACATTATGTTACCTTATCTATTAAATAATTACTGCAAATATTGACATGAGCTATTTCATGAGCTGTTTTTGGTTTCAAAAGTGTTTTCTCTCTGGTTCGACATGACGGGCCAAGATGATTGAACGATTTTCGTATTCACGTCGAGTTAAGGTTTACAAATTTATCATTTCTGAATCTTATTTAAAAATTGCCATTAAGTTTTCACTACGAGGTAGGTATTTGCTGTGGTGAGTTTGCGAGAATAAACCAGATTCTAGTTTTCATCGTGTTTAATATTCCTCCTGGTCTCCTATCCCTGCCGTTCTCTACCATTCACTAACCTTAAATAATATCCACATTACCTCGCGCTTTCAATTCCACGGGCATTGCAGATATGCCGAAGTTACGGTTAGAAGGTTGTTCAGAAAATCATGTTTGAGAGTCAGCCGATGTACGTACGTACGATGTATTATTGCATGCGTAATCGTCGAATGAATTTATTTAGTCTTATTTTATGAAAAGTGTCCCCCCCCCCTTTCTCCTAGCCTCTTTCCCACTCTCTCTCTATTACAATAGATTTTCCACTCCCCCAGAACGCCTAAAAATTGGTGTGCTATCATCGTCGTTTGTATTAAACTGAAATCATTGTAGTTTAAAAATATGGTTTGCTCATAGTTGAGTTAATCATGGCATTCCTAAGTTCTGGATAGGGTCCGTAACGATTAAATAATTTTTGGTTTATTTAGGTACTAATAACTACATTCTCCGATGTTTCATCGATTTAAAAATACAAAACAGTCAAAAAAAGACGAGTGTTACAATCCGTACATGATCTGGCTGGACAAAGCCTCCATTAGATTTGTTTGCGCATCAGCTAAATATTTGTCGCTTCTGAGGGCTTGCACGTATTGCGTATTGAGAGTACGTGGGTGGCAGTTAATTTAGGAACGTGCTACGACTAATGGAAATGCCTCGGAGGTGGCGGATTGATCATTGCGATGAGTGAAATGACTTGCTCAAGAAACAATGTATCGCTCAATTTCAATCTCGCCATATTTTCTTTTGAAGCGAACCGTATACATTCTAAGAGTTAAGCAGTGACTTCTTCTCAGATGTTCTGCATAGCGTTATGGAATTGCGATTTTTTCTTCCCTTGTAAACCCAAGTAACTTCTAATCGTAGCATTGTACCCATTTGAATGGTTATTCTTCTCTTAGTTTTCATACAAATTACTCTTTGCATAAGTTACCAGGGTGTGTTCAAGTCCTGAGGACACCCAATTTTTTTCTCGGGGCTGACGGTAGATGGAAAGGTTTGGTTGAGCTTACAATATGCGAGTACTCTTTATTGATATAAGGCATAGATGGCTGCTCCGTACATTGTACGGGGTTCTTATAGCTGCATCTAGAAGGAACAGCGTTTTCAATTCTCAAAACGTTTTTCTCCCAGATGTACTATATATCTTTTCACAATCTATGCAATTTATTTTCCTCTGTGTAGCATTTATTTTAGATATTTATTATTTTCAGGTAGAAGATGGGGGTATCTAGTCTCAATATCACCCCAATTTTATATAAGACCTTTTATTATTATTATGGCCGAATGTCGCGTGACAACGAACCGAAGAAACTTGGCCACGGACCATCACCAATTTTCCATTGGGCAAAAGGGATCCCTGCAGAAGCGTTCTCGTCGGCTATGGAACCGTAGCGTCGTTCTTCTGAAAATGATGAATGTCTATTGTGAGAATATATGGAGTAGTAGAAGTGTGGACTTTTTGGTACATGTTGTGGGCCGGAAAAACGGTAGAAAACCCTTGAGCTTGAAGTGATCTCGTACTTACTTTCCTGGTGAAGGAGTATTATAAAACATTTCTTATTCCTTGCCGTTTAACTGGTTCAATTTGATACTGTTTTCGTGATTTGTATCAGGTTTTGATCGTGATCAGTTCTGTACATAACGCGCAGTCGGTATTTTCGACAAAATTGGAAATGATCGAACCGATCAATCCAAAGCGAACTCGATTGGCTGGAATACTTCGCCAAAGTAGCTGTTGTCCCACTCTGCGCGTTGCACTAGACATCAAGGCGATGTGCGAAGTGCGCTTTCGCGAAAATTCATCAGGAGAATATCGAAAATTTTATCTCACTTTTATTTTTCGCCCATCGGCACGGAGTCAGCGTGCTGGAAGTTGCCGGAAATCCAACTCGGGTCGTCCAACACGTGATCGAATCTCATCTCATTGATAGCGACCGAGGATGAGAGAAATGGTGGTAGGGAGGAGAGGAACAACACCAAGGAACGACAAGAAAGAGAGAGAGAGAAAGAGGTTGGTCACAAAAAATAAGCGTCGAGGCAAAACACAAGTCCCCGGCATCTCTCTCTATCTCTCCTTCGAAGGGGTGGTGGTGATCGTAGGTGGGCGGGGCAGAGCGTGGAATCACCGGCGCGGATGGAATGCTCGGACGCCACTCGAGGGGCGTCCGTCGAATGCCCCGGCCGTGGCGGCCGTCACATCCCTCGTGGGGAGACGGCAAACCATTGGAGCCGGGCCGACCTAGCGGCCTTTAAAAGGGAACGGGAATGGTGGGGGAAGGGGGAGGATGAGCGGAAACGTTTTTCCCTTGCACGGGGGAGAAAGCAGGGTTGATTTTGATGCCTCCCATCCATACCCCCACCACCTTCCCCCCATTCCTCTCCTTTGCCTTCTTGATGGAGTAGGTTTGGTTAGACCTAGGTGTTGAAGTGTGACTCACGATCATTCGGATTTAACTCTGGGGGGTGAGCCGAGGAACCATACGACACAAGACGTCCCGGAGAGTGTGGACGTGGGCATACGGGCAATATTAACGAACGAGCGACAGCCACTGCCGACGAGTGTTTTCTGGGGCAGCGCCTGTAATTAATCGTGACCTCCGACTCATGTATGCTTGAAAATCTTTCTACGATTTTAAGTGTGTGGTTGACGTTGGTAGAGACTGCAAATATACCTTTATTAGTTATACTCTCCGTGGATTAATTTGTGTGAACTTAAGCACTGCACCAAAGCAAAGAGGGATTTGTGCGTGATTTTGTGAAAGACTTGGGATATTACCCGGATTTGGGCCAATTTTCACCACTCATCTAGAATATTAACGTAAAAGAGTTACATATTTGTGCGAAAGTGTGCCAAAAGTCACAAGGAGATTTTAATTTGAAATTTCTAGAATGAGCCTAGTATTTTAACGTCGGTCTGTTATTTGTTAACCTTGAATCTTCATAAATGAGTATCGGATGTCGGCGTATTTTTTAAATATATGATTTCATTAGGGTAGACCTTGGACCAGATTATTGCAGCCACATTTGGTCCCATGCCTTTATTAAAGTAACATATTTCTATATTTAAAAGAATATTTTTGCAATACTTGTAACTTTGGTCATTTTTACAGTCGATTATCTGAAGTTTGATTACCGTTGCTCATCGGAGCAGTTTAATGCCCACTCGAAGAGTATTTGAGGCATTTGACTTTTCCAATTCGCGGAACCAAATGTCGTAAACGTGGTATCTTTGCAGTCCTTTTGAACCAATAATACTGTTAATGATTTGCTTTGTATCGTGTAAGCTAGCATGAATTGAAGTTTTTTTATTGCTGCATGTTTTCTTCTGTCAATAGGAATATCCCAGTAGTTTAATGTTTTCGATGCACTAATTTGACGCTTTCTTTGCTCTTTTTTAACGTACAGACTAATTTTGAACTAACATGCTACCAGGGGTAAAGAGTTGTTTGATGTAACTCAGTGCATATGGTCATTACTGCATAAGCTACAACATGACACTCAGCAGATGCAAGAGTGCCCGGAGTGTTTGGACATGGATGTCCAGTGTTTAACGTTATGTTGAAGATACGCTGTGATCTTTTTATCTTCAATAATCCGCTAAGTGAAAGTGAATAAGCTATAATATCGTATTCTCGGCGCGAAGCCGTGCTGTGTGCTTTTATTCCAGACTTCTTATACTCTCCTACCCGCATTCTGAGCCTAAGGGATTTTATGGTGTGCGGCAGTATATTGATCGTAATTTGTGCTTCTATTTTGTGTGTACCCTCAACACATACCGTCAACTTTTACTTATACTGGCCGAATTCAGTACCATAAATAATTTATTGGAATTAAATGTAAGTTGGAAATAGTTTCTAGGTGGCTCTAGTCAAATTTTTTGACATCTTAGACTCAAGGATTAGATGACAGCAGGACTTTCTCTTTCTAATAAAATGGATGTTTTACTTGTGCATAGATTTCGACATTCATGTGCAACGTGAACATTTCAGTGCAGACTCAAGTAACAACCAAAAGGGGACATTTCGTTACTTTTCTTGTGACACCCATTGCCGTTATCAGATGTGTATTTTTGCTCTTCACTTGAGAAGAGAATCATGTGGGGAGAATTTTTTCCCAGCATGGTGAAGCGTTTTGCATTGTGAAAAATACTATGAATTATCTGTGCCTTCCACTTGTTATCATTCAACGCACATTAACTTTCTCTCCATAATGCCACAAAAGACATCCCTTAGGTACTTTACAAAATAAATTTCCTTCGGTTCAAGTTGTTGAGCATTTATTTCGCTATTTTTCATTTATATTGATTAATGCTCTAAAATATATGTTCTTAATTCCATCAATGCTAATTTGAGGTCAATTTTTTTAATGTTAGTATGCATAATTTCGTCAGTATTTTCTGGAAATCGGTTCTCTGGCATTCATTAATTGTTTTTATTTTTTTAAATTATAAACTTATATCTTATTAGTCCCTGTATGCATAGTTATTAAATGTACAAGCATTGAAATAGTAGTCTTAAACTATGACTTTAATTCCTAGCTGTTGTATAAGGCATGATTTAAATGAGATCTAAAAGTCATTCTGAAAACGGATGCAATACCAAATGGAAAGGGATCGAATGACTTATGCGTAATTCATGACAACAAATATTGTGACACGTGTGAGTCTTCATAATATTTTTTACCACTTTGGATATTTATCTAATTATTTCTGTGCTGTGATCTTGAATTCTCTGCTCAAAAAAAGGATTATCTTTAATGTTTTCAATTTAGTCTAGACTTTCAACTTATTGTTGTCATCTCTTGTACCAAAGTGTGGTAGAAAATATTTCGTTTCATAAACTCATTAACCATAATGATTTGTATTTTTCCAGTGGTTGAGGTCTTTCAAGTAATCCTCACACATCGATTAACTCCCAACATAAGTTTTTCGGGTCGTCCATTTTTAAGTTACGTGCAATTTCAATACATCCTAGGTAACTTTGAAACTTTTTGTGATTTTTAGACTGGTTGGAATAATTGTAATTCACCGAAAAAATCTTTCTGCTCCAGGTACCCTTTGCTCGGCACATAAAAGATGAGATATCATTAACGCGAAATAAGTCTTCTCGAGAACTTATCAACCCATACACTTTCCTATTATCCTTTTGGAGAATCTCAATGTCTTTGGTTCGCCTCCCCTGGGTTTTTGAATGTATTACTCCTATGTTGGGTCTAATGTTAGATCGATACTTCCAAGTATTTTATTTGGCTCGCTACAGTCATATCCGCACCTCCGAGTCTATAGGTATATGGGTGTTGTCACTTCTTTTCCCAGAAGTGAATAACTCCTCCTATTTTCAGATTTAGCTGAAACCTCCACTCGTGACACAATGTAACATTGTTGCCAAGGATGCTCGAATCGATTGATCATGCTGTGATTCAGATCGGCGTATTCAATTTTTTGTCGTGCTCATTTGATTCTGAGGTAAAAATGTCTGTTCGGAAATGGGAAAGAATCCCTATTTTGAATGTCATATAATATATCTCCAGAAAGAATTAGCATAATTAGTGCAATCAGATTTTTTTCTTAGGCCGCGTTTTTCTAAATATAATTTGATACTTAATTTATATTTTAAGGTTTTTGTTTTTCCGCCACGACACAATATTATTGAGAAATAATATCTAGGTTTTCACATAAAATATTCTAATTAAATCAACTAAAAGAAAACATTGTACTCGTAGTCCTGCGTTAATATGTAACCTACTTAAACGGTTGTTGAATTGTCAACTGTTCTCTATTTTAACATCTTTACAATTACAAATTCTAGGATTGGCTTACAGTAGCCCTAATATATATAATTGTCCCTGAAAGTTGTTTCGTTCCTTCGTATTTTTTCGTGTTTATGTTTATTCACCAATATTTTCGTAATTCATCATTTGTCTCCCTCTGCAGTTCTTCATTTAAATGATTTCTTTCTATATATATATATATATAATGAATACATTATAAATATTTGTTCCGGTAACAAAACCAATATAAATATAGTAATATATTTGCTTTTCTTCATTCGGTATATATTCAACTTTTTCCCCACTACTAAAGGCATTCTTTTTCAGAGAAAAAATGCGTCAAACTTGAGTAGAAAACTAGCAGTTTAACTACGTTCGTGAACTCAGGAAAAGAGAAGGAAGGACTGGGATTGATCTAGGCAATACACGCAGCACGAGTGAATTGCGGATGGACTACTCCACGGGGAGTAACACAATAAATAGTCCTTTCATTATCAAGGGAAGAAATGGTGAGTATATCTCGAATGACTGGAGTTCCATGCCATCCGTAGGAAAGAATAAACTTAATTTTTAATTGATCCCAAAATATTCATTTATTTCGTAACCTTAGAATGTCCATTGCCAATATTATGAAGCATCTTATTTTTTCAATAATAAGAGAGTTGATATCGGAAAATTTAGAATTTGAGTAATAGAGAAATTCCTCTCAAACATGTATGCTACTAATAACACATAATTGATCTCACATGCACCCAATAGTCGGACAGGATTTATTTAATATTTACCTGAATCTGATCAACTGTCATTCTTTAATATATTGTGAATTGATTTATGGCCAGATAAAATATTTTTATCCATGATTTTAGAAAACTTAAGCTGCAGGTATTATTTTGAGCTACACGCACTGGCTAATGAAAATCAAGTGATGATTTGATTGAGAGACTGGCTTTCAGCCTTAATGAGGTCCCAGTGGGTGCTTTATTGCGCTCCATGAAGAAGGTGCCAAGTTTCATCAGCTTGTTTATTTCAACTCGATTAGATGCTAGTTGGACGTAATAATCACTCGAGAGAAAATGGACTGCTGTCTCATGTTGTCTCGAGTTTAATTGTCAGTGTTGGGGACATGAAAAAAAGGAACGAGTAGAAAGATGAAATGGATGGTTTGCATGCGTATTGGAAAACAGAATAATGCATTTTCTTGATATTGAACGGACTATCACTTGAGTGTTGACTTCTGCTGCTACAATATTTAATGCTCTTAACCGTCTCGATTTATAAATAATTAATAGTGAAGGTATACGCGGGTCAAGTTTGACATTAAATTTTCTCTGTTAGTTCCCGATAGAGGTGGAAATATGAGCATATTGTGATACGGGTAATTTTTAGGTCAGTAATTATTAGAAAACTACAGGTAAAACCGTAGGATTTTATGAATAAAATCGTATCGTGTTTTAATTACACCACTTTAATACATGTGTTATGAGTTACGAAGGATGCCTAAAATTATAAATTTATACCCTTAATCGAGTTCGTGCACAATTTTACGTAGTGATATTTCTCCGAATGGGTGAAAATTGAATTAGTACCTTGTTAATCGTAAATCGTGATCGCTTGCATATCAGTAACTTTTTTGAAAAGAATTTATTTTGCTAAATGTGATCCAATCGCTAATAGACGCCAGGTCTAGTATATGAAACCTCGTGAACACTGAAATTTTGGCTTCATAAGAATTTATTAGTGATTTATTTAGCACAGTGATGACGTTTTTAACTTTAAGGTATCCGTGCCTAATATTCGCCATTGGTTCAGCTCTTTTAACCTCCTTCAAATAGTTAATATTCTTCAGGAATTCACTTTTGTCTTTCCATGGTAAGGGCTTTTAATCTCTCACGATCTCATATTCTTGACATACGTTTGCAATTCTTTCAATCCTAATGAAACGGATGATCGACCTATACATTTTGTCACACGCCCAAAAACGAGATCATTGTTTTGTGGCGCCATACGTCACGCAGTCAAAACGTACGAGAAGTAGTAGTAATGGTAGCAGTTGTTAGGGGAGGTGATTGACAGCTGAGTTTATTTGTGTCAAATAATACGAACTGCAAAAAAATATTACTCCTAATAATAATAGACTTCACATCCAGTTTGAACAGATGCTAACTCTAAAGAAACTGGAAGCGTATAAGAAATGTCTCAATAGTCTGTTAATGCAAAATCGTATTTTTCGCGGAAACGTTGGTCAGGTCGTGAGCTGACAATCAAAAGGGATTCGGACAATTGAGGTAACGACGTATTCCGGCCATAAGAGTATGGGCTGATTCCTTGACATGGCAAAGAGTCAAGAAACTGCGTTACCGCCTCATGGGATTGGTATTGCTGCGGCGTGGGAGGGGAGGGGTTTAGTCTTTTGTCTTCCCCCGGTCTCATTCCCTGCTCCCCCCTCCCGACGCCTCTCACCCCCCCCTTCATCTCGTATCTCTCTCCCCCTCTTCCCGCCCTCGCTCACCCCCTCCACATTGCGACCCATTGCTTTGAGCACTCAATCACTCCCACACCCCTCCCGAGTCACACGTCCTACGTGTCCATAAGCATGCACGTCTCATGCTTTTATTCTGCCCTTAGTCTTGCCTCACCGAAGCCTTTGAGCTATCTTCTGTAGTTCTCCGTACCAATTCATTCCTCATGTCACAATTGAGTCACCGCGTAACCGCGCTAGTCGCCACAAGCGAACGACACCTTTTTTATTTATTCATTTTTAATGTATCTTTTTAATGTCTGCTGAAGGAATCGCGGTGTGGCGTTCGAGTGTTAGACCGTGACGAAAACCTCCTGAAAGGGCCAAGAGTAAAAAATCAACATCCGTTTAGGCATCTTCTTGAGATGTATAAAAAATGTCCCATCACCGAAAAATATCTTGAACTCAAGACTCAAGAGTTTATGAAGATTCTCATGGAAATACCATTTGTGACGTCAGCCCGGCGAGAGCAAGGGAGCGATCGTAAATAACGTATGGCGCAGGATGCTTTTGGCGTTAACAAGCCGTGTCATTAATAGACTTGTAATGAATAAACAGGAAGTAGATCGAAGATTTGGAAAGCTATGATGTGACAGCTTGTGGCTTTCAAATATTGAAATAAGATATTTGATCTCGTGGACAATATCAGTGAATGGAAGGAAAAATCTCGGTGTCAACATTTCGAACATCGATTCGTCAATTGATAAGGGATAATGCTTCGGAAGTAGCGTGTCTGCCTGTGAAGCCGAAGGTCGCTGGTTCGATTCCAGTGACCGACGAAATTATTTCAGCTTAGAAAAAAAGTTGTTCATGGTTTTTCGGAACGAGGCAACCACACATTAACAGAAAAAAAAACAATAATGGTATATCGGAACGAGGCAACGAGAGAAATAGACTCCTGCTAAAAGCTACCCTGAACCCATGGTGAAAAGCAGCAGTTTCACCATTAGGCACTGATGGCGCAGACCGAGTGGGTCGGCCCGGCATCAGCTGCCACAGCTGCGGGCGAGAGTGAAGTTCACGGTATCGGCCGCAACACTGCAATGCGGAAGGCAACCGGAAACCACCACATTATGCTCCTAGAATATAAAGCCTTGCAATCAAATATAGTAGAATGGAAAGATATGGGCTACAGGAAACCAATCTTAGGATTTAAATGCTGATGATTAATGCTTCTGTAATAATTTCTTTCCATGGTCAAGGTCTTATACAATTCCTCCCTGACGATGGTGTCATTTGAACACCTGGGTATCGAATTCGAAGTTTTTTCCCCATTTAATCATATTGACATCAAGGCATTGATGGCATTTTTCAAGAATCCGAAGAGGCTGTTTTAAATCTTTAAATGTCACGAGGCTCTCAGCCGTCATAATGAAAATATTTCAGGTCTTCCTTTAATCTTCTTTATTTAGTTTATCTAAGCGGCCAATTATCACAAGCTTCAGTAATTTTATTTCGCACGGTGTAAAAAAAACCTGTTCACAGAAACTGCCTTTCCAGAATCGCAGCATACAGTGGTTGCAACTTGAAAAAATTGTTGTACATTAGAAATAGAACCAGATGTAATCAAAGCTCCACATTTTAATATATTGAAGGTAATTTTCAACGCTAGAGAGTAAATTAACAGTGAGAAATGAATTTTTTTGTTTTTTATAAATGGACTGACTTTGTACATGGTTTTGGCGTTTCTTAACACATGAAGCTCCCGTTTGATCTGTTTCTGCCCCTTGTGAGAACAGGACATGTTCACCGCCAGCGGCCCATCGCGTAGCGTGGTCATGCCTCTCTCAATGGCTCGACTTACGTCCATCTCACAAAAAATGACCTCGTACCCAGTTTGGCATCAGCTAGCTCATTAAGAAAATACGGCAACAAAAACAGGTCAACTGTTTTCTTGATATGATATTCCAGTGCTCTCATCTACATTCTCCGCGTCTCGTAAAAATCACACGATCGTAAAATGCTGGTTTATGTCAGAATGCATATTGATTTTACTTTGTATCAAATTCTGGCTCACCTTAGCAGTATAGACCAAAGTTCCATGATTACTCTGGACTTGTTTTCAAAGAGTCATTACACTTTTTGTCAATTTTCTACGTATTCGTTTAGTTTCCAAAATTCATGTAGCGTGACTTGAAAACGTAGTAATTACGAAGGGTGTCTTTTAATCTGGGCTAATGGAAGAGTTAAATGGAATGAAATATTATCACCGTACTAAGGAGTGGAGGTGAAGATAAATTATTGGTTCCTTTAACCCGCCAAAGCGAAATAACTTTACTGCAATATTAGTTATCATTAAATTAAGGTTTATTATTGTAGTCCACCGGCCAAGGTAAGTTGGCTTGACATAGTTACTAACAACGGCTACTGTGCTAAGCCTCATTTAAGAGGACGCCGTGCATCGGGTTGCTATTAGAAATATAGTAGTTTTCATTCAAACATTATTGTTAGTCCGTGTATTGTATATTGCAGTTGGTAATAAATAATTTATGCAGTCGTTAAAATTTATTCATAATTTAAGCCTCAAGTGAAAATCTTACAATTTGCATTGGTATTCCATTACCAGTTCAGACCAGGCGTAACCGATTTGCCCTAGATAGCGAACTCTCCCGGCCATAGTGAGTTCGAGAATAGGCTGATGAAAGAATTGTGGGGTGCTTATGCTCTGGGCAGGTATGTTAGAGCTATCCAATCGTAGGAAAAAAACGTGAAATTTTTTCAACTGTTGAAGCAATGGATGGACGTTGTAATGTTGTCTGAGTCCTGCTCAAAGGGTGCAAATAATAGACGTGATGAGGGGTTGACGATCAGTGTCGCAAGTTGCAATAGACTTGAATGTTGCTTGCTCGCAAATTGGCATAAGTCACTGGCGGGCTATATTATGAAATGTAGCCCTCCGCCGTAGACACCCAAGCAGCAACGTCATAATATCCAAGGAAACCAAAGTCACGATATTTTAGGTACTGAAATACTTCCTTTTCTCCGGTTTGGGCTCGAATGTCGTTTACAGACAGCTTGGAATGTAAGTTGCACAATCCGAGAGCTATAAATATCTGAAACTTATTTCGGGAAAAGTCGGATATTTTAACAAATCCTCTGAATTAAAACCTGTATCATCAGGGATGTATTAACGATTTTACCTCAGAAGTGGCTTGTTTTTTATTAAAGCTAATTGCATAAAAATTCCCATTGCAACGGCTTACATGTATAACGCCACTTCCCATTTCTCAAGCGAAATAATGACCTGAAGTGTATTTAAAGAAAGCCTGCAAGTATATGTTTTTTCATATATGTATATATATATATATATATGTTTGTGTGTGTGTATTTATGCACACATGTATATTTATATGTATATACATATACTTGCGGGCTTTCTTCCTACTCGTATACACTTAGGTAATTATTTCGCTTCAAGAAATTGGTATATAGATGATTTCGTCGAAGTAACACGGAAGTATTGAATAAAACACTTGGACAGGAGCAAACAATATAAGAACACTCACGCGTTATTTATTAATAATTTCGATGGAATTTAGCTCCGTCTTCCTCAGAAGAAACAGTAGTACTCTGTTTCTTCTGAGGAAGATGGAGCTAAATTCTATCAAAATTATTTTTTTTATGTATTCTTGTATTGTTTGTTGCTCTCCAAGTTATATATATTATATATTTATATATTTTATATATGTATATATATGTATATATATATATATGTGTGTGTGTATATATATATATATATATATATATATATATATATATATATATATATATATATATAACCGACCTTTGGGGTGAAAACCGTGGTGTTGGTTATCCATGAATATATTCCCGCTACAAGTCTACTACAATAGTGAGTATCAGTGTGGGTGACGACTGCAAGTACGAAGCTCTTCGAATATGTTAGAAATTGATCCTTACTTTATGGCTTTCCAAAACCTTAGATTTTAAAGAATAAATTTTGAGTAAAAAAATAAAGCTGAATGCAGCGACGTTTACCGTGCGATGCATTAATTGTTCTGACGATAAGGTATTGCGAAAAATGGATGATGTAGAACTTATTTGGTCGAAAATATCTTCAATCATCATACGATCCGGTATTAGTCATAAATACTGGTCACACATGTTACAAATGTGAATCATTTTAAGAGAAAATGAACGGACGAGGGGAAAACCCAAATGAAGTTGCGGTAGGGAAAATACAAGTATAAAATGCTTTTACCCATCAAAATTATGTTCTCTGTAGATTAGACAACATTTGTTTCTTCTGTGTCAAGACACTCATGTTTTCTGCGTCAAGCTGCATTGGACGTGAACAAATTGAAAAGACCATTTTAGCAATATGACTTGTTCCAATGGTCACATTAACTCAAGATCAAGATCTGCAAAATACTCCACATGGGTGCGTGACACGCCAATACAAAAGGGATAATTTTGGAGACGTTTCAAGCCGCATAAAATATCGATTTGTCTAACGTAGTGGATTTTTAGGAAGGTGCAGCATAAGAACTCGATGGTTAACGTAGTCACACATTAGTCACTCGTTATCTGAGTTTTAGGTTCACCTAATGTCGTAGCATTCAGGGGCTATCTCAAGCCCTAGTCCCGTCAACGGTGCCATATTTCCTGATGCACTGGGACCCATCCCAAGTAGTTCAAACATCCTTGACTTGTACAATGTAATGCTTCCTCGTTTTTTTCACTGGTGGATTCACCAATGGCATGGAATTGGCCGGGTTCTCCGCCCGAGGAAAAATAATGAAGTGGGGTGAGTGGTTTTGCGTAATGGCTGAACTTGAGTTCATTTTCATGTGAAAGTGGCTCCGATCTGTTTTGTGGTTCGACATTCGGAGGGCACCATACTAATGCTGGCAAATTGATGGTTTCCCCCTACTTTTTATTTTGCTTAATGGCAAAAAAATTGTTAATTTTTAGATTATTATTGACTATATACTATCATTCGATCGTCATTGTAATTCATGGAATCACCTCTTGATTTTTCATACAATTGGACGTTTCCAGAAAGCATTCATTCCAAAATTTTTCAGATCACATTAGCAATATAAAAAATTTAGCTCGAGTAGTTGTTGCGAGTTACGTCGTACTCACTCATTCTGGTGGATAGTGGAATACATATATTTTTTTCATATAGTATATTACCACACTTTCATTAACTAAGCTGAAGCGTTGATATCAGTTCCAATTTTAGCTTTGTTTCTGTGAGCTAATTTGATGGCAACTGATTTTCATGAGGGTTTATTTACTAAATAACCGCTAAGATATTCTCCGACACCAGCCAACTACCTCTACGTAGCGTGAGAAGCCACTTTGTGTTCGTTAAATGTACCCTTTCATGATATTAATATATATAAATATATATATAAATATATATATATATTTATATATATATTATATATATATATAATATTAAATATATATATATATATATTAAATAAATATATATATAAATATATATATAATATTGATATATATAATGTTGATATATATATATATATATATATATATATATATATATATATAATGGGTTGCGGTAGTCCAGGGGTAGAGCGTTGGACCGGATGGCCGTGGGTTCGATTCCCAGGCAAGCCTCTCTGGGCACCTGCAGCTTCATTCAAGCTAAGAGATTTTTAGGGCACCAGATCTTCCCGGGAAACCGGCACAGGGAAAGCAACTGGCTCCCCTACCCTGATGTTTGAATTTCACACGCCGTCGGACTTGGTATTGGATGAACTCTATCATCACCTACTAAATCGACCTTCGGGTTGATTACTGTATTTATGGTTTATATATACGGGGCAGTCTAATTTTTTTATCGCCTAGCCTTAGTAAAGTTACGTCTCTCACGCTTCTGCTGCAGAAAAACTTTATAAAACGACCTATATGTAAGTGAGCGAAGGAACTTCATGTTCCCAAGTCCAGAAAAACTTTTGTTTTCATTGACTATGAGCATATTAAGTTTTTTCTGATGAACTGTTGTTTCACTACGACTGATACGCATATAGGCTTCTTACGAAAACTTAGAGAGTGAGTCACTTAGTGATTCAGGTGGGTGTGTCTATGTGATATAAATGGGCGTGGCCGATCTCTGGGCCAAAATCGCCGAAATGGAAGAATTGTCTCGCGAGGAAGATACCTCAGTTATTAAAGATGCGTTGGTTATAAAATAACCGAAAATCACAAGAAACGGGAATAGTGCACACATTAAAATGAAAAAAATGAGGTTTAGACTATGAATGACAGTATTGGTTAATTGTTTTCATGGTCTGCAGGCGTGCGATGGGTGAAGTCTTCTCTTACACTATTAATCTATCTATACAGTAATAGTACTATGCCCCATTCCTCATGCATTAAGAAATACATCTAACAGATGAGCCAATTTCTCTGCATAAATATAGATTAACTAATATGGCAACGAATTAAGGTGACCCATTCTCCTACAATAACACCTCACATTACGAGGTTTAACATTTTTGTTTAGCGTCGTGACCGTTTTCATAAAGGATATGAGAAATTAATTTTTCTAGTATTTTCAAAAAATAACTTTGTATCTCCAGTAAAAGGTTTTTTAATATGTCTGTTAAAATCTCCATGCCCATTTGTTTTACGATCATTGTGCTTTATGCCAATTGGGATATTTAGGCCTTAGGTTCTTTTAAATAATGGACAGGAAAATTATTTTTAATTTGCTTATTTTAAAATCCTATTCCATTACAGTGCAGATTTTAATGTGAATATGGAGATGATTAATTTACTAATGAAAGAGTACTGTAAACCGAGAAAATTATGTTTACAACCCCGTTTCTTGATATTCGCACTATTCTCCTGCTTATCGTTTAGGCTAAGTGTTTAAAAAATGATAGAATAGACATAGTTATCGAGTATCAAATCAGTGAGGAAATTCTATAAAATAATTTATATTATAGTAATGATAAAGATTGAAAATTAACTCTTATTCCTCCTAAGTACCCTTGACTTAGAGTAATTGCACAATTTTGCCTTACGCTAGACACTCTACCTTACGCAAGGCAAGTCTAAGCAAGACACTCTACTCTTGCCTTACGCAAGGCAAGTCTAAGTTACAATAAATTCCCTCAGCAATCTAAACGTTTTTACTTTGCTATTATAATAACGTTTATTTTTCATTTCAAATGAAATATTGCGGGACAATTAATGGGAAGAATAGTAGTTTTCCTATCTATGAATTAAACTTTTTTGATCGGATATTCATGCTATTGATTTTCAAATTGAGAAATTTTCGTAATAGTCTGTGGAAAATTCAGGTGCATGTGTTTCTTCCGACCTCGCTCTTGCATAGCTATTTGGTTGATTTTTTGGCTAGCGGTTGTCGTTAAACGATGAGTTCTCTTAAATCCCTCCCATCGACCATTAGCGAGTATCCCGAGTTATGAATGTTTGCAGCCGTAATTGGTTTTGATATTTATCTGACTTATTCGCCAATGAAGTGCCGACTTGATGGCCGAATTATACCTATCAAGCGTGTAATTTGAGCGCTTGGCCCGTGTGATCTCATGAGTGTAGCCGGGCAAATATCCAACTTGAATCGCTGTCTTGTCTTTCTCGTCCCATAAGTCTTTTGTTACTCCTCAATCTTCCCTTTCGGCCCGCCCACCTCGATTTACTCACCTTATCCCGTCGTAAACGGTACGCTGTTCTAGTTACGTTTGGCTGTCTCCTTCTTATCCCATCTTCCGGGTGCCAGTGCTCTGGCAAGCTACGATTCAAGAAGGTGGTTTAATCCAGTACCTACGAGACGGGAGTACCTGAGTGAAAAAGCACGCGATATCCCGTTGGTCCTTTCCGTTTAGTGATAAGGGTAAAAATTCATATTCAAAATAATTTCCCACTTCATAAATTACTTGGTATACATTCAAGGGATGATACCAATGTAAAACGGAGGATTGAGAGCTTGAAGGACGTATAGAAGATTTTAATTGAAAATCAGCCGGCGCCCAGCTTTAAGGATCGTGAGTTAAATAACGAAAGTTTGATTTGGAATTTTTGTAATATTGACTTAGTCTATTGCTAATAGTGGCGGATTTTCGGGCCGTATTAAATGATTGCTATTCTAAGCTGGAAAGGGCGTAATTCTATTTGATATGGAATGTATGGCACATTTGTATTTACCATTCCATTTATTTAAAAGTAAAGTGAAAATCAATTCGTTTTAATCCGGTTTCTAGGATTGCCTTCAAATTGAAAGCTGTGCTGTTAGTGCTATTTAAACGAAGTATTTGATATGTCAACGTTGGTGAAAAAGTTTTAATCCTCTTTGATTGGTTAAAATTGCTTCCGCCAAATTTGAAACTTGGTGTTTGAGTATACTTTAGAATGAATCAATAATTGGCAACTAGCATTTTCTGGTACACAAAATAATACAATTAATTAGCTGTCAGCAAAGTGGTTTTCACTCTCATTTTCTCATGGCTTTTCAATTTAATACCTCAGAAGATAATATTTATTTTCCATGAAAATGTAAAAAAAAATATTAGTAGTGTTTTCAGGGATTTTAAACTTCATGTGGCATTGGTGAACACAAGTTTCATGTGCTTAAACTAAGTAGATCGGGGCAAACTTTTTATTATCCATGTGACAATTTTATCTTTTAAAAAATATGTGCTTACGCAGAGTAGGTTTCCATGATACTTTGAAGATTATTCTACTGCCCCTATACTCTATGATTATTTTACTGCCCCAAATTATAGGATGGGTTTCACTGACTTTGAATTTAAAGCAGCTAACTGACATGCTTGTGGAACTGTTGACCAGTGATATGGATTGATGGAAGAGAAACCTGAAATTATAGATTAATTTAGATGGAGCTGAGTGTTTTTCAAGTTGTGAAAAAAACACATTTGCCATGAGAATCTAAGGGTTTACTAGGTCATACTGTTGCAAGTTGATATGAATAGTATTTTGCTGATGCGTTCAAAGGAATTTATCACTTATTGATTTAAGGTGAATTAACATGTATGTATTCATTTAAAACTTCATAATCAATGAAACTGCAGGGAAATTCACAATCTATGGGTACACCTTGGTGCCTTAACTAGTTGAAGCATTTGCCTGGAAACCATGTGAACTGGGTTCATACCTATGTCTAGGTTAATGATATTTTCACTGTGAATTTTTTACATTTGCTTTAGAATTCAGATCATGCCCATCCATCAGATTCAAATCATCCATCACTCAAGCCTTTTTAATGTACCTGTACATGCCAATTTGCTTGCCAATACACAGAGATTTTGTAAAGGCTCAAACATTTGTCAATTCCAGCAATAGTATTTGAAAATGCAATGTCACTCTGACAGCTCATGCAGGGTAATTTTTAATGCAATATTTAGTGCTGCTAATAGTTAAATATTTTTCCTGTTAGTATTAAATTTTTGGTATGTGCTTTTACTAAAACATAGCTTTCTGGTATATTATTTTTCATTTGCATTGATTAATGAAATTTCTTCATTTATTCTTTGAAGACAAAATGCTTAGAATGCATTACTTAATATTTAGCATGTTGAAGGTTTTCTCTTTAGGGTGAAGACATTTTCAAAAATCACCAAGGTGTAATACATCAAAGCTGTGAATTTGCAGCTTTTCATTTGTTACTGAGTTACTATGTACAATTTTAGTGCTAGTTGCCCATCATTGATGATCCATGAGTGGTCAGCTAAATTAGATAAGTTCACATTTTAATCCACTAAGATATGAGTTACTTGTATTATCACACATCTTCTATTCACAGTTTATATATGATAACGTGAAAATGTGGGATAGAATTATTTTGACAATTATGCCATTCTGAGAAATAGAAATAAAATTTGTATGAATTCTGCGGATTACTAACAGGTATTGATGTATTTAATTCCTTGATATGATGTCAAGGTATTTTAAAGGGGTTACTTTGATTAGATAATTAGTTGCTAACAGGTTACAGACTCAAGCTGGAAAAAATTGGTATTCCCATCACAATTACCTAAAGAGAATTTTAGCCAATAGCTCTTGGAAAAATTAGATTAATTTATACATCGGTGAAAGAAAATTCTTCATATTTATTAGAGTTTCTTTAATACTACTCAACATCTACAGGCTGTGCACTATAAGATTTTTTTGGTATGGAGAAAATATATTCAACCAAATTTTCCAAAATGTATTAATGTGATACTCTTAATTTCTTTTTCCTTTGAAATGGCTCCTTTCACAATGACTACATGAATAGATTTCAACTCAACAAAATGGAATATATTTTCACCTCTGTATATATTGTTAACAATGGAAATGCTAATTGAAAGTTTTTAAATTTTGCTATTACAAAAATCATGTACCAATTCATTTAAAATACCATTTTATTTTAAAACAGTGAAAGAAGGACAATATGGGAAAGGTATATATGGGTTGAAAGAGAGATATCGAGTGATCTTAAATTCTCACCATTAATGAGTAGCTTGTGTTTCACATGATTTTTGCTTAATAATGACAAACAGATGGATGAAGGTGGAGAAATGACCCCACCCAATGAAGGCCCTGATCATGTCCCTGAAGACAACCAGTTAACAATGCCAGTGGAAGGTGAGATATACATGCCTGAAGAAGGAGCCGAGATCCACGCTCAAACAGCGCAACATGAGGAAAGCATAACAAATCAAACAAGTGTAATAACAACCATAGAAACAGAAGATACGATTATACACCAAGAGACCATTGAATATGAATCTGAGGTGACCAGAAGGGAGGTCGAGGAGGTGATCTGTGAAGTGGAGGTGGATTTTTCATCCTCAGAGGAAGAGTTGGAGGGAGGGGAAGGAGACATTGCTCTTGCAATTGGTGGTCCTGTAGATGGTGCTCCTGCTGATGGTGCTCCTGCAATTGGTGCTCCTTTAGATGGTGGGAAAAATGAAGTAAAGTCAATGGGTGAGCAGGAAATGAAGAATGATTCAACAGCAGATACGGATGCAATTCATTCTTCAGAAGCCAGTGAGCCCACTGCCCATGAAATCACCAAGGAGGTGGAAGATAAAACACCAGAGGTAATGAGTGAAGAACCACAAAAACCTCCTGAACCTCCAAAAGCTGTGGAAGAGCCACCACCCTTGAAACCTGTTGAAGATCCATTCAAATATGATATAGTTATGAAGTCTGAAGCTGATGGAAAAACTGAATTTGATATGCTTCTGTCAAAGAGGTCTGGAATGCTCTGGGGATTTAAAGTCAAGGGAGGGCGTGACTTAGATATTCCTCTTGAAGTTAAAGAGGTTAGTATAATTAAGTATTAATCCATTATCATCTTGCAGCAGTTGCATTTGATTTTTATTTATACAATTATTGATCCTATTCTTTGCACTCCTTTGTATTTGATGCTCATGCCTCCATATTCCTGAGCTGTTCCATTATTTACTAAGTTATTACTATAATCGTATCACATGTATAAACTATTTATAACTAGGCAATTAAAATTAATCTCCAGGAATAGCAAAATAATAGAAAATAATTAGATCTGTTCCAACACTTTTGAACACTTACCAAAGGCAAAGGAATCTTAATAAGTTTTCCAAGTAATTCCAAAACCAAGAAATCAACAGTATCTATGTTTTTCATTATTATTATTATTTTGGTCTCATTTCATCAATTTACTCTATTTTATGTGACGGCTGTGTGCATAGATATCATATTCTCACTTTACATAGGCAATAACAACATCCAAAATATTTATTGAATTTGATATAGTTATGAAATCTGAAGCTGAAGGAAAAACTGAATTTCAGATGATTCTGTCAAAAGGGTTTGCATACTCTGGGGATTTAAAGTCAAGGGCATTTATTCCTAGCTGGTGGTCATAACATTATGAAGGTAAAAAAAAAGTGGAGTTAATGAATGAAAGAGTCTATTGACAAATGTAGTGCAAGAAAGAATGCTAAGTAGGAGAGGAATTTTTAAATAGGTGGAGGAAGAAAATGAATATACTATGAACTCTAGATCTCTGAGGGTAAATAATTACTTTGTTGAATGTATTTTTTCAGCTTTGTGGCCAAGGAAGCTTGATACATTCAGGGGTATTTAGAGATGGTCTCTCTCAGTTGGGATGAGCAAGCAAATAAAGCACAAAAAATAATTTTTCCACATTCTGCTCGTACTATAGACAAGCGTAGAAATTACATTAAATTTTTAAAGTCAAAAGTATTCAGAAGCAGAAAAGTATGAGTTATAAGTCCAGCTGTCATTTACCTGTCTATGAATCACTTAGTTTAAAGTCACTATATGAACTGAAATTTTATTTTTTTTGCATCAATTATTTTTTGGCCGCAGGTCCATCAACCAGAACTGAGACTTTTCATCTCGTGGTTCAATATCTGTTACATTTATTTATATATGACTCCAGTATAGTACTATGTATAATGCATCCCCACCTGAGTTCAAAATATGAAAATAATGAATTCAGCTGTTGCTTCTAGCGCATGGTAATTTGAAAATCGCATGGAAGATTCTAACTGTCCATAAATATACAATACTCGACAATTGGCACGTGAAAAAGCCAAAATACCATCAGGGAGGAAAATGAAAGACTTTGAGATAAAACAATTTTTTTTAAAGTACAGTGCAATGGTCACTGTGCATACCTAATCTTTAAAAAAACTTTTCCTCTATCAGTTAATTGGATGTAGGTAGATACATTTTCATCATTACATTTTTAGATGGCTATCCCTTCCATGAAAACCTTTCAGTGAATTATAACTGGTTTAACTAATATATTACTCAATAAATGAATAAAATCATGTAACACCAAATAATATATTTAATTTACAGGCTTGTATCATAAAAATGTCTAGTCCTCATGGAGGATATACCATATAATCCATAAATATTCTACCGGGCAGAATGAGCCGCTGCACGCTTTACATGTACATACAAATGAGGGCATCATAGATATTAAAATAGAGTTATATCATGCTAATATAAATTTAAAACATTTTACCATTATTCATAAGAATTCTATTATTTAAATATTTTAAAATGAGTTAATAAAAATCATTGTTTTCCTGTAAATTTAAGTGACTAAAAAACTGCTTCCTAAGTTATAAGAAAATAATTTCTATAAAATTCAAGACCAGCTTTAGAAAATACTACTTCTAAAAACTATTATGATGTCCTGGAATATTTTTCTTGAAAATGATTCAAATTACTATCAACTTATTTTTCCAGTTTTCAATTAAAACAATCTTTAATAAGTTATTGCATCAAAGGCTTTAGTTAATTACTGCACTTTCAATTTCAGCTTTCTTATCTTATTAGGTCTCACTTTTTCATTTTGATGTAATCAGGTTCATGCAGGAGGCATTGCTGAAAAGGCAGGGCTTAAGGTAGAAGATATGATAGTAGCTGTCAATGATGCCAATGTACTTGATCTTTCTCACAACCATGCATGTAAGACAATCATTGATGCTGGAGACAACTTGAAAATGAGTGTTCTCAGGTGGGGTCACACACTGTAACTTTTTCAGTAATTTAAATATGGGAAATTAATTTATAATTTTATTTTGTATGGTAAGTGTAAAGTTAATGCCAGTCTATTAAGTAAAATTATCCACATTGAGTTAATGTCTTACATGATATTTCTTATACCTTTAAGGGCACTTTTCAATGTATTGATTTGAAAATTGCTCATATTTGGAAGGAATATTTATTTATTTATTCATATTTAGATTGAGTTTATAAAACCAAAGAGCAGCAAAATTATCCTTGTAGGAGCAAAGTCATGATAGTTTTCCAATGATACATTGTCTTTTTGATATTGTATTATATTAGGTTGGCTTTTATTTGTAGTCTTATAAATATTTGTCTATGGAATGCATAATAATCTCATTCAATTGACCCTTTTGCACTAAGATTCCAAAATGAAAAGAGATCCCAAAAGTAATTGTAGCCTTATTTTCACCAAATTTAAACGTGAATTTTAAAAAATTCAGAAAAACTAAGTATATATGAGTTTATATGTTTTCAGCTAAGGTGAGATTACCCTTCATTTGCTATTGGTTGGAGATAGCATATAATTATTGATTTTTAAGGTGCTCCAATGGCTGGAATCATTCTACCATATGCACTCAGCTCATGAAAATTTATTAAGTGATAGCATTAAATCTATACCCATTGAGAGATTCATAATTTTGATCTATAGGTTAGCCAGTAATTGGATTAGCCTGAGGGGAAGTTACTACCCTTACAGGACCATTAGGCACTAGGCAGCACTCTCTGATACCCCTTCAATAATATAGTACTATTATTATTCAATAATATAGTATTATTTGCTTTGCGCATGATACTTTTTAGGGGCTAAATTTAGTTTCTCATTTACTGTGTAGCCATTTGCATATAGTTCAGCACAGTTTCTATACTGAAGAGGCAAAAAATAGCATACTTTTTACTGATATTGAAAAAATAAAAATGATCTAAGGCACTGAATAAATAGGGAGTAATACCTTTGAAGAAATGTGCAATGTACATTTTTCATTCTTTCATCTTGAATAAGGAATTGGAGGATGAATATGGCTCCACTCTTTGGTACTAATTGGGAGAGAAGAGCTTTATGGGGTAGGTTTGCCAGTTATTCAATGGCCGAACACCATCTAGCCTAACACATGAGCAGATAGAGGACAACAGATGAGGGTATCAACAGAAATGGCTGTGACTTTATGTTAGCTGAGGCAACCTGATATTTCAATATTATTCTGATATTTTTGATGATAATGAAGTAATACAGGGTGTGGAAACATAACTTCATTTTTTGAAAGTGTTTTGCATTTGAAAAAGGGGAAGTTATGTTGCCGCACCCTGTGTGTAAGAATTTTTTCATTAAATTCTTTGTTTGTTACCACAGATGTTAAAATGAATGCTTTTACTTCCATAAAGGTCAGAATCTTACTCAGTTATCAGCCATTCCAACTTTTTCCTAAATATTGTTGCTAAAAAAACTGGGTGTGAATTTTATATGCATGACTTAGGTTTCATGGTATATCAATATGAATAAAATATGAATTTGAAGCTAGTCTGATTCACACCTGACCAAACCATAGTTATTAACCCGAAGGTCGGTTTGATAGGTGATGGTAGAGTTCTAGAGTACTAAGCCCAACAACATGTGAAATTTACATGTTGAGGTAGGGGGTTAGTTCATTTTTCTGTTCTGTCTATGGTTTCCAGGATGTTCTGATATCCCAAAAAGTCACATATCTTGGGTGAAGCCTAAGATACCTGGAGGCATTACCCAGAATCGAATCTGGGCCTTCCTCTCACTAGTTCAATGCTACCCACTAGACTACCACATCCTACGTATACAAATACATGCATTTATTTAGCCAGCATATACATGCAGTCATTATTGTGAGTAGAAAATATTGAATAAATTGTGAGAGTGCATAAATGCAGTCCATATGAGTCTATTATAAGAATTGGGGGATCACTAGGCACCTACCAGTACCTAATCTTCCCTGATGGTGTGAGTAAAAATGAGACTGTGGATAATGAAGATATATTTTCTAAATTTGATATAATTAATGACTCAATAAAAGGTTTTTCATGCTGTTTATACAGGAACATCAGAGTATTTTTAGGACAAACCATCACTGAATGAGAGTATGTTGATACTTAGTTGGTTAAAGTTCTTGCCATCCATTGATGAAAATAAAAGACTTGGGGTTTCTGTGTCAGGATTAGGGTTCCACTGAAATTTCTTATCATCTGCTGGAGACTTCATCAGATGTTAAATGAAATTTTACATCTTGATGAAGAAGTCTCCTACAGAGGAGAAAAATGTTGATTGATCTTAATCCTGATGATAAAAACCAAAGGCTCTTTGGTATTACCTTGCTCCTGTGATCATTTGAAAATATTTATATTCGTGGATGCATACTTATCTCATCACATCATGAATAGCTTAATTTTTCCTTTAGCTGGACTAGGACTTTATGGCAGATAGAGTGTTTGGTTTCCGGCAGGAAAATATAAAATGGATTTCACTGGAATTCCAGAGTTTCATGTAAATTTCCTCAGCTGTTTTCAGCATAATAATTCTTCATTAGTGCTAATTGGCTGATCAGAAACTTCCTCTTCTGTCTTGTGTTCACAATTGGTATGTAGATGTTCTCTTCATAAGCATTAGTCTTGTTTATTGCATCATGCATTCATAGGGTTTGCAAAGGACATAATTTATTATTTATTGTATGCATTTGAGCCTTGGATCCCCCTATCTTCGCTACCGTTGTAATCTTCTGGTATAGCTTTTACTATTTCCTCTTAATGCATAAATTGGCCAATTAGATTTTAGATCCTTATTTTACATTGTTTCCAAAGTTATATTTCTTCTTTGATTCTATTATGAACCTCTTCACCCCTAACCTTATCACCAATATATCACTGATTCCATTAAGCATTATTGAATAAAAAAATATATCTTTTTTTATGCCCACTTCCTTTCTTGTTCCCTTTACCCCAACTTTGGTAAATGCCTCTTCATTTCCTATGTCCAACGAACACTCTGCCCAATGGCACCGTCTTCAACATTCTATTCCACCTCCATTACTCTTTCATCCATTTTTCATGTCTATTTCAATTTTATTTCAGCACCAGTCTCTTTTACCTTTTCACGTCTAGCACTTAATTGTCTGTTTCTTTTCTATCCATTTTACATACCTTCAATCTTCTGCATACCCACATTTTAAAAGCTTACAATCTACATTTTTCTTCTAAATGCCCAATTTTCAAAATTATAAACAACCAATATTCAGCATCAACCCTATAATTTCAGTTTCATTAATTATACTTCAGTTTATCATTTTCTCCCTGAGAATTCAACATTTTTTGTCTCAACTCTTGAGTGCCAGCTGGTTGAAAGAGGGAAAGTGGTGAAAGGCAAAAACTTCCTTGTTGTTTTCTTATAGCCCACTATTATGGTGGGTTTAAAAGACTGGCTCAATAGAATAACAGCATTGTATCTGAAGTTAATGGGGTAACTAAAGCCTTGGAAACGAGATGTGGGAGTGAATAGAGGTCAATGGCCATCCCTTGATTTTATTATTGGAAAATTGAATATTTTACTATAAGTGCTCTCAATAAAACACACCAAAGTTGGTTTTGGCTATTTTTGAGATGCTTTTTTATTGGAATAATTGATACAATTTTACATATGACCTAGGCCATTCATGCTTGGAATAGTCTTTACGTGTAGCCACAAAGACTGCATCCATTATCTTATTCTTATCCTTTATGTTGCTATGGAGAACTGTCATCTTTCAGGTACAAATAGCAGCTAATATTTTATTTCTTATGTGGCTGAACTTCCATCCATGAGAACTGAACTATTTTACCTTATGCGGTCTCCTATTATATTGCACATGATTAATAATACCTTATTTTATTCAAGCTGATTGTGAAAATTTAGTTAAAAATGTGTGAACAAAATGAAAAATTAGGCCAGACTGTACCTGGACTTTTCCTGCTTTTAACTTAAAATAATTAGTAGTTTTGAAAATGAATGATTTGAGAGGCAGATCATAGGCATAACATTGGCATGATTTTGATTGCATGTGATTTCGGATTGTGTTTAAGTGTATTTGTGCAATGCACCCAATGTTAATATTGAAACTCCTACTTTATTGATGTAGGAAACTACCCTTCATGAGTCCTAGAACAGTCAAACGATGTAATCCACTTCTGTTCCAATTGAAGATAAATAAATTTCTTTGCTTAACATGCATTTTGAAGCTATGAACAGAAGATCTTCCAAAGCAGACTGTGGCTAACACTAATGCTATGAAGGATTAAAAAATAACAATGTCCTGATTTAATATTTTCATATTCCTGACTTCACTGGCTGTGCAAGGTCCTGAAATTACTGAGCCCAGACTTTTTTCATTTTCTGATTTTGGAATGCTTCCTCTATCCTATGTAATTGATTTTATTGAATGTTTAATCATTACTTAATGCACTTATTTTGCACGTTTTTATTGTTTGATGAAATAACTGGTTGGTTGAATTTGTCTAAAATTCACATTAAAATAAATTTCCTATACCTAATAATACTCTTTAAGGAGGTAACATATAGCAAGATTTTTGCATTTTCAGTCATAATTGCTGTGCTGTGATTGTGACGGTGGAATGGGTGAAGCAGTAGTGACTACAATAGAGTCTGCTAAGGCAGCTCTTGGGGAATCCAAGGAGATTGTTAGCCTCCTACAAACACATATCACCCGGTAAATCTGTATTTTGTTCTGCTCCAAAGAGTTAAAACTTTGGTAAAGATAAGTGGTTATGTAGGATGCTGCTGTTCAGAGAATATGGTACTGATGTTCCCATAGAATGAAATGTATCAGCTGTAAAAAAAAGGTTAAATTATAATAGGTTCATTTTGAAGATTAATTTTCAACGATTGTTGACACACATATCCCAAGTTTCCAGCTGAAATAAATGTTGATTTTTATAGGAAAGGTAAATTATTGACGAAAATATTCATTTTCCTTGAGTAATAATGAAAAAAAATGAACATCGTTTACTTTTAATGTGGGTAATTTACTTTGATTGAGGGTTCAATTAGCTAGCCAATATTATGCAAGCTCTTTAGGATGAATTATATGCAAGCTCTTTGGGATAAATTTATGTTATAATTTAGGGGATGTACATATTTTAAGTATGTAATGACAAAGGAAGGTACTGCTTTCCAATGTAAATATTCCTATTCTAAGGTTTCACATTAGATTCAGTACCTTATATTCATCTCCTGGTCCCACTAAAAGTATATATTCCTTATTGGCCTATTTCACTAGCTAATATTGAACTATTTTAATTTTAATTAATATTTAATCACAAAAGTGATGAGATGATTAGTGGTTGTTGTATGCATCCCCCTTAAAATATTTGAACCACAATCGCTGGCATATTTTTTGGGGAAAAAGGTTCATATGTTGGCATTCCTCATGAGTTAATGCACAGGAGTACATTTAAGAAAGCTGGCAGCATGATGTTGAGCATTTGATTTCAGGTATTTTCAGGAAATGAGACCATTACCAATAGTAAATGGCTTCTCAACTCACCCCTACTTCCTCATTAACTCAGCACACCCAAATGGTAGACTGCAGCAGAGGTTTTCAAGGAATGTGCCTCAGCCACTTGTTTGTTGGCCATCGCATACATAGTTTAACTTTAACTTTTATCAGCTTTACAGGTTTAATGCTACTTTACAGGCTCAATCTAATCAAAAAATGGGGATGCAAAAATTACATTGCTGAGAACCCCTAGCAAATACCAATCTAGTTTACTAAGCAGATAGCACATTAATGGGATATATTTACTGGCAGTTTAGAATTGTTCTCCAGATATTCCTTAAGCTCTCTTAAAGGCAGCAAGGTTGAATAATATCTGCCGTAGACAGGGAAGGGTTGTGAAGAGTAGGTACTGATAAAAGTATGTGGGCTCAATCACAGTTACTCTTTTAATGTGGTAATCTGTTACTAGTATCAGTTATGTTTTTAAAGTAGCCAGTTGTAGTTATAAGTAAATTTCTCTGACTTCTGATAAAATTTTCAAATTGGCCATACCTAGGTGATGATTTCAAAATAAGAAGACATTGCTACATTTGTCTATACCTAAATTTACTATTTTAACATAGTTTAATACACTTTAATGGAGATTACCAGAAATGTTGCTAAATAAAAATTAAGCTTTCTGTTCAGATTAAAAAATAAAAGTACTATTTACTTGTATTTTACAGATTATGTTACTTAAATGCTTACTGTAAATAGGCATGTGTGTGTATTTCTGTGTTTATGTACTTGTGCAAACATATATTCATACTCCTGTATGGGAGCATATTTGTTCATAAGTGCCCTAGCGCTCCCTACCACTTGCTCATGCAGTAGCTTTCAGGGTGTATTGTAGATGTAGACTTTGGAGAAAGCTGATCCTGTGAGTTTAAACTTCAGCATCAAAATTCTTAGGTCGCCAAAAGCAGGATAAAGTTGTGCAAAACCTGTTTTTAATATGCCATCCAAGATTAAAGTAAAAATAAGTATTAGGTACCTCACCCAATACCTAGGTTACCTTAGGCAATAGTTACATTTTTGGAAATGCAGTATTTGCAAGCACAAAATACTTGAAAAGTTATTGCTATTGGCAAGTCAATTACTTTCACTGGGTCATTCCCCATTTCTCCTCGTAGGGTATCCCAAATGATATTTTTTTTCTTGATGCAATGATGCCTGTGGCATAAAATTTTGTTGTTCAGCATCTGCATGATGTTCACACAAAAACCTTTTACCTGGGCAACATCATCATAATGCAATTTTTCAGCTTCAAAGTTCTAAATCATTAACTACCAAAAAGTGTGCAAATTACTATCATTTATTGTCAATTTAGGATGCTGCTAATCTAGGGATACCTTTGGTCTGATATGATTTTCTCAAGATAATGAGTTCAGGAACCATTTGAGATTTTACATTCCCAATCTAGGAGGCAGAAGAGAATCTTTAACATTATTGTCAATCGCCATCAATTATTATGCTGAAATAGTTATGGTACTCAGCTAATAATGCACATGGACAACGAAGAATCAGGTTTCCCACCTTCAACATCTATAGGCGATCTATAGACTACATCCCTTAGTTATATGCATGAGTTCACCTCAGCTGGATTAATTGCTGCAGCCCCATATTAAGACTCAATCTCATTTGTTATAGTGGTTAAAAGAGGCTTTCTCTTTGAAGAGGAGGTATCATTTTACGGCTTTGATTTGAATAAGTCATTCATCTCATAGGCCTTTCAGGCTTGGTTCACTTCAGATAGGTTCTATTGACTGCTGTGCACATTGAATCCACTTCTCCTTTCCACAATTTAATAATAATATGCATACCATTAACATGGGAAAACATCAAAGATTTAATACCAAAACATTTCCGTCAAAAATTAGCATCTCCGCAATTTTCTGTATGTATTCTCATATTATTATATTTTAATAATAGTAGTCAACCAGTCAAGGCAGGTTTTGATTTGGTACACTGGCTAACGTTTGCTATATTGCTAAGCCGCATGTAACCTGAAGGCAGTGTGACACCATACACTACAATAAAGCCTTCTTCAATTTCTCATACTTTCTACTTCCCTTCATTCCACCCAGCAAATCTATTCTCTTCCTCCCTGTATTTCACTTAGCTTGCATTCTACCTTCTATAGTGCTTCGCTGATTGTTTCCCTTTTCATTCATTTTAATTTTCCATTATTTTCCAAACTTGTATCTCAACGGAACTAATATATTTTTTTTTCCTTTCTTTTGGCAAAAGGGTTATTCCCATAAATAAATAAATATCTAAATATCTAGCAAAAGCCTCCTTCCTACCTATACTTATCCTCTTGTGTCAACAGCCAAATCTCCACATCATACAAAACTATGCTCAATATCAAAGTTATATATAACCTTTTCTAAACTTCCTTGCTCAAGGCCCTAACCATCAACTATCTCCTCTTTGTAAATGTTTCATCACTTAAAGTTAATCTTCTCTTTATTTCTTCACAATTTTGACTATTTTTATCTGACATACTTCCTGGATTGATAAAATGCGCTATCTACTATATGCCACCCTAATTTTTATGTTTAAATTAGCTTTAGAATTTCTTGAGAACATTATTACCTTTGTATTGTTTACATTGTTTTTCATCACATGTCTATAACACTGATTTTCTAATGTACTAAGCAATGATTGTAACACTTTGGCTGACGGGCTAGTCATTGCTTGATCACCTGAAAAGCATACTGATATAATGAACTCCTTGCTTACTCTCAGTCCTGCCTCCAGAGCTTCCCAACTCTCTTTCATCATTGCCTCTGTGTATATATGGAAAAGCACACAATAGAGGAAAGCACCTCAAGTCCCCCTTCCTGACACATTACATCCTGATGCTCCATCTGCTACTCACACCTGCACAGCCTGAGACACACTTAGGTTCTGAATAAGTCAATAATATCTCCTGTCTATGTACTCACAGTGACCTCATTACTGCTATGGCATCATGTGTACATTTCCAATCTCTGAACCCCAGCTGATCACCCCAATGGTAATCATTTGCCCTCTTATCCATCCTTTGGTGATGATCCTAACTGTATACTACCTTATCTGGGTATAAAATCAAACATAAGAGAATATATTTTCCTATAGTCACATACTGCTGCTTAGACCTTTTGTGAGATAAAAATTTTTACTGTTTGTTCTAAGTCTTATAATCAAATTCTTCTCTCATAAACGCTATGAATTATCTCTCATTCATTCATTCATTCTCTTAAAATTAACTCATTAAAACTTCCATTTACCTTTTCCTAAACCTTTAAGTAGTTACACAAAAATGTTATCCACTCATAGCATCTCCTTCAAATTAATTATCTTCAATGCCTTTTCTAACTCCATCAAATTTGCTTAGACTTAAGCTGTCCTCACCAGCATTATTCTTTATTTCTTCTCCTTTATGCCTTGACTGGGATCCCTGTCAAGGTGAATGATTTTTGCACTTCAAAATTATTATGTGCATTTAGCGGATGACTCGGTAAAAAGTTACTGTTGCAGCTTCTGCTGCAGTTTCTTAGAACTTTATTTCTAAGCCAAAACTTGCTGGTTCACTATCTTTTAAATTTAGCTCATCTATGGATTTTATTCTACCTCTCCAGAATCTTTTCAGAGTCAATTAATAATTTTCTCATCATATCTCTGATAGTGTGTATAGATTTCTTTATAAATTTTCCTGACAGTACTTTCACCTTCCTGTACAACACACCCATTTCACTCTTCCTCTATGCACTCAGCATAACCTCACACTTTCATCCATCATGTTTTTGTCCTATTGGTTTCTTACCTTCATTAATTATTTAGCTTACTGTACTTTCTTCTAAGGATTCAGTGTTTACATCCTTCTATTACCATCTTTCTTACATCTTCCTTATCATTTCTTTATGATCCACTACTTTCTCGACCTTTTCTGTATATTGTTCCCATTTTTCCATTTAAGACATTCAATGCCCCATTGATATCCCTTTTTAGAGATGATCTCACCTTTCTGCTACTGCACCGAGCTTCTTATCCGCACTGAAATAATTTTGACTGTCTCCTGGTACTCCTCCATTTTCATCCTGGTCAAAGCTCCTACATTCCATTTTCTCAATCATCTTCCATTTTTTATCGGCTTGAATTTGACATTGTATTTCATTAGATCTTATTTATATTCTGAGTCAGCTTGTATTTTCTCCTAGGAATCAGTGAATTGATTATTTTGTTTTTAAGTTGGTACTTAACCTTTTTATTATTTGTGATCTCTCTGAATCTTCTGTTATTTTTTATGTGAACCGGCATCTGTTATGGTGTTTAAACGAAATGTTCAATTTGATTTAACTATTCCTCATTCAGAACCCTATTGTTTTCTCCATACAGTCATTCCTTTTTCTTAAACTATGCTCCCCTATCTCACTCACATCTCTTCCTTCACCTACCTCTGCCTTCCAATACCCCATCGCAATCTAATGTT